>NC_092829.1:22038369-22399202 GCF_039878825.1 Excalfactoria chinensis | reverse complement strand
TGACCGCTGGCTTTAGCAGAGGAGCTCACCAATTCCCCTATGGCAAGTTGCTGGTGATGTTACAGCTCATATATTTATTGATTTAGAGAAACTGATTTGCACAGTCAATACTATCCTAGTGTGTTTACTAGCAAGAACAGTTCGATATTTATCTTATGAAATAATAACTTAAGATAAAAACATCAGCATTTTACCAAGTCTTCTTGTCCATTGTTACTTGAACTACCATGTGACGGTAGATATTAAGAATCCGTTTACACATATCAGTGTGTTCATCCAACAGAGTTTTAATTTCATTTGCAGGTTCAAGAAAGAATATGTTTGAAGAATTTATTATAAAAACCTGCAGGTAAAAAAAAAAAAATGCAATGAGCTTGAAGCACTTTGATATTTTCAACAATACTGTTAATATTAATTGAGAAAGACAAAATCCAGGATTAACAAAATCGGCTGCATATGCACTGAGAAGTAATACAAGTAATACAAGCAAGTTTGATTTGATAATAAAACTACAAGACTCACTAATTTTAATGTTGTTTTTTTTTGTGTGTGTAAAACATATTTGTATATCTTTGTTCTCCTTAATATATATTGAATAAATTACTCAATCCAATTATTTAATACAATGGACAAAATGAGCCAGTAAAGAAATCTACTGCTTCATTATGTATAAAAGTTCCCCTGCAGGCCAGCAACTGACTTGTATAACACATGCTGAACTACTTGAAATAGTCTCATATAAACTATAAATGCTACCACAATTAACTGCTGTCAAGATTGATTGTTCACAAATACCACTTCCTAGATATTTACTTTAGGAAGCTTGCCCAAATACATGCTGGAGATAAGGAAATTCAAGTCTGTACGCTCAGAGCCAAAAGGATATAATTCTCATAGTATGCAGAAATCAATGAAAAACATCCAAAGCAATTCTTAATGCCACTGACTATCTTTTGCTCCTTGTGCAGTGGAATGATATTATGTTAGCATTAAGCAGAAACAAGAAAAAAAAAGCATTATAGGAAATCCTTTTTCAGGAAATCCTTCAAACAGCAGAAATCTTAATTAGGATGGTCATTTATGTCATAAGTGCAAACTACAGAGTAGTAAACAGACACCTGTTTTGATTAGAATCAATTTTCTTCAAGATAGAAGAATGTTATGAAGGTTGAAGTCATACACACAGTTCTGTGAGTTTGTATGTGTACATACTATACAAATGCACACATTTTACATGATTATAAATGCATTTCAAAAACCCTCAAAACTCTTGACTGTATCTAAAATAATTACCAACATTCAGAGATGCTTTGGGATGGGATTTCTTTGTAAGAATACTGTATTCCATTCTTAATGTACTGATATAATGAGTTTTACTACTGGAATGAAAATTAATTATCAAGTCTATTTCATACCTGTAATACTGACTGCATTCCAGCTCGTACATTTTGCTCTTCAGTATCAACCTCAGATAGCTTATGCAAAGTCTCTTGGTAACAGCCATTTCTTGCCCAGTTTGAGTTCCTAACATGACTGGAGTTCATAGCTTTTTCCTGAAAAAGATTATGCCCTTAAAGTTCACATTGATCTTTTGACAGGTATTTTGTTTTACATTAAAGAAAAAGTACATAATAATAAATAGTAGACAGACGTATCTTAAAGACAACATCATGCATTAAGAGGCTTGTAGGAATTATTTTCAAGTATCTGGTTAACTACTTGCTATTTTCATCACTTTTTTATTTGTATATAAATTGTATTCAGCTGAAAGCCTGCATACTTTATTACAAACCGTATCTTGAAAGCAGTTTATAAAACTTTATGATTTTTTAAAATTGAACTAAGCATGTTACAAAATTATAGATAATGGAGCAAATTGGTAGCTCATACACACACTGTTAAATTACCATTGCTTCATTCCCCCAGCAGATGCTTTAACAACAAGCCAAACCACATACAGCCTGTTGAGTAAGCCACTGGGCCTCAGCCTCTGCCTACTATGCAAAAGATGCAGAAATAGCAGTCAACAATATTTTACCTCTTCTCTTTCTTTTGCTTTCTCTGATGAATTGCGGTCTACAGCATTTTCATCACAATCAACAGTTGCACATTGCATTACTTCTTCAGGTTCTTTCATAAATAAAGGCTTATCTTCTTGCTGAATCCATTCCTGATATACCTTTACCACTTTCCTCATGGCAGCTGCTTCACATATTGGCAACAGAAATGCCTGGGAGTAGAAAAAGAAACCCACAAAAACCCAGTTACAATACTTGAAAAATGGCTAAAACGGTGTGGCTTCAAGCCATATGTAGAGCTGATCAATTTTAAGTGTCAAGTGTATAAAGTAAAGAAGCATCAAGACAAACTTAAAACTCACTTAAGCAGTGCTTTATAATAGGCAAGCTCCAAGGGATAAGAGGAAAAAAAAAGTACAACCACTGTAGAATCTTAACTAGCAAATTTCTTGCAAGCCTATGTGTTAGCTCACTTTCTTCATCTGTAATGTGAAAGTGTACAGGACAGGTGATAAAGAAAATGCTTTATCAAGACAACTTGAAAACTTCACTGAAGAAAAGATAGATATGAGAATCTGCACAGGTGGATCTCTATTCAAAGTGTGTGGACTGCTGAAATTAAAGCCTAAATACTCATCAGAACCATGCAAAACAAATGAGTAGAAGTTTCTTCTACAATAACTTCCATTTAGAGCACTTGGAAGAGTAGAATTAAATCAGTTCTAAATAGCTAATAAAGATGCAAGCAATATTCATTACTCATAGCCATATATCTTACTTTTATCTAAAAGAGATTCAGAATAGTAGCCTTAAAACTAATGTTTCACTGAAAAGACTTCAGAAATACTGTTTTCAAAAATCATGTATTTGAGAGCCAGTGTAATGGCTGATTTCTGCCCTCTCCAGGATGTTTTATGTAACTCCTGTGCCTGTAATGAGTAGTCAGAGATCAGGAACTGTTAATATCAGCCAGGTTTCAACTAACTGTAAGCACATTTATCAAAGGCCATAACGACTAAACAGTATTTATAAAAATAACAGGTAAACTACACTAGCACATAGTTTTATGGAGTCTACAGGGTGAATGTTGAAAACGCATCGACTATGCATTCAAAGTGTACCCACTTGACACAAACAAGATGTCCTCTCTCCAGAAATGGAAGTATAATATGAACATCACACTAAAAATAATTGTGTTGAAAAAAAAAATAAAGGGAGGAGTTCTAATAGTTCTATTCATTTAGAATCTACATTCAGTGTCTCAGACTGTCAATCCCTGAGTGGCAGTTACCATATGGTAACTGCTACTTTCTTCATTAATGTGTCCAGTTTCTTCAACACACTGGATGTTGATAAGCTTCTGACATTCACCTCATTAAGGATATCAGTTTCATCCAGAAATACTGGGATGGTTTTAATGTTTAGTTTCCTGATCTTTAAAGAAATCTACTTGCATTTCAACTGAAAGTTAGAAATTTTTCTTAAATATTATTAGAAAAAAAGGTTTCACCTTCACACGGCACAAAGAAAGCCTATCTTCCATTCATTGTTTTGGTTTGAACTCAAAGCTATGTATCTTCTTATTACAAAGGAAGACTTGATATTATTGCATATACTCTTAATTTAAATTTGTTTAGTGAAGTTTCCAGCTATAAAAAACTATTTTGAGTATGTTCAGCTTATGTGTCTGGTTGCAGAATCCGTTACCTTCTGTAGACATCTGTCTCACTTTTCTGGAGAATACTGTCAAAGTAAGGTCATTTGACTGCTGCTAAAACAGATCTTGAACAGCTGCAGACTCCTAAAGCAGACTTATATTTAAGTTTGGTTGTGAGTTATAACAACTACAGGACTGAAGAGATAAAACATTCCTGTCAAACTGTAACGTCCAAGCTAAATTCTCTCAAGCTGGTTATCAAAGAAATAGAATTAGAAAAAGCAGGGTCCAGAGACTTTCTACATAAGAAGAAAAGTGAAATATCTCCCAATTCTTAGATTTTAATGGCAAAATGATAAAAAAAATGAACATTATAAAAATGTTCTAGTTAGCAAATACACTTGAAAAAAATATGACGTAACTATCACTTATAGTCTAATTTTATTGCTATTGTATTCTAAGGAAGGTTTTTTACCTGTCGAAAAATCTCAGTTAGAAAATTAACATTACTTCTTTTAGAAGAAAAGACTTTGCGGACAATTTCAATATCAGTTAAATGTTCTTCATCAATACTGCAGAGACTAGAAGAGCTTGGTTCTCTCTCTGTTAAAGTACTTGTATTAGAATGTGATTGTTCTGGCTCTGCATTTCTATCCTGCTTGTCAGCACTGTCATTTTTGCTGTCTTCTCTTGAAGCCATGCTAGCAGCTGCTCTCTGAAAGAAAAATTGAGTATTTCATAGTACATTTTAGTAATATAATTTGAATGGCACAATTTAAATCATGCAAAAGTACACTTTAAAACAGTACAGAGTACATGAGGAAGAACAAATATAAAGTTTACTGCATTTCAAAGCTTTTTACCTCTACTTGATTAAAACATGAATATTTAGCAGATTAAAAACAGAAAAAAGAACTACTGTTACTCCTTCTAAACTGAATTCATAAGCAAATATTTTTTTTAGAAATTCCCTTTTTCAATGCTTTGTTAATTATGATGACCAAAAGATTGCATGCTGCTGGCAATACTAGTAAGTGAAAAACATAAAAACAAGAAAATGCGTATTTGGCTTCACCTGAATATTCTTTGGCACATTTTCACCTTCCATCCCAGGAATATGAGGTCCTGTATGAGGTTTTGGCTCAAGCCAGAAAGACACCAACCACCGAATGACAATAACACGAGCCTTAATAAAAGGTTCCTTCGTGCAATATATTGCCTCATTGGTTTCAGCATCTTTCTTAACCATTACATAGTGTGGCTTTGGTCTCATCTGTGGAATATCTGTAAAGAAAAGCAACATTCTAAAATATATGCAAAGAGAAAGCTCTGTTTAACTGAAGCCATTCTACAATTCTGTATATAAGAAATCTTAAAATTATGATGAATACACGTGAATGTTCAGAGATGCTGCTTCTTCATATTCACTGCTGAAGTCATTACAAGTCATGCTGAAATAGCCACAATATAGATAGCCCCTAGACTAGACCATAAGGATTCGAAAGGCTATAATTTTCTCCTGGAATGAAAATGTATCTATAATCCAACAGACAGCGACAAGTTTTTGCTATTCCAAAACCTTTAACTTTCATCTGAAAGTCATATGTTTTATGGTCCTAAAGCCTTGCTTAAATTTTAAAAGCTTTTGCATCCTTTTCATGTTTTCAGCCTTATTTTTAATTTATATGCTAAGTTTAACACATAAAGAGAAACCTCAGTAAACTCACCCAAGAGCATAACTACTTCACACTTGAACTGAAAAGTACAAATGAGTTCTCTAAGTAGGAAAATAACGAATAACTAGACTAGAATGCATCCTACACAAGAAAATGTTGTTCACATGTAATGAGGAACTGTCTTTTTTTTTTTTTTGTAAATTCTTAAGAAGTGCTTACAGCTAAGTTATTAAGCAACAACTTATCTGTGATTCATACTGAATCTATGGACATTTAAGAGACTTGTTTAGTTTAATTTAATTCCCTACTACCAAATGTACCAGGTGAACAGATGCAGTTCAGAAGCAATGTATCATCATATTTTCTAATGGAAACCCAGGAATATTTGTTTGTCTGCAGCAAACCACAGCTAAGCAATACAGTTAGCAATAAAGGTCAACAGTTGTTTACTGATGCCGATCCTAAAATCTAATCATAGCTGCTATGGGAGAGCCTTAATTACAAATCATATTTTATAAGCAGCTGGAGTAAAAATGAACTGTTAGTCCTGGGATAGGTGAAAGTTGAATAACACAACAGTGGAAAATCCTGCTCCTAAGCCCTTCAAGTCTCACAGCTTCATCTAATACTACATTGCTATTGTATGATTTTGCTGGACTTTGCTGCCAGAGCAAGGGCACATGCACCTTCATATGACTTAGTTGAAAGTTGATTCTAGAGGTACTAGCTCCGCCAGTAGCTTGTAAGGAATGCAATGATGCCCCATGGAATTACAATCCTGCTCTGAAGGAACTTTGTCTAATTCTGGGTTTATAACCTAAAATTCCCATGTTCTGCCCAGTGACTCAGAACATTTTACATCTCCTGGTTCTCAACTCTTGCAGTGACAAAGATGCTCACAGTGCCACTGGCTCTCATGAATGTAATTGGAAAGAAAAAAAAGAAAAAAGAAATGGAGTAACATTTCTTACTAACTCAGCTTAGATGCTATCCACAACTACAGTAAAAATTCTACAAAAATATAAAAATGTGCTGGGGGTGCAGGCGGGGAGAACAGTTTGTTTGTTTTTAAATGGTGCATAAAATACACCACAAGCACATGTATCAACAGCCCAGTTAAATTCCAGACATATCTATAGCTAGCTCAGCTAGCTAGCTCAGCACTGAAAAATGCGACGTCTACATCTCACAACCCAATACAGGCTACAGAACAGTGCTATATAAAAATCAACAGTCAGAAGCTACTACAAAACTTCCGGATGTGAATGCTATTTCTGTGGGAATGGTGCACCCACTTAATTTCACTTTGGCAGTGTAGAAAGGCAAGTAGGAGAACTGCTCTGATACAATCAATGAAAACACAGCTAAGGACTGAGGACAACAGGTGCCGTCAAAGCACATCTTACTGCTGGTATTTCAGTATAACGATTTTATCTGGGGATACAATGCAATCCCACATCCTGCCCAAAAGAGAAAGAAACAGAAAATGATGATCCTATTCAGACATGAAAAGAGATGCATGGGACACTTAAGATAAGTTCCATAGTTTTACAACCTTTAGTAGACCAAACGGCAGTTCAAAAATACTAGTGCTAAGATTCAAAGAAAATGTAAAGGAAAATGAAATTGTTCACCATCTGTATCTTCCTAACATTAGGCCAATATGTTTTGGGGGATACAGTATTACTTCTTTTGGATTACCGATAGTGTCATTAAACCAGAAATAATAAATCTAGACAGCAGCAATGTAATAACTGCCTAGAGAACAGCTGACTATCTTATGATAGACATAGAAACTTACAGATGTTTGAAGTTTACAGGGACCCTACAGCAAGTTTCCCTGTTAATATTACAAATACACAAGACAACACCCAGCACCAGCACTGAGAATATTCAAGTTGATGTATCTCAATTTCCTTCCAAGAGACACGTGCAAAAGCAGTGATAATCTCAACACAGCACTACTTAAGTGAGGAATGAACACAAAAGATACCTTAAAATTACATCCAATACTTCTAATGGAAGCATTGCTTTCAGAGGAAACTGCATGACTTGTACACCACACATGTAAGAATAAATTACAATTGCACAGAATGCTTTTAAACAGCTTTGAAAGTTTTTATTTACTACAAATACAGAAAAGTATATCATTCTCATTTTGCAGAAAGCAGCAACTTAAGAACATCTAAAAAAAAATTAAACATCTTGAACTGCAGCATGTGTTAATGCACAGCCTATGAAAAAATATATGCCTGGTAGTGAAATACTTAATAGCACAGAAAAATCAGTCTTCTGACCTCTACTGCATTCAGTAGAATGTGAAGGCTACAATCCTAGCTACACAGTAACAGCACCTGGATAGTTGTTTCACTTGTTTTGAAAACACCAGTAGGCATACAGTAAACACATCTTTGAAGTACACTGTCTCCTGTAATTTCACAGTATCTTCCCCAAACAGCCTCTCTATGTATTCCTCTCAACTATATTATATGCAGCTGTTTCTCAAACGCATCCTCTGTCAATTACTTCTTGCATTTTCACACTTCTGCAAGTCTTCAATGTATTTGTGAGGGCTCCATGTAAGGGCACAGACCTAAAATCAAAGCAAATCAGAAGCTTACTTCACTGACTAAAACAATACAAGAAAATATTCCCTTCCCCAACTTTCCATTTTTCCTTTGTTTTGTTTAGTTTTTCCCTCCACTCTGGGCACGTAGTGTGATGCCAAGAGGACAAGTTTTAAATGGGGCAGAAAATGAAAAGACAGAGGAAAAAAAATAATATATATATATAACGGTGGTCACTTGGAGTTTTGACCATGCTTACATTTTAAGGCAGTAAGAAGCACAGAGAGCTATGGAACAAACTACTTTCTGGTTTACCTGTAAATAAGTAAGTTCTTCTAAATGGTTTAGAAATGGAACAGGTAGGTAAGATGGAAGCAACAATGACCCAGAAATCCATATTCCAAATAACATCTCATAGAATATGAATAGATGTTAAAAAGACATTTGAATCAATTCTACTCTTGTACTGTACTGCTCTTCTAAGCCTATGAGACTCCAAGAATTTGCAGGATGCACATTAGCTTCTTGTAGCTGAATATGCATTTCTGTAACTGATATGTATCTGAAAATCTTGCTTAAGGAAATCATTACTCAATATATCATCTCCAATAAAGCCCAAGAAGTAATGATTGCTTGGTAAAACTACTGGCTTCATTTGTAACCTCATGATTTTTCCTACATTAAACATAAAGCTAGTAGCATAAAAGCACACATTTTTATCAGCATGCTCAGTGTCCAAGCTTTTGCTGTTTTCTGCCTAAACAACCTGTCAATTTTGTTCAGAACTGGCAAGTAGAGGATTGTTTTCAATTAGGGTAGGGCGAGGAATGCCAGAGAAGAATTTCAGAAAGGAAATTTTCTATTCCACTTACCAGTGTTTCTGTTGCCTCTGTTACTGTACTCTTCCCCAGACTGCTTCTGACTTTGCACAGCTTAAGGCATTGACAGTAGTTCTGGAGATCTGTGTTAATTTTTTTTTCTTCTTCCCCACTGTCCCAAGGCCTTGCAGGTTTCTTGTTTATGGTTCACAGAGAAAGAAAGGACTACAGTAGGACTTCTGTGGAAGAATCAATCAAGACCTCCATAGAAAGAAATATAGCTTCCACATTTCTTCTTCCAAGATATCAAAGCAGCAGCAGCACTTGCAGTGATTTCATCAGTGAGGCTATTCAGTATCTTCAGACAACTCTCGTTCCACAATTGCTTATGACAGGATTTATAATGTTCCTTTTCCCCTATGTGAGAAGGCCCACCTTTTGTGGAAACACCCATCTCAGATTTTAAAAGAAAATCATACAACTTGCTGACAGACTCAAGTTCAACTGACTTTCTTACACGTCCAACTTCTGTGAAGCTAACAGGCTTTCTAAAGGTTATGCAACAGTGACTAGTTTGAAACATGGGAGGCTGCTAATGTACTATGTGTACCTCCACAGAAAGCCATAATCCACATACAGACTGATAATAAGAAAGACCTTTTCAGCATACTTCCCCACAGCTTGATTTTAGAATATGGAATGGTGGCTGGAAAGGTTACTATTAATCCTTATGAGATACGGCATCAACAGCCAAGATAAGTGGCGCTGCGTACATATTATTCAGGCAATGAAACGGTATCTAAAAGCCAGAGCAGATTACATTGCTTTGTTTGCTTACTGTTTGTGTGTAGGTGGATATAAACCTGAGATAGCAAAGTCAGGACATGCAAACAACATTCTAGTTAAGAATGAGTTAAACTCTATGCAAAATACTAGTTGGGTTTGCTAAGCAAACACCTAGAATTTCAGTTTTTATATGGAAGTTAAGTTTTAGCAAGGTCCATTTTAAAGACTTAAAATCTACCTTCCTCCTCCTAATGCAAGCTCATGACAAAAGTACAGCTAATACAGAAATAAAACTAACTTTGCCCTGACTGAACTCTTGAACAAGCATGGTATAATCCAGATGTATGGTATGATTCTTTATCTGTACTGTATGGATAAAGTCAGCATCCCCAAAGAGCAGAACTTCTCTTGTCTTAACATAATTAGTTTCTCTCTGAGCGTAACAACCGAGGTCACATTAAAAAATTGTTTTACAACACCTGAATTGTGTTAATACATCAAGACTGGCAGAAATTAATGAAGGGATCAAATGCTTCACACACAGATGATTGAAAACCATGAATCAGAAGTCATAATGTGCCTTTTCATAAGAAATACTGAGCATGAAGAACATTCTCTGAAGCATAACTCAAGCAAGAAACTGCTTTGCCATGCTCTTTACTGGAGGAAATGTAATGATTAATTACTTCATCAGTTGCATAGACTCACCAAGTATAGGGTTGTATAAGCTGGTCTCCTTACAGATGTTTGGGAAAATAGAAGGTAAATAATATTTCTTAAAATTTGAGAATAAAAATGAAAATCCCTTTTCCTGGTTTTCTTTGTTCTTCCATTCTAAACTCTTAACCTTAAAAACAAAAGAAAATAATTTAAATTAAGTAAGCATCTAAAAGAGAAAGACAACTGAAGAAATTGCCCCTTTATATATTATTTCCATGAAACAATATCATTTTTATATACATTTGCAGTATAGACAATTCTAACAGTGTCTTTTAATTTCTGTTGGACAAACAGATGTTAGTTGTTTCATGTTTATTTGCCTGAAAGCTACAGAACGTACCTGAATTACTATGTATTTCAAAAGCGCTTCCAAGAAATAGCTTGTTAAGTCTTCTTGTCCTTTATCTCCCGATTGAGGAGGAACAAGTGGAGTGATTTCCTCTATAGTCACTTGAGCTATCAAAGAATATTAATAAGAACTTAAAAATCAGATCTACATTTATATGACTTCAATATAAATATCTACCAAGTCATGAAAGTAGAAATGTACTGCCGTAAACAGAGAGGTACAGGCAAACCAAACCAAATACACATTAATGAAATTTTGTAAGTTTTAGCTAATAAATCATTATACCAGTAATTACACAGAAGAGAATTAAGTTCTCTTATACACCTTAGAATTTACCTGCTAAGACTCAATTTTTCCAAAGGGCATAATCAGTATTTTGAAATTTATACAAATAATGAAGAGCATAGAGTTCGTGTTTCATAAATGTCAACACTATATTTACATCTACATTTCCTTCATTTAGCAATTCATCAGTTACATCAAATAAAGTTTATTTGATGTATTTGAAACTATATAAAATAGTTTTATACATCCTTTGCCTCTAAGTGAAGCTAGATAGGTGTTATCTTTCTCTTGGTCCTGCAGTAAGATGTCTGCATTTCACTCTTCCTACTCTGCAATTCTATGCTGCCTACACAGCTGGATTTCTTCCTTCTCTCTTATGTCTGCATACATGAGACAACTTCAAAACAGGGCCTAAAGTAACTTACAACTCCAGAGCTAACCTGTCAGGAAATTCAGCAGCTGAAGTCAGCTTTCTTTCTGTAAACTTAACTACCAACCAAGAAGATTCTGTTTGCTCCTATAAGTAACGCTTGTGTCAGCTATAAAGCACTAGGTAGAGGTGGGAAGAAAAGCAACAGCACTTTCTACTCAGAGGAATAAAGCACTTAGCTTCTTACTCACATTCGTCTGAATACACAGTCAAACTGTGCAAGCAAATGCACAGTTTGCACACAAGACTACTCAATTCCAATTCATGGATAAATCTACATTCCTACAGAAGGTATATGCACTGAATTACGAAGTAAGAATTTTCCCCAAAGCTACAATTAACTGATACTTACTGCTAAAGTGAACAGCTGAAAATAAATTTGTCATGAAAACAATCATAAGAGAAACTTACCTCTATACTCTACCAATCAGGGAAAATAACAATCCTGGCTTTAAAAATTTATATCATATCAATTATGTGGGAAAAAAATGAATAATTTTACCAAATTACTTACTTTCTTGAACATTAAGAGGAGGGTTAATGAGATTATCTAGTGTTCTGGGACCATATTCAGATTGCGGTGATGAAAATCCAGGAATTAAGCAAGAAAACATCCATAGTTGTTCTTTACTACAGTTATTCTGAAGTGCCTGCAGCCACAGCAGGAAGAGACGCACACCCTCTCGACGTATCTGAAATGAGAAAATGGAACAAGGGAACAAGTTAACTCGGACCAAAACAATTCTGTGCATCCTGTAGGGAGGAGGAAAAAGGGTGGAAAAGATGAGGACAGCATAACCACCACCAAAGACAAGCTAGCAATCTGCAGGTTCTGCTGAAATGCAAGCCCCACTGAATCTCTTTCATAGTGCTTTCCCCAAAAGAAGAGGAAGAAAACCAACATACACCTACTCACTTGCTAATAGTGTGAGATGCCATCTGAATTTTTAAGAAAATATGTAATATCATAAGATCTCAAAATAGATTTGTGAATTGTAATAGCAGAGTGACCTTTTTGCTGTAGCAGTACTCGCAGAATCACATAACTGTGGGAATAGGAAGAGACCTCAGGAGATCATCTTGCTCAACCCTTTGCTAAAGCAAGTTTCCTTAAGTAGGCTGCACAGAAGTGTTCAAACAGGTTTTGAATGTATCCAGAGAAGCAGACTCCACAGCATCTCTGGGCAACTTGTTCCACTGCTACCGGCCTCAAAGTAAGAACTTTTTTCTCACGTTGACATGGAACTTCCTGCATTCTGGTTTTTGCCTGTTGGTCCTCATCCTGTCACTGCCAGCACTGAAAAGAGCCTGGCCTATCCTCTGACACTCACCCTTTAGATATTTATAATCCTACCCTTTTTCATTCCATCTTCAAGTAATGGGATAGTGACCCAGAATAGTTCTCACACTGGAGGACTTTGAGACCAAAAAGCTTGAAGATGGTTTAGAGAAGCGGCACAGCTGCTTACTGCTGTACCAAAACTACATCGACGACCATTGTTATTTTACTACCCACTAGCATCTTTGACCTAGGTAATTCTCTAAGACAACCAGAGCCTCAACAACAAACAATTAAGGCTTACTTCTGCTTTAATACAAAAATCTTCAGTTATTTGCATACATTCTTAAAATAGCTATCCTACTTAAGCACATTGCTACTGTCAACAGTTCTACTGAAATTAAAACATTGACTAGAAGTGATTACTTCATGGCACATAACTCATGACCTGATTCTCACTAATATGATTTTTCCATTAAAATTCACCTTTACGTTCCTATTTTTAAGTATTTGAGACAACATTAAATAGTATGCAACTTTTTTCCAATACCTTTAATGAATTTCCAGTATGAAGAAGCTTCTTCAAAATCAACCCTGAAAAGAAAAAATATTTTTTTTCTTAATTTCTTTGTTAAGAAGATGTCAGAGTTCTCGGTCAGACTTGATAACATCTTTTAAACAAGTCCTTGGCAACCTCCATTTTAATCTTGGTGAACTTGTTACCTTCAGGCAACTCTCTCAATGCCAGAAGGAAAAAAAGAAGATCACCTCTCACAGCTTCCTTATGACATAAAACATCTTCCCTAAAGGATTTTTGGGGAGGTGTACACCGAACATAAGTGATTTTTACATCATTAGTATAAGTAGAGCCAGAGTTACTCATTTACAAATATAGATCTCCCCCAATTTTTTCCATCTATTACTATATAAAAATTGGAAAATTAGTTTACAGCGCAGCTGTCCACTCACCCTTGTCTTTCTCAACCACTGTTACAATTCTGAATTCTCAGGTAGAAGAGTATCTCATGTTGTTGCTTTTTGTTGTTTCATTTCTCTCCTCCTCATCTACTTTTTCCTTTCCCTACATTGCTAATGTTTCAAGACCTTAATCCCTGCCATGGCACTTAAAGTTCCATGAAATGAGTAGCACAAACTTCTAACAGCTACTGCTAAAAAAATAAAAATTAAAAAAGATAAACTTACCAATACTATGAAATTGCCATCTCTGATGAATCCTTTCTGGAAGGAGCTGCAATATTTTCTACAAAAGCAAAAAACAAAAGTAGAACCCACAGATCTACGTTGTAGATATCATATTCAGAAGACTAAAGAGCACTCTCACAGGAGCCATGGATCAGTTACCAAAAGGTTACTTTAGAAAACTCCCACACTACTTTCCCTGGAAACATTACTGTCCATTCCATAGAATCCCATCCCTAAAGCTAAAAAGCCCAAAGGCTCTAACATACTGTCTGGCACATCCTGCACATTTCAGATGTTGCTGCCATTTATCTAGCTTCACTGATTGCTGGATATTACTGTTTGCAGCACAGGGAATGCAATGGGATGAGCATCTGCCTCTGTTGCTCTCATTTACAACAGTTGTATTAGGCTTCCAAAGCACAGCTCACCTAATAACTGTTAGGCAACAACCAATGAATAAATAAATAAATAAAACAGCTCAACAGCTCTTTTCAGATTCACTCTCTTCCATACAGCTAACCTTACAGTTTTAAGCAGCAGTGTACCTCATAAGCAAACAAAAAAACCAACAACAAAAAACCTCTTGAATCTGTTTTCAACCACATAATCAGCATTCAGCAACTTTCTATTTTAAATATTCTTGAAAAGAAAAACCCTGCTTACATAAGCAGAATTTTTTTTAAAAGGCAAAAATGCGACCTTCTAAGTTATTTCTAAACTATGATCTCTCATCAGAATGAGTCCGATTTAATTCGGATAGATTCTAATTCATATTAAGGAAGTGAAGCAATGTGTTTGGTAAGGATATTGTGAAATGCTATTTTGAAAACCAAAATATGAAAGGGATCTGTGTAGGCTGGTTCTACAACAGAAAGAACCACCACCACCAAAAGCCTGGGAACATTTGCATAAGATGTTTTTTCCAGTTAAGACACTTTCCTGCAAAAATTCAAGTTAACTCTAAGCTAAAGGAAAAGGGAATGCAGTTCAGCATGAAGCATATTTCTAGGGGACTGAAGGACAGCTACTGCTACTATTCAACAGGACTTCACTAAAAACCAAAGATGTATTACAGAATACTGAAGTTGTCTTACCTCAAAAATAAAAAGAATAGAATCTAATTCTTCTCTCTGAGATTTGTGACCTAGGTGCAATTAAGAAGATACCAAAGCAGAATTTAAAGAATGCTGAAGAAGATTCTTTGACTACAAAACAAAAACATGCACTTCTACTATCAATAATTATTTTGTAATCCTTCTGCAAATAAATAAATATTCTTTTGTTATAATTTATAACATGTATAATTTATATAATTTATAATCTACATTTCGTATAACTTTCTGTTACAGCATCAGCAGTTGGCAGTGACTGAGTTATACACCATCTTATGAAGTAAAGCTTCCAATGATTCTGCAGAACACAAAAAGCCTAACATCTAAACAATTCCCATTTCTCAAAATTTCAAAAACAGCCATTAGAGAATAAACTCTCCTTACTCAATCCCCACTGCAGGCATATTTAATTACTCTGCCTTTATTTGCCACGTTAATGTTTATACATATCCCTGCATCCCTATTATATATGTGATCACAGAAGCACAAAGACCAAAAAATCATTCTATTTTAAATACTCACCTTTTTGTTTTAGACCTACTTCAATAGTCACAAAGTTTTCAAAGAACACATAATAAATATGTGAGAAATGTAGATCAAAAAACTGTTTGAGATCGATTGACTCTGCATTCTCTGAAAAACAAAACAGAAGATTTTCATTGTCTCTAATATTCAGTCACCTCCAGTACACCATTATCCTGTAGTCAGAAAAGGAGAATTAAAATATTAAGTAATTATTGATAAAGAAATTCTTGAAGTTTCCACTCTTTTAAAGTAAAGCTAATGAAATTAAATACTAAGCGCATGCAAAAATTTAAAACAGGAAGCAGCATCTCCTTTCATACACACTTGTACAGCAGCAGCATCTGCAAACCCCAACAGGGAATCAGAATTCCATGAAGACTAGCCCTGTACAGGTGAATCTTGGTTTAACTGGTAATTCACTAGAAGTAAAGCTACCCAACTGCCCCCAATCTGTATAACAGAAAGACCATCTCTGCAATCCATTGTTATCAGCAGCAACTACCATACACAACTATGCTTAGTGGGAGGAGAGTAAGCAATGACCACCTCTGTTCTTTAGAGAAACATTTTGGGTGGAAGCAAGTGGCAGCTCATGATTCCCACTGTTGCTCCCCCTTCCTCCCCTCCCAAGCTTCAGGTTTGCCAGCTTCGTTCACTGCCCCAGGCTCCTTTGATTGTGGTGCCTCTGGAGGTGAGATGCTGGTAACTCTGGAAATCTCTGAGGTTGAAATGTTGTGGTGAGGGTAGAAAGGGTGTGCTTTCCTGCTTTCCCCTGTATGAACAGGAAAGTTTACCAACTGAACAGTCAGTTTTCATTTCCCACCCTTACTGCAATGACTCTCCACAGGTACAACTGGCACTACTCCGTTCTCTGAAGAAATACAGCAGACATTCCATTCCACTTAGGTGGTATTCATATGTTTAATTACCAGTAAGTAGGCGTCAGTCACCTCAGAACAATACGAGCATTGCTTGGCCTGCATTGTTACCATTAACACCTGAACAGCATCTCTAGAAGCCTGCCTACCTCCCAAATACACCCATATCTTGGAAGAGGACAATGCAAGTCAAAAGCTCCCTGAAGTCGCAACTTTTCTATCAAACGCAGCTCGCGCTCATTTCTTCCTAAGATCACATTCAACAACACAGACAAAATAAATTTCTGGAATTCATAGAGTTAGTAAGCACTGAGTGCTTGCAGTAAGCGTTATTGCTTTAGGATGCAAGAAAATAAGGACACAACACTTTATTTAATATGAATTTTGTTCAGTCATTACCTGCCAATAACACACACACACAAAATTTCTTTTAAGGCTGAAAATTTTTAAGGGGAGGGATGCTTGTACAGCTGAAAGGTCACTGTTTGCCACCTACAATAATAGACAGCTTCTACATCACCAAACAGCACCTTCAGAAATTTAACACATTACTGACCCAGAAATCGGGAATTCCACATTAGTGAAAGAAATTTGGAAGGTACTATGCACAGCTGCACCAAGAATCCCAGCAAGTTGGAGAAGTAAGAAAAGAATAACCAGATAAAGTATGGAAATAGTGATGCAGATTTCAGAAGATCTTGTCTGGTAACGTGTAATCACCCCCATTCACAGCTGCCCCTGTAGCAGTCTGTATGGCCACACCACACATCAAGAGGCAGACTACTGCTCTCCTTGATTACCAGAGCAAAATTGTATTGCATGCACATCACTTGAATTTATCCAACTTCCAGAGCTATTTTGCTATACTTTCCTTCATTTAAAAGCTAATCATCTTTCTGAACAGAAGTGTTTCTGAAACATTTAGTTCACCATTATCTTTGCGATCAATTAAAAATACAGATTTTCAGTCCCATCACTTTAAACCATTTTCTTCAACTCTAAGCAATTTATTCGTCTTTCTCCATGATCTCCCAAGGTATCTCAAATGCTCCACAAAGAGATAAAAACATTTCCTCTACAAGAAGCACATGCCTGTCCTTTTCATGCAGCCTTGAACTGGAAATTAGCAGGAAGCTGCTTGTCTGCTTTGGCTACTCAAAACCTTCCTGCCTTTCTAAGAGAGATGTACCCTTGTGGGATTACACAGAAACAAGCTTTCCTCTTTCATTTAGAATTTATATATATTTAAACAAAAGAACTTTGCATTCTCTCACCACAGCTTCATGCAGCTAACACAAAGTAATGCATTCCTTCCTTGTGCTTTCAGTACTCATGCCCAGATGGGGGGAAAAAAAAACAACCAAACAAAAAAACCCCAAACCTCAAAAATAGATCTGGCACCATTTAAAATAGAAAAGTTTACCAGAACAGGAAAGGAAAAACAGGACAACACCTATTTCCGTATTCCAAGAATGTAAAAACCAAAGCTTAGACTGTTCTAAAACATAGTTTTAATACACTGGAATCCAGATTTGCATCCTCATTCACAAAAGTTCTGACAAGAAAATGCTGTGTTTTCTTCATGCTTCACAGTAAGAGTAAACATGGATTTATTTATTTATTTTTGGATTGCTGAGTTTTCCTCGCTACGACCTAAAAATTGATGCAAATCTGATCTCTGCATTAACTGTGTTCTGTGGTTCCTTCTTATCTGTTTGGGTTTTTTATTTGTCTCTTGGTTCTGTGGTTGTTTTTTTTCCTTGCTTTTTTAGAGGGAGAAAGTTGCATTTCAGCACACAAATGACACCTCCTCTATCCTTCCTTCCCTTCCCTCCTACTAAGCTTATATGAAAGTGGCTTTTGTTTTCTCTAGGCCCAGCATTAAGAAGGTAAGTTAGTTTTCCTGGCTGAAATTGCAGAAGTTGTATTCCCTTCATGGATTTTTGTTCTATTTTGATGCATGACACAGAGAAACAAATCTTGAATTATATCCAAGAGATCTGTATGAACCTCATTACAAAAACAGTCAAGTACCCAATAAACTGGAATTTGTATTTCCATTAAATTGATTGAAACCTGAAGTTCTACTGTTCCCCATCTTATAGACTAGAGCTGCAGCACAGAAGGACTAAATAAAATAAAATTTAAAAATACACTGAAACAAAACTGTATCAAAAAACTCCTCCATCTCTACTATCAATTTCTGTGCTTACACATGATAATATTTTTAGGAACTACTTGCACTCATTTTCTGTCAATTCTTCTTCAAGGAACTTGTTTTTTGTGTCTTTTCAAACAGCCAACTCTTTTGCAAGTTACTTGTTCAAAACCTTCCGAAGGTTACAGTCTTTTCAAGTAACCCAGCTAGGCATGCAAAACTTAGGAAAAAATCAGATTCCAAGCCTAATTCTGCTAAAACTCTGCTTCGAAGGTTGCTGCAGTCATGTAAGTAATCTAGTATTTTAATTAAAGCATCCATTAATATTACACACTTGAAGAAGATATATAAGCATATCATACTTAGAATTATAGCGCAGAAGAGCTTTAAAAAACCCATGAAACACAACAAGCCATCATTGTGTCAGATGTAAAATATGAAACAGAAAAAGCAGTAGATTTCTACTGTACATTTAAACTTGTACAGGTTCACCTAAGCACAATTCTAGAAAGTTTCCAATTTCACACATGTAACGCCCCAATCCATCCCACTGCAGAGGGCGACCTCTGTGAGCTTTAATTTATAGCATAAACAACCATCATTCCCCACTTTGTTTTAAACATATTACAGCAAAAATTATGACAAAGTAGTCCACAGTATGTATTATAAATTTATGAGCAAATTTGCAAGAGAAATGCATATTACTGTTTAGAAGATTGCCTCTGTACAAGATTAAAATGGTCATTTTCTGCACAGGACAGAACTTTGACGGTAAACAATCAGAGTGCTGGACTCAAAGCCAGAACAACAGAAAACCCACGCAGATCTTAGAAAGACACTAACTTTTTCTGAAGAGAACATGAACATTCCCCATCTACACACAGCACAGAAATCTACCATAGCAGTTCATGGAATAATCAACACCATTATCAATTAAACTGCCATTAGCTTTACGGTTGATTGTTAATAGCATGTATACAGCAGACAGTATAACAAAAGCATTATCCAGAGACTCGGTGGCTTCTTACTTTCCCTCATCCTCACCCACAAATCTAATAGCAGTACAACTGCAACCAACAAAGACTAAGAGGAAGGCCAGACTTACAACTCCTTTGTGTAAATCCAGAGTCCACTAGAGGCTGAAATTTTATGTATTGATTCTCTTAATGAATAGGTGGCTTTAGGAAGCAAGACGTTTTGAAGCTTCTTAAAATTTAGCAAATAACCCAAACAACAAGCAGAGATTAGTCTTAATTCCTCATGGTAAAAAATCTAACTGCCGCTTTTTAGTAAAGCGGTACAGAGAATCAGTTTATGTATGTACAGCCTATTGAATTTAAAACCACATCATTTAAAAAGTTAAGTAGAAAACATCTAGAACTAAGCAATGATTTGGGGATATTTAACAGACTGACAAAAAGTGAGAAAAGAGAAGATATAATAAGCCACACTGTTTCCAACAGCATGCCACAAGTGTACTTCTATTAAACAAGGCTTTCACCTTAGCTTTACTGTTTCGGATCACTAATAGCTAGCCAAGATAATTATTTTTGTTATTTTTTATGTAATATTGTCAAAGAAAACATCCCTGAGGTCCCCGGTACTGAAAGAATAAGAACGCACTTCTGGAATTTTTTAACAGACTTCAATTTTGCACTGGACAAGTTTGAACTTCAGATCATGAGCACCTCTTAGAGACAAATAAGCACGGGAAAAATAAATATAAATGATTAAGCACGTTAACAGCATCACCTTCATCTGCCTACAAACTGCAACCAAATATCACCATTAGTTAACTGTAGGAATGAGCAGAGCAGCTGACAGCTCACCAGCCCAGCTGCTTCAGCTTGCCAGCAGACTCCAGAGGGGTTACAACACTGATGAGCATTATAAAACTACTCCCATAATAACTCACGTGTGTTCCAGAAGTCAGGCTTTTATTTAAGCAACTTCAAACACTCCCATAGCAATGCACTTATATCCATTCTGAACTGCCACAACTAAACCCACACTGACCTTCCCTTCAAGTCCAAGCAGCTAGGGCTGTCCCTTTGTCTAGCCTGGGACTTTGATCCCATTCCAGCCATAGCCTCACAGGCTAGCAGTACTGACCAGCACTGCTGTCTGCAAGGCACATGCAAAACGAGCCAAAATTCTAAAGCAAAACGGTTCTTCCACCTTCTCTGATGGCCAGAAGAGAACAGAACAGTATTGGGTTTAAGTCAAACTGACAGAACACCTACTCAGGCATCTTAAACTGTGCTCAGCCTGCAGCCAAAGCCACAAATGCTGCTGGTGACATGTCCTCTGCAGTTAGAGTTACCAGGAGAGGGAAATAAAAAAAAATACATACAATCCATGCCAAAAATAACACAGCATTGCACATCCACAGAAACTTCTGGAACAGTTATCTCCAGCGGAAATTCCAGGCAGCTATTTCTGCTGCAGCTTTCCAGCAGCCCTCTGCTGTTGCAGCAATCAAACTTGTCTCATTTCTTATAGTACAGAAGAGATATTTCAATGAACGATGTTGCTGATGTGCAACACAAGTGAATCTTATCCAGCTGAGGCATTAGGGCTGACTGCCAGCCAAATACATTTCTTAAATTAAAATCCCTTTTGATAAGTGTAATCTTCAAGCACAGTGTTTAATATTAAGCAATATATCAAAATGGACATTGAACACAGAATGTCTCATCCTGCACTGTACTGCTCAACTTCTCCCTTTTGAAGCTCACTTACACAGAATGTCAAGAACTGACCACCCAGAACAGAAGAAAATAATTAAAACAAATCACACTTCAAAAACTCTCCTCTCTTAGCATTATGCATTACAAACATTGTTACTATGGATGCAGAGATACAAGTAATGCATTTTTAAGAGATCGGATACAAATAAAATTATTTGTGAGAAACAAAATATTCTTCTTCCTTCATCCTGAGGTAAAGGTCTTATTAAACAGTGAAACACTAACTGTAAGAACAAAGCAATATTACTTCTATAGTACCTCCCTTAATAATCCCAAAAATTGCAATTAGCCACTAAAACACTGAGGATTTATATAAATACATATTTTTCTGTAAAATTACAAGCTTTGTTCTAAAGGCAACACCTAACTTCTTAAGGTGTGCTATGTGCCTTCAGTGCCATCTGCTAGCCACATCCCAGTGATCACATCTACACCAGTTACAGCTGGCAGCTGTCCTCAACAGCAGCGCCCTACTTCTGACACTGCTGATCCACATCCATGGATTGGAGGAGAATCCCTGCCTGCATTTCTGCTCAAGATTGATATGCTTTTACCACCAAAGTAGCTCACAGTAAGCACAACTGCTACAGCCTTTTCAGTGTACAGAAAGGAGAAAGAAGAGTTCACTTAAACAAGCAAACAAAAAACCCACAGAGAGGGACTGAATGATTTCAAAGTACTTCAAAGAACTGGAGTGGGTTGGGGAAAAAAGGGGAAGGAAAAAAAACCAACAAAACACAAACAGGTCACTATAGGAAGAAACTAATCTACCTTAAAAGAAACGAGTCTCTTAAAGGAGATAGTTCCAGCTGTTTCAAGAAATAAATTTCAGCTGCAAAACAGAACAGCAGATAACTCTCACTCACAGACTGATATGTCTCAGGATATGGCTTCAAGCGTTTTCCAGTATTTCACAGAATTTCTTGGCAATAACAATATTTATTGCTACTTGGAGGTCTCCTAAAGGACCAACTGCCTGTGAAATGCACAAAACCATCATTTATTACATTCATTTAAAAAAAAAATAAAAAATAATAATATAATAAATTACTCAATAGTCACCTAAATTTCTCTGGAAAAGTCTGAATTTCATCAGCAGAGACATACTGAGCCATGGCAGAGAACTACTCAGAGACTGGATACCAGACTTACAGGGCAAAGAGCAGATTCTAAAGAAGAGGTTTGGGGGAAAATGAATAAATAAAGAGAATACACTTGCCCCATGTACACCCATACCTGACTGACAGTCCAACACTCAAGGATCCCCACACCAGAAATCTCCTACTGGATCTTCAGATTTGGCGGCTTTTGGTGGCTCCAAATAGGCTTCACTTCCTTGCCTTTTTCATGTACGTGTATATGTTTTTCCTGCTCCTCCAAAAAGGGATGCCAAAAAATTTCTTTCCATATGAAAGCTTTATCCTTATCTGTGTCATTTTCATCTCTAAATTATCTGTACAAACTACAGCAGCAAGTAAAGCTGATGTTTCCAGAAAATAGCATACTACAGTTTTATAAGACTTCTATATTTTTTTCCACAGGCTAATTTGCATTGTTTACTAAATTTAAACTGAATTGTCAATAATGACTAAGTTCTTTTCTCTAGAAATGGTACAAGTCACTGCATTCTAAGTTAACTTGTAAAAACATTTAAATAATCCCATCCAATGTGCACTATTTTTAGTCACCTGCTTTTGTGCTATCTACTCTCTGAAACTGTTCTGCCTCTTCTGGTCTCAGCTAACAACCACACTATATCAGCTTAATTATTTTTAGATGATGCCTGACTTGCACTGTTGCCTTGCAGGATCCAATTGTCAGTATTTCACCATAATGAGGATTTTCTTTTGCTTTGTTTTTTATTTTAATTTCTCCTCTTCAGCTAATAGACTCATAGGATGACTTAAGTTGGAAGGGACCTTAAAAGTCATCTAGTTTCAACCCCCTGCCATGGGCAGGGTTGCCAACAACCAGATCAGCCTGCTCAAGGCCCCATCCAGCTTGGCCTTGAATGCCTCCAGAGATGAGGCATCCACACCCTATCAATAATCACAGAATCATTCAGATTGGAAAAGACCCTCAAGATCATCGAGTCCCACCACAACCTAACCATACTACTCTAACAACCCACTGCTAAATCATGTCCCTGAGCACCACATCCTAATGGTTTTTAAACACATCCAGAGAGGTGACTCAACCACCTCTCTGGGGAGCCTATTTCAGAGCTTAGCAGCCCTTTCTGTAAAGTTTTTCCTGATATCCAACCTAAACTTACCCTGGCGCCTATTTCATTATTTGGTAAGGTCTTACTGGAGAATGGGTGCTTAGGGTGCCCAGATAAAAAGACAAACTAGCACTCCCTTTCCTCCCAGCAAGTCTTTGCCATGAATCCAATGGTCATGTTTCAGCTTATTGCCACTGAACCAAACACTGGAAGAGTACAGAAATAACATTAACTCTAGTCCAATTGACCTTGCAGGCCTACTGAAAGGATTTTAACCTTATTTATAAGAAACACTACTCTCCTTCTGCTGGATGTAAAACAGCAGAGAATTCTCTTCTTAATGGTCTTTTAGACTCCAACATGCAGGGCTTAAGAGCAATAACCAAGATAAACTACTTCCATGAATAAAGATGCTGAACAGACTCCGCCACCATCTCTCTGAGATACTCTGCTAGCAATAGCTAGCCTGGTTCCACTGAAGTGCATGGAAACACCCCGATCATTACATAGGGAGGAATGGCCACTGGGAAAAAAAGAAAAGAAAAAAGGCAAACAGGAAAATGCAGCATTACTCTGCTCAAGCCACAGAATGCTATCTGCATGCAAAGCCACCTCAGGAAGTATTCTGTCCTATGTGGGCACATCACTTGTTTTTAATGTGGTTCAGCAGACTAGTCACAGAAACAACAGGAGGAAAAATGGCATGTGCTTTGAAAGCCAGCTAAGGGAGAAGAGATGTAAGGAATAGGACAAAGATGTGATCAGCACAGCATTTGGACTTGAAATAACTTGCACAGTATTTCTTTCACACTAATGTATGAATTAAGTGCCTCCTTGCTCCCTGAGCACCTTGGTTTCAAACCTCGTGAATCTAGCTCTGTTTAACAACAGAATCTTGCAGATAGATACAAGAGAAGCTGGAGAGCAGGGTCACACCTTTCCTTACACACACATCCGTACACTTACACAGTGTGCTCCCAAACTTAGAGAAAGGATATGTGGGTGCTATGCTTCAACAACTGAGATATACGCATGTGCAGTAGAGAAAGGGGACTGGCCACCACACCAGAACATGCCCCAGCAGATTTTGTCTGTCCTACAGTCAGTAAGCAGAAGCCTTAGATTAGATAAGAACGTTTGCTTGAGACAGAGCTCACGGCTTGACTCTTAGCAAACACAAGTATTAACAAAGCTGAATGAAAAATCTTGTAAATAGAAAATGAGACAGAAATAGGAGATCCAGAACAGAAGAAAGCAAACCAGAAGTATTCAATGTACTTCACCAGGTATACTGCTTTCCTGAGTTAACCTACAGCAGCCAGGAATCCTAATTCAGTACCATACTTAGTTTCTTCGTAATAATCTTATCTCCTAAATTTATTTGACCGATTAAGCAGATAAAAATAAACAAAAATAGACATAAAATAAGCCACAATTGGCTGAGCACAGGTAGTGTGGAAAAGCTCTGAGGTTCGGGAAGGAAGAAACTACTTCTGACTGCTGAAGGGTCAAGGACAGCAAGCGACAAAGTTACTCCCTGCTTCAAAACACAGAATAAATATGTTGCAGAAAATAAGGCATGCAGCAGCAGTTGCCAGCATATGGGAACAGCTGTTCCTTGAAATGACATAACAAAAGAAAAAGGGTCAAAGAATTGTTTTATTTTGAAAAGAGAACATGCTTTTGGAGGCTGAGCACAAGCTACTTAAAAGACCTCCAGCCTGTAGGCAGAACCCCAATCCATTCAGTACTCAGTTCTAAACATGGAATGTGTTGCCCTTGTCCAAGTTCTGCTCATATGCTTATTAACTATCAGAAACAATCCATACATTTGCTGAAAAGCCAAAACACACTGGAAAGCAAACTTCTGTTATCAAGGATCGTCTGATGACATGGACTTAGATTTCTACACAGACATCTAACAGACGTTTCAGGAGGGAACTCTGGTGCTTCCATTAGGCAACCACTGCATATAACCACATTGCAGAATGTGCCAGTCAGGTGAACTAACTGCCTGAACGACACCCTGGTACTTATGTCCCCTCCTCGATCACTCCACAAAACAGAAACATCTAAATGCTATATGAACACCTGTCTACACATATGTTGGGCAGCACCTACCGCTGCAGCTCTCACCTCGGGAACACACATGAAGTCGAGCAGCGAGGGAAAATGGCTCAGGAACTTACAGACGCTCCCAACTGCCACTTTCACACAAACACACCGACTGCACATTAATGCGGTACTACAGAGCATCACGCTTAAGAAACACAGCAGCTTCTCCCCTTCCACAGCTGCCACGCGAATCCCTCCCTCAGACGCCAAAGAGCTGCGGGTCCTCGGTGCAGCGCGGCGCCCGGGGCCCCGGCGGCACGCCCCAGCGCCGCAGCAAGCCGAGGCCGGGCCGGGTCTCCCAGCGGAGCGCAGGCCCATACCACCTCCCCGCCACGCCTCGGTTCGGCTTTTCCTCCGCCGGGACCGGGGGCCGCGCTGCCCCACCCGCTCCCGTTCCCCCTCCCCGCCGGCCGCCTCACCGATGAGGACGCGCAGATGCTTGAGACGGGTGAGCGGGTCCTTGCGAGTGTCCAGCACCTTCTGCGTGGATTTCCGCACATCTCCGTGCGGCTTCTTGGAGAACATCCCGCCGGGCCCGGCCCCGGCGCCGCGCTCCAGAGGCGGGCAGCGGCCTCCGGATCCGCCCGCACCGGGGCCCTACATAGCCGGCGGCGGCGCCGCCTCCTCCTCCTCCTGCTGCCGCCGCCTCCGGCTGCCGCGGGGCGGAGCGCGGCGGGGCGGGGGTGCGCAGCGCCAACTCCCCGCGGGCCAGGGGGTGGCCCAGGCCCGGACTCCCCCCTTCCTCCTTCTCCTCCTGCTGCTTCACGACAGCCGTCAGGTGCGACCCCAGGCGTCGCTATGGCAACCGCGCCGTGACGTCACGGCGGCGCTACCCGGCGCACCTCCGGGGCGCGGCGGGCGGAGGCCGCGGCTGTCCGGAAAACGTGGGGGGCGCGGCCTGCCGGGGCTGATGGCTTGGGGTGCCGGGCGGGTAGGAGAGGGTGGAGGGCGGGAACCCGGCAGCAGTGACTGGAGCAGGGCGATGCCGTTCAGCTCATTAAAAGTGCAGTGTAAAGTTATCTGATGATTCGGGAGCTGCTGACTGTATCGTACCAAGAAACCGAAAAGGTGTATGAGAGGAATCCCGCAGAGGACGCAGAAATGAAATCTAGGCCAGGACCATATTGGTGGAGGCCGTGGCTCCAAAGCTTTTAACCAAGCTCCAGTTGAGCAACAGTCAACGATCAGCGAGCGCCTCACAGTTATTTCCACACCCGTGCTCGGAGTGCTGCAATGCCTCGCCCGGCTCCGCCCAGAGTCGCTCAACGCTGCCCATGTTCCTGGCAGCGCGAGGAGACCCGCAGCGAGCCAACAGCATCCAGCGTGATGCTCCGCTGTGTGCTCCCGGGACACGTGGACCATGATGGTCCTGGAGCAGAGTGAGACGCAGACTCCACAAGCCGTGCATGTCAAGTCACAGGGAGGCCAGCAAGCAGCCAGCGCTATGTGCTGTATTGCCACGTGAGTGCTGGAAAAGACCAAAGGTTTTCCTCAAATCCCAACGTTGGCTTACAATCATCATATATATATAATACAACAAATTATTGGATTTTTCAATAGAACTGTATTGTTTTATTTAACACACGGTTACTAGTGGCCTCTGCTCAATTATTATTATTTTTTTGTTGTTATTTAAATAGTCTGGTAATACTTGAGTCTATCAAGGAAACCCAGTTCCTTCAGTGATGAGTGACTACAACAGCTACGGTATTCAATATAAGGAATACTTAACTATTTGAGACATTATAAAATCATTAGAGCTGTCAACAGTTTGAACAATATATGTGCTACTGAGATAACACAGGCATTTAAATGCATGACCCATCAGTGGCTATCATGAGCAGTGGGTTTCAGTCAACATTAGGGAGCCAGCGTCATCTGCTGATGTGGTGTGCCACAAATCATCTCATGGTTCCATCATCCTGCTAAAGGAGATCTGAGGATTAGTGATGTTATCTAACAGCTACAATTACCATTTATTTTACCATAGCAGGGAATTTACCTCTGAAAGACTTGGTAACTCTACTATCTCTTAATAACTCTACTATAAATTAAGTGCTTTGTTTCCTACACATTATCAGTTCTAAATGTAAGGTTGTACCTTAACAACCTTCAAGAACACTTTTGCTTTATAGAATTTACTTGCTTTTCTTGTAATTTTTTTAGGACTTGAACTCAAGATAGAGCTTAAAAATGATGAACAGAATGTTACCAAAGTAGTTAATGAAAGGAGGGAGTGGTTTTAACCAAGTTAATAATGGCTTCTACAGAGAACCTCCTCACTGAAAGCACACTGAGCAGGAAGAGCACGTTCTATGCAGTTAAGGCCATGATCTTGCAAAAGCTTGACTCTGAAGCATGTGACTTCAATGACTTTCATTATGTGCGGAGGACAAAGTTAGAAAATACCAGGATTACTTAGGGGGAGGGGTTAGGTCATACTACATTCCAAGTGGAATGTTTGTGAGTGCCTGTGCTTCAGTATTTCTGCCAACTACCCTGAGTTAACAACTTTTAGTTCACTCGACTGGCAACTATTTACTTTGGGAAAAAAAGACTCCCAAATCTAAATAATTCAAGTTTGGCTTTTGTACTTCTGAATAATTCTGAACTCTGGAGGTGCTGGCTACACTGATCTAAGCAAATATCAGGATCCTGTAAAACACTTCTAGAATGAGAACAACGGTAGCATTAGCTATTCCAGCCATGCCATGTTGATCCATGAAGAAGAAAACAAACAAAAAAACCACAGCTTCCCATTCCCACATTATCTTGCAGATAAAATCTCTACATTAAATTCTAATGTAATTGAGGGAAAGACCTCTTTATGAGCTTATCTTTTGAGTGACCAATTCGTGCTTTATCACCTTGTTTGTTAGGAAGAGTATCAGTATTAAGACTTGTGTGTGGGCATGTGGTACAAAGCCAGAACACTGTGGTATTCCCACTCATCAAAGATCCCAAGCTGGAATAGTTTTCCTATGAGCTACAGAATTAATGAAGACACATTTCCTATGAATTTGTGCATTAGCCACTGAATGCCTTCCTCAGCTCCATCCACAGCCTTTAGTTAGTTCCTCCCTACCTATTTGAGATGGACAAGAGTCCTGACTGTAGACAAGACTCAACTACACATGTGAAGTTTGTTGAGCTCACCACTGACTCTTGGAAAGGTAAAAAATCAAGTTCCATAATGTCCTCCATAGGACATTAACAGGGGCTCTTTGTTCCAGATACAAAACCACACAGAAACTGAGCTGATTTAATGCTTCTACTCTGAAGTACAATTTGATACAGTGCCTTCAAAAAGTAGTAGAGAGACACTCCAATAAAGAAAAAATAAAAATCAAACCAAAACAAAGCTTAATTAAAGACTATGCTAGCTATGCTTAAACAACAGATACACGAGCTATCACGGTCAGAAACTTTTATACGCTTGGAAGTTATTCTTAACAGATAAACCATTACCAATTCCCACCCAGTAGATGCAAAACTTCAGTCTTTCACTGCAGTAAGTCACCTCCAACTCACAATATTTGAATTCTTAGGTAAACATTAGCACCCATATCTGATATGAAAGAGGTTTTGAAATATCAGTGTGCTGATACAGCAGCAATTACAGCAGCTTAAAAAAAAAAAAAAAAACAACAACTGAAAATGTTCAAAACACTCCCTCTCAACACTAAGATGTTCTCTTTTTCTTTCCCAGCTTACGAAATGGTTTTGCAACACTGACATACCCACAAAAGAATTTAAAGAAGAGAAAAACCCCACAGAAAAAGCACGTCTTCCAGGCTCTACAAGAAACCAGTATAGCATTATTTCCTTTTTATCAAAGAAAATAATTTGCCCCTGCTTTTCTCCCCATATCACACCTGGAGAAGTAAGCAAGGTCTTTTAGAAATAAGTCATATCTCCTTGGGTTTATTTGCATTAGTAGTTTTAAGATTACTTTAGATCACTTACAGCATATACCAGAATCTCTCCTGGACAACATGTTAGTAGAGGGAGGAACTTGCTCCAATAGCCTTCCAACACAGTTTGCACACCGTGAAGATTACTACTTCAACTTACTGCTGACCTTGTCATGTTAGGAAAATAGTCTTTTCCATGTTCTTGAGACTCCCCCCATCCCCAATATTGGCTTTTGAAATGGAGTGTTAATTTGCTAGATACATCCAATGTATCATTTCCTTCCAAAAATGAGTAAAATTTTCTGGGGAGTTCACAAACACTCCAGTGCTACCACTTCTCTACCACTCTGCACATAGAGAGGTGGCAAGCAGTTTGGTAACCAGGAAGATAGTAACTGCTCTTTAGATTCTAGAGTAATATGCATTTCCAGTCACTATATCCAGTCAACAAATAAGATGCAAAATTACAGGTCTGCTTCCCAGCCTTTTCCTGAAGATGCCTGGTCTAATTGCCACCATGATTGTGCCTGGTTCAACCTATCTCTGTGTTTCACAGATTATACTCAATAGCCAGACTGCCATTACTGTCTTAAGATTGGCCCAGATTAAGTCCTACAAAGCTGATGCCTGCATTTTCAAGCTTTTCCTGTCTGTCTGTGTGTGAGTTCCTTCTCTAACATTCTTTCTTTCTTTCCCATACTGAGAAAGGAAATTTCATACTGTCCAGGTCTATGCTGATCACTGTTTCATTTATAACTACTCTTTTTCTGTCCGGACTTTTTTTCTTTACCACCTTTTAAAAGAATTGCCATTTATGAAACTTAGGTTACTGCCAACTATCCCAGCTAATGGAGTACTTTCTTTTGATTGTTCACAAGTACCGCATACTAGACATTATTCACTATTTCCCTGGTAAGCGCAGAACTGAGCTATTGAGGATGAGATTTCGAGGATCACCTTTTTCATGGCTGTTTTCTGCTGGCAGGCAAAACTCAATCCAGAAAAAATAAAATAATAATAAAAATCAGCACAATGCAGGGGTCTGATGCTTTCTTTCACCTATCTCAATAAAACGGCTCATATACAGGCTGATCCTTTGGTAGCTCGATTCCTAAAAGGCATCTTCACACAGCAAGAACTCATCTCCAAGAGTTGTCTCACAAGCCAGACAGAATCTTCTTTCCCTCTCCACCTAGCACACATCTGGGCTCTAGAAAGATGACTGAGTTTGGTGTTGCCACTTCTCACGCTGAAGGTGTATGGGTGATCAGGTTGATCAACTTCATATTCCTGGAAACAAATTACCTGTGCGCTGTGCCAAAATGTAGCTCCTGGAATTAGCCTGATGTCTTCCCTTGTCCAGCATTCCACCTGGACAGAGAGACTGACTTCAGCTGGCACATTTTTCCCCCCTCAAGACAGTAAATGTCTGTATTGCTTTAGCAGGGTAACTCCCTCTTGGCTTCAAAGTATAAAGAACACAAAAGAGGAAACATGCAAAAATCACATAACTAAAAATTTAATATTAAAAAAAATAATAATCTGTCTCGATTCTGTACCTCAGTTGTTCATTTTCACTGTGGCAAGGGAAACTTGTTTTGCTCCTGAAATTCATTTTTAGCCCCTTAGATCTAGTTCCAACTGCTTGCATAGGAAATTACCATCACGAGGCCAAAAGTTTCCTGATTTCCTGCCATTCCCTGCTGCTGCTTCCAGTAGGCTTTTCTAGGCCATAGCACTTGATTTCCTGTTTTATCTTGCTAGACTGAGATGTAAACCTTAAGATTTTTATTATTATTATTTTTGGTTTCTTTTTACTAAATCCATATGGATTCACTATAAAGCATTTCAGCCTCAGTTTGCAAAATTCACCCCTTTTTCCATGGGGACGCATCCAACTTTTAGCAGACTTCCTTACTTCCTTTCAGCCACCCAAATACCTGACATCCCTACATCGCACACTGGGCAAGTCAGCTCAAAGGAACAGTACCTTCCAGTTCCTCTGGGAACTGCTTCTACATTCTTATACTGCATCAATCGGCTCGTGGTCAGCTTCTGGGGTACCGAAACGAGAAAAGCCCATACACCCACGAAGGGCACCAATGAGGGAGACAAGCCCTACACTCACACCCGGCCCCACCACCTCCGCCATAGAGCATGCGCCTGTCCGGAGCATGCGCAGACACAGCGGGCGTTCTATGGCTCAGTGGGCACGGCACCCCGGGGAAGCGGGAATGAAGGTCGCCCTCAACGGTTACAGCGACCTCGTGCTGCCGAGATGAACCTGTATCTCAATACGAAGAGTTGCTCCCGCAAGGCAGGCAGACAGACAGAACACTAACTTCCTACAGGGAAAGCACAGCGATAGCCCACACCGCTGCTCTTTTCCCCGGCTCAAATCTCAGGACCAGCCCGTGTTACACACGCTTCCCCTGCAAGCCCAGTCCCTGCTGACCGGGCCCACCTGCAAGAGACGCAAGGTGCTGCCGGCCATCACAGCGTCCTTCCGAGGAGGACGGAACGGCACGGAGCCGCGGCGCCACTCACAGCACACACCGCACTCGCAGCTCGCAACTCCCAGCGTGCGCCGCGCTTTGGCTCGCCGGGCCAATGGGGAGGCTCAGCCAATGACAGGGCTCAGCCAATGAGAGAGCTCGGCCGATGACAGAGCTCGGCCAATGGGAGGGCACGGCGGGCGCTGGGCGGGGTCGGTGGCACCGTGGGGCGGGGCGGCGCGGCGCGGCTGGTAGTGGCGGCGGCGGGAACGGCCGTTCTAGGGCTGTCCCGGGTCTTGGCGGCGGGCACGATGCCGGTCCACTCCCGGGAGAAGAAGGAAAACAACCACGATGAGATGGAGGTGGACTACGGGGAGAACGAGGGGAGCACCTCGGAGGAGGAGGAGACCGAGAGCTCGTCCGTGTCCGAGGAGGGGGACAGCTCAGGTACCGGGGTCACCGTCTCTGCCGTTCTCTCTGTCCCTCCCGGGGGGGAACCGGCCCCCAGCTCCGGCCGCGGCACTGCCGGTACCCGCCCCCCGCCGCGACCCCGCCCCGCGGCCCTCCCGCTGCTGCGGCCCAGCCGGGGGCGGGGACGTGGCGGGGGCACGACGGCACCAGCTCGGCCCCGCCGCTGGTCCTGGTGCCGAGCGGGCCGGGCCGCGTGGTGCCGCGGTGTCTGTGTGGGGCCTCTCTTGGGCTTCAGTCTGAGACCGGAGCCAGTGTCCGCCTGTTTGTTCGCAGGCGAAACTGAACATTTCGGTTGGGTGTTTTGGGGCCTGTCTGGGTGGGAGGGGACCTGTCAGTGCCATTGGCCTCTTCTGCGCAGCATTAAACCCTGCTCTGCTGAAGGCTCTTTTCTGTGCCTGACTTGCTCAGGACTGTGGTCTGAGGATGATTTAACGTGTGAAAGGTGACTCCAGCAGCTGTTCACCTGTTAATAGAAAGTTTTCTGTTGGAGGTTACCTTATAATTCCAAGGGCTAAATTAGAAACTTGTCATTTAATGGCAACCACGGTGATGCTTTGGAGAGTGCGCTGCAATCTGGGATCGTTGGGGCTCCATAGGTCCTGGCCCACACGGGACCTTTGTCACTGGATGCACTGGGGAGCTACAGGAAAAAAGGCATCATACTCTAATCAGATTTTGTTCTAATAGGACAAGGGGAAATGTTTTCAAACTGTGAGAGAGGATTTGGTTTGAATAGGAGGGGGGAAAAATTACAGTAAGGCTAGTGAGGTACTAGAATGGGTTGCCCAGGGATGTGGTAGATGCCCCATCCCTGGAGACAATCAGAGTCAGACTGGACCAGGCTCTGAGCACCCTGATCTTGCTGTAGGTGTCCCTGTTCATTGCAGGGAAGTTGGACCAAATGGACCATTAAAGGTCACTTCCGACTCAAACAATTCTGTGATTCTTTGAAAAGCTGGAGTGGTGCTCAGTGCTGGCTGTAGTCCTGAGGCAAGCTTCTGGTAGCTGTAATTTGCTCTCCTTGCATTTAGAGTGTGCTGCCCTGGTCCAGGCCCAAGCTTGTAGGAGCACAGTGACTTGTGGTGTGAGCACAGGGCTTGTGTGGTTCAGAGTGTCCTATCTCTTCCAACTTTGAAATTGTATTTTTACATGCATTGACCTGCAATTGGCTTACCTGAATGTGTTAAAGCCCTCAATATACTGTTAATTCATTATTATCTGATATTATAAGATCTGGGAGATCTTTGCTATTAACATCCTCTGGCTTGTATATTCACACTGACTTCATTCCAGGCAAAGCCCTGATGTGGTAGTTCCATGGAGCCTCCTCTTGTCTGGGCTGTTTTTGGGTAGAAAACTGTGGAAGCCCTCAGGTATGATACAGGGTCATCTAAGTTGGCTCTGCAGTAACGGTGTGTATAGTGATGGTTCATCTATTCCTACTAGCGCTAGGAAGGCAATGCTGCTGCCCTGCTGAGAGAGTATGGGCATACCCTTGGGCAAGTATTGCTGACTGAACCCTACTTTGCAACTCTAGGCAGCTGGTCAATGATTGTCTGCTTGGATTAAACTGACACCATCCTTCGTCTCATTCTTACTCACCCTTCTTGGTGCATTGTACTTTCTTGTCCTTGTTTCTTGCTCTGTCTTCAGTGATATTGGGCCTTTGTATGTTAAGCTGTCAGAAAAACAGCCCTTTAAAAAGTGAAATAGCAAAAATGTCTCAGTGAAGAATTTGACTTTTCAGTGAGAGGTACTGGGGGCTATGTGTACTAATGCTTAGATAGACTGCAGCTCCATAGCAACAGAAGTCATGAATTGCTATTTTGTTAGAATATGTAAAGATCTCCAATTTACATCAGTTAACTTGGCACATGTTTTTGTGAGTTTAAGACTAATAACTTGCACAGGTTTAGACAGGAGGCTTCCTGAAGCAGAGATTCTGAAGTTCTTGGCTGTTTCCTCATCTGAGGGAACATCTTGCTTCTCTCATCTAATGCAGTATTACCCAGGAGATATTTTCAGTCCATAAACTGTGGAGCACATCCAGGTATGGGCTTGCAAGAACTAGCAAAATTATTACAAACATTCTTTCTATTTATGTCTATAATAACAACTGATTTGCTGAAGAGATTCCTCGTTCGGAATAGATAGTGCTGAGGCCCCTATATCTCCAAAGCAATTGCAGTTTTGTTTCAGATAATATAGCCTGAACTGCACATGTATGGTTGGGAGCTGCCTGAAGATAAAGTCATTGTTTCAAACTCTTATGCTTTCTGTAGATATTTGACTACATTTGGCAAGTGCTTGGAATGAAGCTTTGAATTGAACTTGATAGTTAAATTTGGTTTCTGTTCACTGAAACCGCTGCAAACTGAACCAGTGTGCCCAAAGCTGTTCTGTGGTGAAACATATATGTGCACACAACTATAAATAGTTGGGCTGTTACAGATGGAGAGTTCATTGATCCAGGTACAGATCTGCTGCTGAGAAAGACTGAAGCGTCTTTCCTTACCCCCATTCTCTTGAAGTTGTTCAGCTGAAAAAAAAGAGGACCAGAAAGATGTGCTTAACATGACTTGGGTAGATTTGATGAAACTTAGGCTGGGCAGCATCAGTGTGTACTGTTGGTTATATTGTAAGAAAGGTACATTTGAGTGAGGATATCCAGGCAAGTAGCTGCAGAGATCATATTTTAAGTTGGAAAAACATGTCTAATTATGTCCCTGATTGCACAGCAACCTGCTCTGTTCCTTTTTGATGTGACTAAGGAAGGTACGTTTCAATTCTTTTATTATTAGAATTGAATGTGGACTTGAAAAGTGAATATTCTGTTTAGGAAAGTAAATTAATGGAGATAGCTCTTCCCTACTGAACGTGACTGTTTTTCAAAAGAAGGGAACAGACACAGTTTGTTAAATCTTTCAGAGGGTAAACAGAGTAGAGGAGGAATGGATAAGCTCATTGAGCAATATGGACGTGAGATGCAGGGTTGCAAAGGACTCCTTGATGAGGTCCAGGAGCAGAACTGCAACAATAACCCTTACTTAGCCGAGCAGGTCTTCCCGCTTGTCTTGAAATAGATTATGCAGTTTATGTAGGTTACTGTTACATAGTCTGCCTTTCTGTTGCCTATTTTTCTAGCCAAACAGCATGTCTTTTAAAAGTAAATAAATAAATCATTTTTTCTCTGTGAGAAAGGGAGCTTGGTATGACAGATACTAATGTAACTTTCTCTCTTCCAACTCCTTGGCTCTGGTTAAGGGAAGACTGTCTGTTAGTAGCAGCCACAGGTTTTGAAGCTTCCTCTCTTTGAAAATTTGCCTGTATTCTTGTTTGTAGTTTTTGGTAATCGACATTTTTAAAGCAAACTTTGAGTTTTACAAGTTTGTGGATTTTTTTATTTTTTGTTATTTTTAAATGGGAGCGAGTAATGCTATTGTCTTTCCACAGTCCTTAGAGGGATAAAGGAGGAGCAATGTTTTCAGTGAAAGTAGTATGTGTTACTTTAAAACCATACAAGAAAACCTGTGGATAACTTCTTTGGCATTCCATGGAGAAATGCTTTTATGGGAGCACTTTGAATGTGATGACTATGGGAAATTACATGCTTGTCTCAGTGTCTTGACAAATATGAATTTACTCCATGGATGTGCATTGCTTCTACAGACACAAGATGATTGGCACTGCAAGAAATCAGTAGTAATTAAAATTACTGTGAAAAAAGGAAAAAGAAAAAGAAAAAAGAAAAAAGGAATCCCTTCAAGTTCTTTCTCAGTAAATTTGTTATCAGAAGCAGCATTAATGTGCCCTTGAGAACTGGCACCATTTCTATCCTGTTCCTTTTGTTGATACATTTTTAGTAAAGTGTTGTGTTGTTTTTTAATATTGGCAGAGGTACAGAGTAGCATATCAGGGGTGGATAAAAAAGCCACAAGTTGTGCTCACCAAACACGATGAGAATTTGGGCATTTTATAGAGCATTTTATATAGGTCACAGCTTATTCATAAGAGCTACTTTAGGCACTCTTGTGTTTTAAGTACTTTTTTTTCGGTCCTTAAACTGACTGCCCTGGTTGCTGAGTTGGATTATTTGAATATAGTAGGGAAAGAATGACTGATTCTGAAAGTGATTTAATATGTCCCAAGTGCTCTGTGTAGTATGAAACCTGATGTGAAATGTGAAGTGTTGAGACAATATGGGGCCATTAGCAAGTACTTTAATATATAATGAGTTGTTTTCCATTGATATAAATTTTCAACAGATAAGCTGTGAGTGATAACCTGAAAACCTTTTACTTTTTCATTACTGATTATTCACTAAACTGTTCTTAAAAGATAGGAGAAAGCTGTGTAATTGGGAAATTAAAGGTATTTCAGGAGTCTTAACACTTGAAAATGGTTACTTGGCAGAATAAAGATAAAACGAGAGAATATTGTTATTCAGTGTTAGAGGTAGAATGTAGACTTCCAGACAGGAAGTAAAATGTTTTTTGAGTGTATGAGTAGCTGAGCGGAGGTTTGAATGAGCTCTGTTTTATTTCAGTAAGTACCAGATTGTCCAATGTGCCCTCATGTCAGTGTGTTTTCTTGAAACAGAGGATAAAAACATAAGATGCAATCGCCTTTCCCTCCAGTGTTGGGGAGGCTGCTGTTCAGAAAAGGCTGCTGTTCTAATGTGTTGGTTTGGTTTTTTTTTGTTTGTTTTAAGTTTGTTGTCCTTTAAAAAACATAAGCAATAAAATCCATGTTGATATGAGGGAAAACTTCCTAATGAATTGCTTGCTGAAACATACGTAGAACTAAACAATACCTGGAAAAAGCTGAAATATGTGCTTGGTCTTGTTGTGTTTCACAGGGCTGATCCTTCAAACTTTAGAGAATCTTTTTTTATAGCACATAAAAGCTTCAGACAGCTCTCAAAGTAACGTAGTTGCCACTTTCCTTAAATCTGACAGAGATGAAAGTTGCCTGGTCATTTTAGCTCAGGTAGTACATTGAACCCCCAACTAAAGCTTTGCTCTTAAATCTGATTTTCAGTCTTATTCTGGGTTTCAAGATCTGCCTTATTCTTGAGAATAAGGTAGTTTAAAATAGTGCCTTTTAACAGCATGTTACTCTCCCTCAGACTCTTCCCTGTGTACTAAGCATTTATTAGAAGTTCCAGCTTTAAATTTTCTCACTTCAGGCTAGATCATCTAAAACTTTGTCAGTGTTTCTTACTTGTACTGACTGTAATATATGGAATTGCAGTAAGTCTTTCATTTGGACATACTTCTCTGCTGCCTGTTGGTTTTCATACACAGGTAGAAGGGGCTACTGTGGTTTTCAAACTTAAAAGCTGTGCCTATTTCAGTAAAAAGGTATGATTTCAGTAAAAAGGAATGTGGAACAGACTTCATACATCAAGAGATCTGGCAAATCTGAGTTAGTAGGTTCCTCTGAGTCAGGGAGGTGATACACAGGCTTCTCTCACCTTTGCAAATCATTGTACTGTTCTGCAAAACAACAAGAATGAAGGCTTGAATGCTGCCTTTTTTTGGATCTGGCATGTAAAGTGATGAAACATGTCTGTTGTAAGATGTGGGTGAGGAAGAGGCAAAGGCATTCAGAGCTGTTTGTGGACTAGAGGAGCTGATCCGGAGCATCTCTGCTTGGTTTGGGGCCCTGCTTGGCCTCTGTCAGCTGTTTTCTGAAGTGACTGTGCTGCTGGGCATGGCTGCCTCTCAGTCAAGCTCTCCTCTTGTGCTCTGGCTCCTGGCTGCATGGCTGTCCACCCTTCTAACACTGGTAATGGCTTGTGCCTTAACTTGAGAGTTGTTTCTTTGAGATGCAGCTGAAATAAAGCAGCTTTAGGACATCTCTGCCTCCTGAATATAGCTTAGCAGAGCTTGTTCTCCCTCTCTGCTATTTAATAGATGCATGAGTGGGACTGGTGGAGCTTTGGGTCTAGAAATTCAGTTCATTGTCATGGAGAACTGTGATTAATGGAGCACTAGATTCAGAAATACCCTGAAAACTGACATGTCTTTGATAGGACTAGAGTCTGGAACTTTCCTTTTCATCCTTGTTTGCCAAGTACAGCAGAAGATTGCATGTCACTAAAACTGAGCAGTTTTCCATTCTGTGGTTGCTGCTTGTTACATCCATCTTTACCTTTTATCCTCTTAAGGAGTGATTCTCTAAATCTAAAAGGGCAGAGACAGAGATAGGATTTCTGTGTGAAGAAAAGTATGAAGCAAGAAATGTTGTCCTGGGGAAACTCTTTGCAACTTTTAGTTTATCTAATCCGCTATAAAAGCAAGGAAATAGATAGAATTATTTTCTTCAGCAAAAGAAAACTAAACTGAAACTTTTAATTCACCCTGTCAAGGCATTTACCTGAAGGTCAATGGGTGCTCCCACTTCACAACATTAATGATTTTTCTATTTTGTAGCTTAAGAAGTGGGAATGGAGGTAACAACTGATGCTTAGTAAGGTCAGGTGTCCCTCTGACAAGAGCCAAAAACTCTTGTCCTAAAAGTGGGTGTTCATTATACCTTACTGTTATGTTTGTTATGTAAATTGGGGGGGGGAAGTATAAATTAAAATAAAAGGTCTGAAAATAATTACATAACTCTTGCTGCATAAAAGCATACAAAATGAAGTTTCTGTAAAATCCTGTATTTTTTAGGATTTACTGTTAAAAACTTTAATTACAAATTCAGTCTTTTTAATGGTCAATGAGACGAGCTACAGATATTTCTACATGAATATTTTAGCTTCAAACAGCTCTTCCAATTAAAGAGGATGAAACCTTGTTTCAAAACCAAGTGTTACATTTTTCTTCCTAATGGATGTTAATGAAAGAAAGCCTTGACTTGCTCGCTTGCTCTCCAGGGATTTCGTTTGCTCATACTGACGCAGGGCACACTTGAATTTTCAGTTATGGCTAATAACTCTTCATGAGTAATGCTGCTTCTCATCTGTTTTGCTATACAAGGATTAATTGTTCTGTTTCTCACTTTCATCAGCATTTTGCACTGTCATTTATGAGATTTAACCTCTTGAAGTCTTACAGTCGTGTTGTTTTCTGGTGTGAGAAAGAAAAATAGCACTTCCTAGGGCTTCTTGAATTAAAATTAAGTTTCTTACTTCGTGTGATGAGTGTTTTTTTGTAGCCTGCTGTGGCATAGCAATATGGCGGTTGATCTGTTTATTGCTTAAATTCAGACTTGCTTCAAGTTTTAGAAGCAGACTAGGCAGTCTACTTGGTTACATTGTTCAAAATATGTTACCTATTTTTATTCTTAGAAATGGATGATGAAGACTGTGAGAGGAGAAGAATGGAGTGTTTAGATGAGATGTCCAATCTTGAAAAGCAATTTACAGATCTCAAAGATCAGTAAGTATCTTAAGAGCCTCATTTGAGGGCCTATTCTGTGAGAGTATTGTGTGCAACTGGTGTTTCTTGTCTTTCAAATATCTGGATATTACTTTTGGAGAAGAATAACAGTTGAAAGTTCTGATATGATTATCAGGCAGTTGCTCCAGAATATTTCTCTTCAGTGAGTCTCTGAGAGGAGGGAATATATACCACGGAGACGCATGCACATGATGTGTACTGTATGTGTATGCATGTGCGTGTATACATATATAAATATATTTGTTTCTGCTTTGCTGTAAGAACAGTTCTGAAGTGTTGCAGTAAAGTCCAGGTGTGCTTCTACTGCACCAAGGAATTGTGATCTTTGGAGGGGTATATCAGGATCCTTCTCCTCTTTGTGTACATGTACGACTTGTATAAACAGACCCGAGCATTGTGTTCGCTAAGCTAGAAACAAGGGTTTTTTGTAAGGTATCACAGCATTTTTTATAGCTGGTACTAATGAAAATTTCTTGTGGTTACTGCAAATCAGATACCAATACTGAAAGTGAAACCAGTGCTAGGTCTGTCAGTAGTTTACCATAATATCTGTATCAATGAGAGTGAAGAGAAAAATGAGAAAATGAATAGCCATGTGTACTCAGAAGTGGATGTGACATTTTTGATAGTATTTAATGTGTGGATTTTCACAAGAGAAGGAGTGAGGGCTGCTTCGGTAAGAGCCTGCCTGTCGTTTTCCTTTGTTTGTGGTTCTGTGGGAGCAGATATGTGTGCAAGAAAATGAATGCAAGTTTCTATCTAAAAAATCTTTTTCTCCCTCCAGTCATGCAAGCATGGAAAATTAAATGGTAACAAATCTTAAATTTTCTTCTGTAGGTGCACCATGGCATTAACAAAGAGAGTCAGATTAGCTCTTCTTAAAATCCCTTCTACTTTGTATTTACTTTAAACATTTAAAAATATATATATATTGTTTTCAGACTTTACAAAGAAAGATTAAGCCAAGTGGATGCAAAACTGCAAGAGGTCATAGCTGGAAAAGCACCTGAATATTTAGAACCATTGGCAGCATTACAAGAAAATATGCAAATCAGAACAAAGGTGGCAGGTAAGCATATAAAATGAATATCTCTGTTTCAACAATATATTTCTATGCATTTAAACATCAATTTATCAATTATTATTGTTTTTACTTTAAAATTGCTATGAGTGTGTTTTAAAGTTAGAAATACTGTGGCATGATTTTAAACTTAAAGTATTCTTCAAGTCAAATTGAATAGGTTGCTTCCCTCTTTGTCCAATAACATAGTGCTAAAAATATGGGTTATTTATGTTTCAAAGAATATCTGTCTTTTTGTAGTGAGCACAAAGTTTCTAAAGTAGAAACAGTAAACTTTGATGCTTCATTGTTGCTTTTGACTACAGACTGTGAAGAGAATTTGAAATCTTATGGTCTTTGGCATCTTTCTCTCTATTGGTCATCTTCACAATGCTTTCCCTTAGCTGATGACATGGAATTTCTGGGTTTACTTGATTAATTTTGAGTAGAACTCTTGCCTGTTGCAGAAGATGAAGATTCCAAGCTTAACTTCCCAGGAGGTGTGACATGAAATCCAGGCTGTTGCTTTTTAGTTTTAAATGTGACTTTCTGTCAATGTTTTGGTGTTGGTGGGTGTGAATAGGCAGAATATTAAGGATTCTCATAATAGATGTATTCAACAGCAGTGAAGATCAGTGTTCCGGTGTAGAAAGAGCTCAGGGGAAATACTATAACTTTCCTAAAGACTAGAAATCAGATTTATTTATTTCTTTATTTTCATTTTGTCTTCAACTTATTGAGATACAGAAAGTTATTTTAAAGGACTCCAGAAACTGCAGAAAGAGGTTCTATTTGCTCTTAGTGTTTCATAACCTTGACAGAAGTGAGCAGTAGCAGGACTTGAGATTCAGCAAGTAACCCCTACGGACTGCAAATAAGCAGTGACTATAAATTGATAGGTGCAAGAAATAGACCTAATACTCAGAAGCACTCTTATTTATATCACAAGAAGTCTTTTTCATTGAGTGGAATAGAGTCTTGTTAAATGATGTGATTTATTAGTGTCATGTTGCATAAAGCAAGCCTTATTTCACACATTAATTTGTAAAAGCTCATTCTTTCATTCTGTTTTCCTACCTATTTGAAACTCTCTAAGTATTATTTAAAATAGTAATTAGAAAATAGAATAGGTGAATACTTATGTATTTGAAATGTGTGGATATCCAGGGTAATTTGGTAGGCCATATGAAATAGACCTATTTTGTAAGGTTAGCATGGTAACTAGTTTAACTGTTAACTGATAGGGCAAAAAGTGAAAATAGCATCTATTTTTCTTCAGATATTTAGATTTAATGAATTAAAGGGGATTAATTGCCCAACAAAATGTATAATCTTTTTTTACCTTTTGTACATATTTTGGGACTTGAAGGCAGTCTTAAAAGAGAATTTTGAAACCGGATTTTAGTTAAAGAAAGTAACATTGTCGTTTGTTTGATGACAGGTATCTATAGAGAGCTTTGTCTGGAATCTGTGAAGAACAAGTATGAATGTGAAATTCAAGCCTCTCGACAGCACTGTGAGGTTGTGCCAGCTATTCTGTATTAATCATTTTCCTTTACTGTGTGTCATACTTTCTGAATTCAGTGCATATTTTTCTGTTCTAACTTTTTATGTTCTAATTTTTCTGTTGCTGTTACTTGCTATTTTAATGCAATCCTGTTTTGATATTAAAATCCACATAAAAGCTTGCTCAAAGCATATCAGAATTAGATTTCTAATAGGTTGGCTTTCATATAAGTGTAATTTTCTTACATGGCAAAATAAGATCGGTAAAAATCATCTTGGTACAATGTTTACCAAGATCAGTAACTAAAATATCTACCATAATTTTAGCAAAAAGCACATTTTTGTGATTATAATAGTCTTATTCAGCTTTTGAGATATCTTGGATAGAGTTGCCATTCCTGTGACTGCTTTTGAAAAAATGTATTTATCTACTTGAACACAAACATTTCCATTGAAGCACTTAAACAGTGACACTGTATTACAAATAATCAAATACTTGTATATCTGACTCTGTGGCATAACTGCTTAGATGCTGATGTGTGCAGTGTAGTCCTCCTCAGCATCTTATTACAGTGGCTTAAATGTGTGTTCTTCTAGGTGGCTGACTGTATTCTTGAAATCCCTTGTTCTTATTCTGCCAATAAATTAAGAGCGTACACACATACTATCTAAAAATTCCATTTTTTTGTTTCCTTGTAAAAGAAAAGGTACAACATAGGACAGACTGTTCGTTACTGACTCTCTTCATTCCTATGAATGCAGTCTGGATGTTGGACAATGCTATAAGACTCGCAGGATTTCTCATCTGCGATTGAATGTTTTTCTTTGGCTGTGTATTATTTGTCCTTAAGGTTGTCCTTGCTGCTTGTTTTGTTGCTCTTCTTTTACGGTGGAACATTCAGGATTCAAACATGCACCATCCAATCCTTATTGGGTCCCTGGGGAAAAGCTCTCCAAAATCAGTAACACTCTTGTAGAATCCTCGTTGCACTGAGTATAGCTTTTCAGCAAGAATGCCTCTGTTGCCTGTAACATCTTCTCACACCTTATTTGTTACCAAGATTAGCAGCAAAACAGGTGTATAAAAACAAACAATATTTCATTTCAAAAAGGAAATTTTACAGTGGTGCCAGAACAAGTAGTACTCATTTGACATTTCAGGTATATATAAGAAGGCTTTTGCCTTTTCAGTTTAATTGAGGATTACTTTTTTTATTAAGTAGTAATGGATTGAGAAATATATAAAGGGGGATCTGTGGAGCACAAGTAATTTGTAACTTGAAGGGTTGCTGCTTCTCACAGCGTTAAGGTACACAGTTTTGCTTTCACAACTGTCTAGAGTATTTTATGTGCACAATAGATTATTTCTACTATGAGTAGATATATTAGTTCTGTGGGAAAAGGTAATTGTAAATAATGTAGTAGTAGATAATAATTCTCTATAAATTACTGCAATCTCATTAACGTTGGAGGCTTAATATAAGGCTTTCAATGAAAACATTCACTTTTAAGAAAGCTAGAGTAGAACTTAATGTTTTACAGTCACTCACTGTGAATAAATTTTTGCTATCCAAAAGGAATTCGTGTCAAAATATTGAGTTCTATTCTGAAGGTCTGGCTATGTGCTTTATATACTTAGTTATTCTTAGTACTGATACTTGATAGCCATATATATACTGATGCCAAGTGAATGTGCCATCTTTGAGGAGCTAGGGTCTCACGATAAGGAAATGAGTACAGGGCAATATTGTATGCTTTACAGCTCTGGAAAGTGTTCACCTCAAATCTGGTCTTTCCTTCTGCTGAGCCTTTATAAATTATGGTAAAGTACATTTAGGTGAGAACTCAGTCATGCCTCATTTTTTCTTATTTTAGAGTGAAAAGCTTCTGTTGTATGATACTGTACAAAGTGAACTAGAAGAGAAGATTAGAAGGCTTGAAGAAGACAGACATAGCATTGACATTACCTCGGGTGAGTGGGAATTTAATTTTTTAATTCTTTTATTAAGTATTCAGGTAGCTGTAGTATTCCTGGTGAGTTTCAAGTTATTCAGTTGAATGCTGTTCTGAACAACAGTGCAAGGTCTGTGGGATGGGTTTGAATTTAAGCTTGAAAAACAACTTTGGTCCAATAATTACCAACATCTGTTGTGTGTAGAGAATATTCATCTGTGACTGCGTGGTCTTGTGACACTTTTGTTCTGTTCAGAATGAGCATCTCACCAGGTTGTCTGGAAATAAAAGCAAATGCTTTTCAGATTTTCTTTTCTGTGAGAACAACTAGGTAAACACATTTCTGATTCATTCATTCTTACTGTTTTCTTTTCAGAATTATGGAATGATGAGCTACAGTCAAGGAAAAAAAGGAAGGATCCATTTAGTCCAGATAAAAAAAAGCCTGTCGTTGTATCAGATATCCTTTCATTGGAATCATTGATCATTCTGGTAGTATTTGCTGTTTTATAGCTAGTCATATTACGTATGACAGTAACAACGAATTGAAGTGATAAGACATTCTCAAAACTTATTTTTGAATGGCAATTGGTATTCTAATTCAGATTAGAGAAGTCTAGTTGACACATCGCATTGTGAAAAGTAAAATTAGGAGTCTCTAATTAGCAGCTGTGTACAGAGACTGTTAATAACAAATATCTATCTCTTAAAATAAGTAGAAACTCTTTGGCTCATCTTTTGAGTATTTGGTGTAGGTGCACGACAGCATTTTTACATCATAGTTGGAAGGACAGGAAGTGCTTCTGAACTTGACCCATTAAGGAATGCACTGTACATAATGAAGGATGTATCTTGGTCTTATTTTTGTGAAGAGCAAGGAATATGGGAGAAGAGATTTAGAACAAAAGGGCTTAGATAGTTGATGCAAGTTAGGAAAAGCTTGTTTTCTTAGGTGGAGACATAGAAAGGTAATAGCTCTGAAATGAAAATAAACACTCTTCTCGGACATACATGACTAATCAGTAACTTCTCATGACTTTACATTTTGTGATTTTACTAAAAGGCTTATTTGGATGGAAGAGAAGATGTGGGGTAAAGTGTTGGCTGTCAGTGTAATGGAGATTCAGCCTGATGAACTGTTAGCTACAAAATGAAAACAGAAGCAGGCATTATGTCTGTGAAGCGCAACCTGACTTGTGTCACTTGTGCTTTATAGATTTGCTTCTCTTACTGGGAAATCTTCAACTCAATTTATGACTTCTTAACAGTTTCCACGTCTTTAGAACCCTTCTTGATTAACTGTCTCAATTCTTTGAATTTTTTATTTTTATAGGCATTTTTTGAGCTTGTGGTTCTTGTAGAATGGGTAGAGTGTTTAAGAATTTTGCATCAGCATCTTCTGTAAAGCTGTAGATGGGAAGACAGTGCAGCTGAGATTTCTGAAGTTATAGCACTTTGAAGAAAAATTGTCTCCTAAGAAAGAAGGAATTGCATTTGTGAACTGAGTATTCCATGTCCCTCCTGTCCCTAATCCACACTGTTATTGCTTATGATGTTAAGGTAGTTGTGAACTTGTTACTTTGCAGAGGCCTGTGTAAAGCAGGTACCTAGGTATTCTGCAGTGCTCTTGCTGTGTAATTCTCTCTGATTTAGAGGAAATTAAATATGAGAATGGTGAAGGATTCTAGAAGTTTCAAATAGAATGTAGAATACAGTAAAAATGATGATTTTATAAGAGGTTATACTACTGCAAATGCTTTTTTTAGAGGCATATTGAAATTGCAAGAAGTTTTAACTGTAACTTACAACTGCTAGTAGAATGATTTTTGGAACCCATAGGGATGGTGTGATTGTATGACAATCATTTATCATACTTTTATGTTGAATTCCAATAGTATGAATATTTACATGCTATTACTTACCTCTTTTTACTAACTTCAGAAGTATACTTCTAGGTTGCCTAATTCAAAGTTGCATTTATTTCTACTGAGCTTCAGCTTCACTCAGATGCTCTTTTTGTGAGACACTGACAAAATGACGTTATTAATATCTGTGTGCAATCTTTTAAATATTTGTATTATCACTGTCTACAAGAGTTTTCCCTAACTTTTTCACGCCCCTATATAGTTTATATGTTGCAAGACCTTGATATACTTGAAGACTGGACAACAATAAGGAAGGTAAGATGAAAGCATGAATGCCTGTAGCCTTGGTTTCTTTGGGTTCTTGTCTATTCCTGTTCCCTGCTAGAAATATGCAAATGCATTTCTGATACCATCAAGACTTAAGAAAGTGGTCTGCTAATGATTCCAGTTTCAGCCTTGCTGTTGCTACTTTTCCTGACTCTATTGAAAACAAGCAAAGGAATCTGAAAAGGAGATGGCAGAACTTCTCCTAATATGTGTCATCTGTGATTTCTGTGGTGGATTGAACTTGAAGCTTGTATCACAGCCATCCGATTTCTCATTGTTTCTGCCAAAGTCTGTCATATGATGGTAGTTTGATATAGTTTTATTTTAAGTAAAGATTTCTGAATGTATGTAATACGTTTTGTTTTCTGATAGTAAGTGTGTCATTTTATGATGATGTGTGTCTTTCAAGCCTCTCACTACACCTTTTTGTTTTTTTCCTTTTGGCTTAAAGTATTGTAAGCTGGAATGATACAAAGATGGTAACAGATATTCAAAAGGTTATCTATAGGAAAAACCCACCGATATGGATGCCTTCTCTGGGAAATGCTGAGGCAATCTCCACCAGGGAGCAATCTCCAAGAGATGCTGCCTTAGTGGTGGTCAACCCTTAAATGAGGTCTAGAAGAGGTGGAGTCAAGCTTCACCCCTTCTGGGAGCACAGCTAAATTACTCTCACCTGTGCTCCCACAGCTGACTCGACACTTGCCTCAGCTGATTAATCAGAGGTTCAGGCTGTGATTACCAATCTCCCATACAAGTACAATGCTGTGTTTTTCACAGATTGTAAGAAGATCAGAGTTTATAGGAAGATACATTTGTTTGACTAATTAATATATTTGCAAAAAAATAAATCCAAATTTTGGGTACAGAGTGTCTTACCAGATCTTTGCCATAGTGTTAGTGTAACTTGATGTAATCAATCAAATGCTATTCTTGCCCTGCAACAGCAGTTGGAAGAATTTTCTTTGCATTCTGGCAAAAATCAGTGCTTTCTAACTTGTGGAGTAGGAAACTCTGTTGTAAGAATTCGGAAGCTTTCTGGGTAATGGTGTTGAATTTATTTCCATCTGTCTTGTGCTGCTGACGTGAAAACCTGTCTGTTTTCCTGTCTCATCGGAGACACGGATTAAAAATAGCTTTCACTCCGTTTCTTTGCTGTAATGTAACATGATTTAAAGCAATAGCAGCAACAAAAAAGAATTAAAAATCTACTTTGCTGCTGCATATGATTCACAGCTTTTTCACTCACATGAATTGTCTGCTTGCGGATACAACTTAATAATCCGGAGAGTGGGTTGTTCAGATAGCACTTAGTTTTTCAGAACCAGAATTATTGTCATTTTCTTTTTCTTTTTTTAAAATAGAATAATGGCCATTTTGAGGATTTTATTTAGGAAACTTGAAATATGTAAAGTCAAAACTCATTAGAGAAGGTCGTTTTTCCTCCCCTCCCTCAACAGTTAAAAGCAAGTGTAACCAAACAGTTTATATTCATAAAGTAACATGTTTGTTTATATTCATAAAGTAACAATTTTGTTTTTCCCCCCAAAAAAGTACTCAAGGTTTGTACGCATTTCATAGTGTCATCAGTATCACATAACAGTAATGCTGCACATAAAAAGAAATGTCTTGAGCTGTGCTGCACAACACAATTTGAGCTGGCAATTAAGAAAAAAAGTGCTGACTGTCTTCATTTTCTTTTGTTTCAAGGCAATGGCTACATTGGGGCCACACAGAGTAAAGCCAGAACGTAAGTAAATGTTGTCTGATTTCACAAAACAGAGCTTGCAATGTACAGTGATGCAAACTGCATCGAAGCAGGCTATATTTATTTTAGCCTTGGTATACTGAACGCTGGGTAGGGTGAGCTAACTGGCAGATGTCTGTTCCTGCTCTGAGTTGTTGATACTTGCAGCTTGATTGGTGATTGTCATTGCTGCATGAATTGTAAAAATTAATTAAAAATTAAGACTAGGAGTGGGCTTTACTAGTGCATATTGGTATATTATGCCAGTATTTTCATAAAGTGAGGCAGGAAGCTCATCTGAACTTTAAGGGAACATTCTGAACACACCTTGCATTCACTGCAAGCTGCAGCTCTGAAAAAACATTATGGGAAAGGAGTGGTAAATGATAACATGGTCTGAGGTAAGAAGCATATTAATACTAGGTAAAATCAAATGCTTGGAGGTAGTGAGTAATGATGAAAAGGGAGAGAAGACGAGTGGTTTCTTCAGTGGTCAGTTACTGCTTGCATTCTGACATAATGCCCTGATTAAGAGATTTCAGATTCTGTGTCTTGTTGCATTATTCTAATTATGAAATTTCACATCATAGATGGGAGGGTTGTATGAAAGAGAGCTTCTTTAAAATGGAAATGCAGCTTTTAATGTATCTGACTGGAAAGAAATAAATATCATGCTTCTAATTTTCTTGCATTTGGAGCTAACTATTATATAGAGACTACCTCCAACAATGTAAAAACTGCGAATGTGGTGTAGAAATCATTTACTGGATGTTTATTTCTAAATCTTACCGACTTCTGCCAACTGATATTAAATTTGACCATTTTAGCACCTGTCAAATTAGAGAAGCATCTACACAGTGCTAGATCTGAAGAAGGAAGACTGTATTATGATGGAGAGTGGTATGGACGTGGACAGACGATATACATTGATAAGAAAGATGAATGTCCTACAAGGTGAGTGTTATTCATTTTATACAGCTCTCTGTAGTCCTGTTATGCAGAAGGCAGCGTGGTTGCCTTGAAGAATAAGGCTTATTTGGAAATAAATTCGTCCTTGTAAAGGTTGAATTTTACTGAAGGTAATGCACTGTTTCTCAGGTTGGGATTTTATTGAAGGATTGAAGCTCTTAACCAATTTCAGAACAGCCTGTGATTTAAGGGTTGTGTTTGGGGATTTTGTTGCTTTGAGGCTTTGACCTGTTGGCCAGCTGTAAAATAGTTAATTATGGAAAACTACTTTTTGCTGTTAAAGTTAAGCTATTTTTTCCAAAATTTAAAGAATCAGAATAGCTTGGATTGGAAGGAATCCTGAAGATAAACTAGATCAAAACCCTCTGCTGTTGCTATCCACTAGGCCAGGTTATCCATGGCCCTATCCAGCCTGGGCTTGAATGCCATCAAGGATGGATCATCCACAATTTCTCTGGGCAGCCTGTGCCATTACTTCACTACTGTTATAAAAAACTTTTTCTTTTATTCAATCTAAATCTTTCCCACTTTTGGTTTTAAGCAATTTCCCCTTGTCCTGTAATAGAGGATCCTGTTAAGAGTCTGTCCTCTGCTTCCACTGTTTTAATCTGTTTTTGAGCTGTGTTTGGCACCAGTTCTGTTTGGAAGAAACGTTTTAAGGTTTGGGTGTTTTCCTCAGTATTTCTGTTGGAGTTTACCACAAGGAGCATGAAAACGAAGATCATGTAAGAATGATTTGGTTAAATTAAATAGGTCAGGCTTTAGCTTTATTTTTCATGGCCTTGGTGCTGGGATTAACAGTTGAACACTTTCTTCCTTGTATTCGTTTATTTGAGCTTTGTTTTAGCTCTATAACTTGGGGTTTTATATGTTTAAGGATGTTTAAGGATATGCTTTCTAGCGTACTGTGAGTAGTCCATTGTTGATTACTCTGAGTGACTGTCCTTTGTAACATTTAAAGTATTTGTAGGTGTTGTGAGGATTTTCTCATAAGAGAAATAAAAATAGCTGGCTGAAAATTCAACTGTCTTTACTAGAAATATAGGCAGTTATTAAAAAATGGTGTCAAAACTGTCCTTAGAATAGAGTCAGTACTTTCTGAGCCTAGCGTTTATACCTACTATGTATTTTCATTTACAGTACAGCTGCAGTTCTTGATGTTATTTACTCTTTAACTTTTCTAAATGCTTCTTATTTTTCTTTCCCTGGCCCTTTTTCCCTCATTTTCTGTAGTGCCATAATTACAACAATTAACCATGATGAAGTTTGGTTCAAAAGACCGGATGGAAGCAAATCCAAGCTGTATATTTCTCAGCTACAGAAAGGAAAATATTCAATAAAACATAACCACAACTGACTGTTGCTAAGCCATGCTTGATGTGCCATGGGATGAAAGTTGTATTTAATAGCGTTTTGTATTCCTCATAAATTTACAGCAGTATCTGATGTGTATTTGTAGTGCTGTACGTAAACTTCATATGGATGGCCTTCAGAAACCTGAGGATGTTAAATCATGTTAACTGACATTTTACCTCTAAATTGGGTCCAGTGCCTACGATATGAAGTATGCTCTTCAAATGTAATGGGTCAGAATTTCTCATTAAAAGTTGATCTTTTAAAATGGAAAAAATAAAAATAAAAAATTCTTTTTTTTTTTTTTTTTCATTGGTGACCAGTTTGTTCGATAAAAATAACACCCACAATTACCAGCAACTCCCTTTGTTTTCAGTGACCGTCATGCTTCTCTTGTGGATATAAATTTAGCTTGTTCAGCTGTTGCTTTTGAATAGATTGTAACATGCATAAAGCATTATTTTATCCAAAGTGGATCGATTTATTGACATCATTGCCCTTGACAGCTCTGCTAGTTCTGACTGTCTTCTATTTTGTAAGCTTTACTACGTTGTTTGTAATGAGACAAAGCCAATACTTTGAGTTAGAACTTTTCAGGAGCACTTTTCTAACTTAGGACTCTACAGTAAACATATTATTGGTGATTTTTTTTCTTCTTCCCCAGATTATCATCAAGATTTATGTGTAAAGTAGATAGTGTTCCCCCAACTGTGTTATATGCAGCCCAAGAAGGGTGGCTGACGGGATGATTATGTAAATACTGTTGCATGCTTTGCTTATTTGATCCATAGTTGTATGGAATATGGTGAGGGTTTTGTTGTTTTTTTTTTTTCAAAAGGGAAATCATATAACTGGGTAAATTTATGTTGACTTCTTCACCAAACATTATTTTCCAAGTTTCTGTAACCCATTTTGTCTTATTGTATACCAGAATTATTTTATGCAGCTTAGAAAGCTGAATTTCTCTTGTATCTTACTGTTTAAGCCACCAAGAAAAATCCTTAATCTTTAATGTTACTGTGATGTGCTTGAAGCATCTAGACTGTTAGATGGGATTGTTGAAGAATTTTTAACGCCTTGGTTTTGTGCACTTTAATCTCCACTTACGATGACTCTTTGTGGAGTAAGAAAGCATCCATTTGGTTTAAAGGATCACAGCAAATAAGTATTTTTATTGTAACATATAAATGGTTTATTCCTATATTGTTTCTTTTAGTGCAGAGTGGTAACTACTTTCCAAATGCCAAATCAGTTTCTGCTGAGTGATGCTTTTCTACAAGCGTATGACATGAATAATGTATATAAAGTATCAGTCGACAGTGGCTTTTAACAAGATGACCTGTATGTATACAGTTGTTTGATAAACTTTTTGTAATAAAATATTCGTATTTTTTAACTTAGTATATAAATAAATGATTGGTGTTAGTGGGCATCCCAAACGTTGTTGTGCTTTTTTGTTTTCTAGTCTTCTTGGTGTTGCTGATGTAACAGATCTGTAAACAAAGTATATTTAAGTTTGTAGAAAGCATAAACCTTTTTAAAGCTCTTTGACTTGCACTTTCTTTCTCTTGAATATTGAGCGTGTACACACTTATTTTTTTCATCTTACATTTTTTTCTTAGTATGCTATGAAAGCACTGCTCTGCACTGTTTATAAATCACTTTTCTTAAGCACTCTTAACAATGTCTTGGTTCCTGAATGGCCTGAAATCATTTGTACTTAGAGTGTGCTGAGGCCCCTGAGTTGTTCAGTGGTTTACCTGTTTTCTCCCTGTGTTCTGTGGTTGCAGTCGTTTCTAAAACTGTTTCTAATCTGATCTGTTTGGGTGCAGAGCTTCGCTTTGTACATCTGTGCCCTTTAGACTGACACCTGGTGAGTGTGGTTTCTCTTTTCGGAGTAAGTTGCTCATGTGAACTTGGCATTTGGTAAGCATAGCACTATGTCTTAGTGGTCAGACAACTGAGATCGAACTATTCTGTTTCTGTAATTGCAAGAAAGTGAGCTGTGGCTTTCCTTTTTACATGTGTGTGTGATAGGAGAGGAATGGGAGTGTTTCTTATAATTGGTTTAGTCCTTTATTTTTTTTCTTTTCTTGAAAATCTGACTTGTGATTGTTTTATTTCTGCATGAGCTGTATTTGGTACAGGTTACGGATCTTTGTAGTATTCTGTTGGTTAATGGTTTGCCTGCTGTCATAAATTGTAAGAGGTGTCTTGAGGAGATTTTAGTCCTTTGGAGTACAGACATTGTTAGCCTCTTGTTCATCTGTCTTTTGCACCGCTACAGGAAAGCTTTTCAAGGTTCAGTAGCTTTTCTTTAACCTGCAAATACGATTAAATTCAATGAAGCACTGAAAGGAATAAGATGTTGGGCGTACTATTTATTTCTTGACCTACACACTTTGTGAAAGGAAAATAAATAAGAATAATTGGCACTGATAAAGACATAACTTCGTCATACTTCAGAAGAGATGCTATTTTTGCTGAGCAAGGGTGATCTGTTCATCTTTCCCTTAACAAAACTGTGGATATATTTAGTTGGAATGCAATTGCTGTAACCCAAAAGCATTCAGTGTGCAAATATTGTGGAATTTAGACTAAGTATCTTGTAACAGCAAGCCCTTAAGCTTTCCAAATACACTTGAATGTTGACACTTTATCTCACAGTCTTTGTTTTAAAACTGTGAAAATCAGCTGTTTATTTATTTGCATTCCATGGAACATCTTGTTTAAGATTTGGGAGCCAAGGCCTGCATAGCCAGCTCACCAACCCCACCAAGTGGCAAGGGATGATTAAGTACTACAATTTTCACACTCCCAACATCTATGCAGCCTTCCATTGAAAGGTTACATCTGTCTTTTGTTTGTTGTTCGTTTTTCTTCCTTTTTTCTTTTTTCCCCCTTTTCCTGTGGAAGAGCTGTGGGTATTCTCGTTGTTTTGTTGTGTGTGTGTGGGGAAGGGGGGGTTGTTTTTTTGAGGGCAAGGGGAAGTGCTTGAGAAGAAAGCATGAGGTCTGTAGAATGCACATTTAAGTAGCTTAAATCTTCGGTGCTTTTGTGCGTCTCAGATTGGTTTGAGCCTGTCACTGTTCCTGATGTTAGCTAGATGGCTTTCTTCACACAATTTCTGCGTGTGACAGCTCTGTCCAAGCACCCTTTTACAGACAGCTTAGTGAGCTCTATGGTAGGGGTACGCGATCCTTCTAAAGAAGTTGTTTGTAACCAAGGCCATCTACCATTGGTGCTAGGAATGGCAGGCAGCGGTGTGCCTCTGGTGTGAAAAGGTACCTTGGGGTCTTGCAGCCAGGTGCTCTGGGTGACACGTGCATACTGGTGGTGCTCTTGGGAACTGCTTGGGGTCTGGAACTGCTTCAGTAGCTCTGTGGCATACGTGTAGCTCAGCTGCGTAGTGCATCTGCAGTAAATCAGCATGGAGTTTGCAGCCTACGATTTAATTAAAAGCACAGCATGTGTTCCCTAAGCCTGCTAATTTCCTGGAAATGCCAACCTAACTGTCCTTGCGTTGTGTATGCTTCTGTTTTCTCTGTACAGAGAACCTGGTCTCAGTGAAACAGAGGTGACCCTCAATCAATGTTTAAGATTTTTTTTCAGTGTTTACCGTTCCAGTTTGGTGCTTCCAGAAAATGATGTGCTGAACTGCAGCTTCATCATGCTGGCTCACACAGACCTCATTCTTCAAAGTTGGACTTTCCCAGGTGTTATACAGTGAGTTGGAATGCTAGAGGTGAGTGGAGAGTTTTACCTGCTGGTTGGGGACCCAAAGTTAGGTGTGAGCTGAAGGAAATGTTGAGAGGAGGACATTCTAACTACAGAATGAAGATTGACCGACTGAAGTGTATGTCAAATACCAGCATTTCAAAAAATGGTGAAATGAGTCGTGTAGCCCAGGTTACTGATGAGTAGAAGCACATTGGAATAGGGCAATGCAAAGGAAAATAAGCTGCATGACTTATTGAACAGAAGACATCAGACATCACAGAATTGCAGGGGTTGGAAGGGCCCTTAAGAGGTCATAGAATCCAACCCACCTGCTAAAGCAGGTTCCCTAGAGCACATCACACAGATAGGCATCCAGGTGGGTCATGAATATCTCCATAGAAGGAGATTCCACAGGCTCTCTGGGCAGCCTGTTCCAGTGCTGTCACCCTTTCCACATGTTTGTATGGAACTTCTGATGTTCAAGTTTTAGGCCGTTACTCTTTGACCTATTACTGTACACCACTGAGAAGAACCTGGCCTCATCCATTTGTCTCCCACCTCCCCTTAGATGTTATAAACATTAATCAGGTCCAGGCTCAGTCTTCTTTTCCCCAGACTGGACAGTCCCAGTTACTCAGCCTTTCATTGTAAGGGAGATGCTCCAGCCCCTTTTTCCTGTGAGCAAAATAAGTCAGAAACAGCTGGCACAAACAGGACTATTAAACCTGCCTTCCCTTTGTGACCTGTGATCTGGAGGTACCCTGCTTCTGTGCTGCAGAGAGGCGTTGTGCTGAGTGCCTGCAGGTGGCAGTAGGTTTATGCCCAAATTCCTCACTGGTAGATTATGAATTTTCTGTCAATATCTGGCTTGGGGTTTTTTGTTTTTCTTTTTTTATCCTGTTTCCTTTAGTTGTAGCACTGCTGCAATTGGTTTTAATCCTAATGCATACTAATTAAGGGATATTTAGAAAGAACAGATAGTACACGGAGCTCTAAAGAAGGATTATCTCTAGCTACTGTATCATGGAGAAAATTGGCGTGTAAAGGCTTAGGAAGCAATAGAAACGGATTAGATGCTTTCTAGTTGCTATAGAAACAAAATATGTAATTAAACAAAATGAAATATATTACAACTCTTACACTGATGAACGTACTTAGGAAAGGTTGGACAATAAATGAGTGTTTTATGCTGCTGTACCAACCCAAGAAATAAACAGAGCTTTGGGATTATTTTTCAGATAAAATTTTCATCTGCTGCTTTTTGATGTTCAGTTAACTCAAGCCAAAGATACTTTGGTTCCTAAACTGAAGCTATAAAAAAGAGTGTTAAGAATAACCCGTACGTAATGCAGTGAGGTCTTGCATCAGTACTGCTGCAAATTAATAACATTAATGTTATTAATGTGATGCTGATGATACTGTAAAATTAATAAAAATTTGAAGTACATTTATTTTTGGGGACAAAAACAAACAACCATGTTTCTTTCTGAATATCAACTGTTTAATTATGCTTGCTTTAAAATGACAGATCGCTTCAGTGTTTCTTATTCTAAAGGAGTATGTTAACAGATGCACACCCTTGCTCTATAGTGGTTTCGCATTTATGATACCAGTTTTGCATGTCACAATAACTCCCGTTAACACTTTTGAGCTGTGTGTATTTTTGGATTGGTTTGTCTGCAAGGCAAACGATGGTAAGACAATTTCAAATAGATAATGTGCCAGATCAGAAAGTGAATAGTGTGGATTTAGCTCGCGCTGCAGATGTGCTAGCAGTTAGTGCCACCTGCCAAAAGAGGGCACTTTGGGGTTTCTTATGGAGTGTCATTTACTTAGAAAGTTTCGCCTGAGTTTTCAGAACATTTTTTTCTTTTTTTATTCCTTAAAATGTGCTTCTTGGCAATTCAGAAGGGTCATGGTGGTTGCTACTTCTTTGTTAGCTTAATTCTGAAGGTGACCACATCTGCTAATGGTAAATAATGCAGGCACACTTGCATAGAAAGGGCTTTTATTTAGCATGTGGTCTGAAATGTGACCATGAGAGGAAGACCACGTTCTGTTGGCTTTCTTGTCTTTACAGCAAAGAAAAGAGTTAGAATGCCAGTATATGATTCTTCATCTTTATTTGTGAGAGTGAAGCTCTGACATTCCCCAGGGTGTGTTTTGAGCCCAGTGTGATGAACAAGTAATTTTACATTTAAGTCAACAAAACGGGCTCCAATTTTTATTATCCAGGCACTATTTTGTTGGATCACTTATTGGATGGAAGTACACGAGTAACTAGAACGAGACCAAGTCTGTGCACGGGAGGTAACCAAAAGATGATCATTCAGTTTCAGTTTTCTTTTACACCCCATTAGGAGTCATGTCACAAACATGTCACCATTGTTTTATGAACTCACTTGTACTGAGCAGCTCAAAACCCAGCACCTATGAAAAAGCTGAGATGTTCTGACAAAATGTACTATTAGCAGTTATTAGATTCTCATACTTGCCCAGGTTCTTTCATTCTTTTATTGTTCGGTTTTGCTGCTTCTGTAACTGGAGTACTCAGTAAAGCTCTAAATAGAAAGCAAGAGAAAGCTTTTGGGGTGAAATGCATGGTTCTTCATTTTGTTTTAAATTCTTTCCTCCAATTTTTCCCTTCTAAAGAGTCTGAGATCCACGTATAAATACTGCCAATGATTAGACAGCAGTCAGCCAACTCCAACATGCCTGCAAATGAACCGTTTTTAATCAGCCTTCCTCTGAATTGGGGTCTAGCATAAAAATTTCACACGCAACTCACAAAAGGCTGTTTCTTATTTCAGTAATGCTCATTGGTTTTTTGTTTGTTTGCTTTTGGAGTTGTTTTGCCTTTGTGGGGTATAAATAGCCCAGTATTGTTTGGAATAGTGCAGACTAAAAATGTTTTCCTGGCCGTGGTTCAGGATGTGTGTTGCTTTATTATTGTATTTCATAATTTTTCTATTGTAGAAGAACTAATCCTGATGGGTTTGTATTTGTTTTATGAGGGAGGCCATCACCACAGTGGTCATCTCCTGAGACATAATACTATTAAAACTGTCATCTCTGGTTTTAGCTTTAGAAGCATTCCTGCCAAGACTTGCTGGCACCTGCATTTGTTGGTACCCATTCACCAGCATGGGGAAATTTGGCATCCCTCCCTTGGTAGGAGTAACTGCAGTGTGAGTAGGTGGCTGCAGTCCCACGTCTGGGTCCAGGCTGCCCTTAGTGTTACCAGGAGAAGTGGAGCAGCAGTTCCACAGGGCTTCACATGTGATGTCACCATGGGCTTTCCCTGAAACCTCTCTCTGCCCATCCCATAATGCCCATGGGATTAGAGCTGATGTTCAGCAGTTTTAGCAGGAGGACCGATAGGAGGACAGATGAACAACTGATGATGTATTGGAATCAATCTCATTTCCTGGGAAAAGTGAGCTAGAAAATCTATATATATCAAAAACAGCAAGCAAGCAAAACACAGCCAAGAAGTGTCTGAGATCACAAAACCCAAAGCCCCGAGCTGTGATGTCAAGTACTGGACAAGATCTGAAGTAATCCTCTTATCTGTACCTAGAATATTCATACAAAAGCCTTGTGATGTTAAATTATTTACACCACAGCTTAGAAACCAGAGCTCCAGAGGATAAAACTGCAGTACTTTGAACAGGTAGATCTACACCAAACGTTGGGCTCCTTTGTATGAGATTTCCTGAAAGACCTGAAATGTCACTGTGCAGTGGTTTCTCTGGAACAAGGTGTCTTGCTAGAAAGTGTGTTTGTGGGTTTGGATATTTTAGTAGGATTTGAGCTGCTAAAAAAGTTAAATAAAATGAAAAACCTGTTTTGGTTTAAGTCACTTCACAAGGTTTACTTAGAGGATGTATTTCTGTGTTTTCAGGGTCATGTCTGCTTCTAGTTTTCTCAATCAGTTTCTTTAGAAAATGAATAAATGCTGATTATATAAGTTAACAATTAAATTCAAGGTTTTCTATTATTGTGAAAAGAAAAGATTCTAGAAGCTGTATAGAAAGAAAGTCACAAATACTGAGCATCTTTTTACTCCATTCTGGGTTATGTACACTGTTGTTTATGAATGGTTTCCCTCTAATTAGGTTTGCCTTATTAAAACAAGTCCCACAGGTAATAATAAGGTTTGAAAAGTACAAGCATAGGCATTAACCATTTAGACTGTGCCAAAATGTCCCAGTCTGTGTAACTGACTTTACACCACGTGAAAGATTTTAAAATATTTTATATGGTTGTTAAGTCTGTTTTATGGGAAACAGCCTCAATCACTAAATGAAAGCCCAGGTTCTGGTCCCAAAGATTCTTTTCCACTGAAACTGTGGAAAGTTTCAGTTTTGTTCCATGCTGGAAAAAATAAACAAAACACTGCAGTACGGCTTTTAGCAGGACAGAGGGAATGCTTTGTATTCGTCAGGACAGCTGAGGCCTAATGTAGAACGTGGATCATCTGCTGTATCCAACTACTACAAAAATAAAAAGGCTCAAGTGGTTTTTGTCAAGGAGGCATTTTCTTCTTCAAAATACTTAAACTCAAGTTCACGTTTCCTTGCTGAAGGGTGGCAAAAAATAACGTGACAGCCAAACCATATTAAGGCAAATGTAAATGTAATGTGTCATCATAATTTATACCTAAGCTTACAACGTGCCCCTGTATTTTTGTTTGTCAGTGTTTACATAGATAAACGTGCATACATATACAAACATGCATCAGTCTCTACAAAGGGAGACTGCAAACCTACTGTGAACATCCACTGCGTTTAAGTAATGCACACTAAATTGATGCTCTAAACTGTGTGTCTTCTTGGACTGATTAAAGCTCTGAAGGAGACTTATTTCAAGAAAAGTGCTTTGAAGTGCTTTACCCATACAAACTCAATGCGTAGCTTATGATATAAACATTCTTTTAGGGGCTATAAGCACACAGGAATGGCATATAACTATGCGATACTGTGTGGTTGGTTGTTGAGTTTATTTCTGTAGTATTGACCTCTCACTGCACAAATATATGAATTGATCTTTATTAAAAAAATGAGCTTGCATTGAAGAAAACCGTATTTACAGGGAGTAATAATTTGGTTTCTCCTTCCTATGTCAGCAAAACAGAGACTGCAGTAGAAGAGAGAAATTACTCAGAGAAGTACAAAATTCCTACATTAACGCAGTGTTTAAGATTGATCTGTGCGTCTTTTAAGAGATGTTATGATCTCTCTTTGGGTATTTACTGATCAAAGCTGATGACTCTGAGATTTGAAAGGTTGAGCAACCTATGGGCTCAATGGCACAAGGCTGTGAATAACTTGCTGGAATAATGTTAGCTATATTTGCTGGAAGATGGACTACAAAGGTGACATTGTCTGGAAATTTTGCCTCTCTTATGCTACCTGGAATACGGTGAGATTTAAGCTAATCTAATACTGGGTTTTTAGTGCTATTTCTCAGAGCTACATGTCTCACAAAGCAATGTGTGTGCTCTTACTCTTAGACGCACGCTTGCCCTTTTTATAGCTTTCACGTTCACAACTAGTGCACGTGTCGTTGCTCAGCTACAAAACACTTAAAAGAGTTGTGTTGTGCAGGTATTGTGCTGTAAGACTTTTCTGTGATTCATTTATTTGATGCTGCGTTTTCGTTTAGATTTTCATTAGAGCTGTGTATTGTAATAGCTACATTTTTCTATAAGGGCAATTAATGTCGTAAACAGTCAAACAGAGAGCAGTTAATGAGTATGAGGAAGATTAAAATGTGCTCTTCCAAATCTAAACGTTGTCAGGTGGGTGAGCAAAACCTGTAGTCTTTCTTTTGCCTTGGTCTCTTACTGGTTTTCACTCTCGTTTGCTGCAGAACAAATGCTTTCCTGCCAGTCCAGTGCACTGCTTAAAAAAGTAATAATAATCACTTCTGATGTACAAACGCAATTTCAGTGGGTAGAGTAACTACCTTTCGATGTGTCCCTCCTCACTAGAATAATTTTCTTAAGCAGCTGCGTCTGCAGACCACATCGGAGGTAGAGCTGCATCCTGAGGTGTAACATGGTGTGATTCGTGGCTTAGGGACAGACCGGAGTGATTCGTGATTTAAAAAACAAAACAAACAAAGGAGTGCGTGACAGCTGGTAAGTTGCTGAAGTAGGTCGGTAGTATTAACATCAGCAAAGATGCTCCCTGCTGAGTTTAAACAATCTCTTGACATCTATTTCAGCTCTGACTTTTATCCAGATTTCATGGCCAGTGTCTCAGTATTTTGGCTCATGCTCAAGGTCCTGTTCTCCTTCTTTTCTCTGCTCTGTATTCTTGAGTAAGTAGGAGGGAAAAAAAAAACAAAAAAAAAGAGAAGTTAGATTCGAGTTCTTTCTCCTAAAAGCACAGGGTACTGTTGCACTTTGTGAGCAGAGGAAAGTGGGAGTATGTTTGCATTCCTGGCTGCTTTACCAACCTGAGGAAAAGTGGCAGTGCTTGCTTTCTTCTAGCACCGGTAGGAAAGCTGCTGGTCATTCCCAGTGCAAGTTATGCAGGGCAGAGTGGATGGAAGTAAACGCTTCCATAAGGTGCTGTGTCCCCAAATGTCAGCGTTTCTCACTCTTATCTAAAAACATGCATATTAAATAGCTGACCTACCCAATACAGAATTTTGTAAGGCACCAAATTTTTTCAGTACATGGGAATAAATATGGAGAACTAATAATAACATGGAGAATAAATATGGAGTTCTATGGAGAACTGAGGCTGCCACTTTCCACCAGATATGGAGCCATTTTTTAAGCCAGCTTTAATGTTTAAGATACAGATATTCTTTCTTTCTTAATTAGAAGAGAAACAAATTAATATTGCTTTTTTATTATTTTTTATTTATTTTTTAATTTATTTTTTTTTTTTTTCCCCACATTTTAGAAAATTATCCTTTATTATATTTGGATCCTTCTGTCCACAAGCAACATGAAAACGTGCAAGAAGGATTTGTTCTTGCCAAGTCTGCTTTAGTTAAATGAATTATCCTTCTGAGTGTTAAACAGATACATAGGATCATTGTAACATTAAAGCTGGAAAAAGATCTCCAAGATCATCAAGCCCAACCATCAGCCCATCCCTACCACGCCTACAAGCCATGTCCCTCAGGGCCACATTTACACAGTTCTTAAACACCTCCAGGGATGGTGATTCTACCACCTCCCTGGGCAGCCCATTCCTGAGCATTACAGAAGTATTTTTTTCCAAATATCCAACCTAATATTAAGCATGCTTTTAGGCATGAGGCCTTACATGGATGAATCTCCAGTCCTCATTTTATGTTCTGTGACTAGAAAGTATCTTGAGAGTACCTGACTGAAACAGGAAGAATAATCACCATTGTAAATACTGACAATTGGAAAAGCAAGTAAGAGCCATTGGCTCATATTTATAGGAAGATTTAAACAATCATTATTACTATCATTTTTAACACTGAATATGAAGATGTAAAACACTTTTCCCTGTCCTTCAAGGACAACTGTTGTGCATAAAGAACTGCTGTGCCAGCTGGGAACTGCAACCTGTGGTTGTTTCCCTGGGAGAGCACCAGGTGTCTGAGAGATGCTGCTTTAGGATGTAGAGAATTTGAGCTGTGGAAGGAGAGGCCTTGCTGAAGAATTGCTGCAGTTTGTATTTCAGCCCTTTGCTTATGTGCACGTTTACAAAGGCAGCAAAGATGAAGTTGTGCAAAGCAGCAGGAGTTTCCTTACCACTCCATAATTTAAAGGTCCACAGGGATCTGCTGAGCCTTTAAGGTTATAAGTGTACAGAATAATGGAAGAGGAAATAATGAAAAGCGGGTGATTCTCTGCTAACTAATAGTAAATTACGTTGAATTGTTTTTAAGGAGAAATTAATTTACTGGCATTTACAGTGAAAACATAAAAAAGTTGTAGTGCTTTTTATGAATTAGAAATCTCTGACCAGTTCCAATAGTGAACATTACAACAAAATACAGAATGAAGGTTCATAGTGTTCCTGAAGTCTGCAGGTTAGCCCTATAGGACAGATTTTTTTGTATGCTTCATATGAAGCAGAACACAACTGGCAACAATTAGTAACTAGCTGGGTACAAAGCAGAGAGGGGATTTTATCTGGATATTGTTCTTGGTTTGTTTTCGTCTTTTAGAAGCTGCTGATTCGCTACTCCACAAACTGCCACGAGAAGGGTCATGGAAAACTTGATGTAGATGGATAGACGTCTATACAGGGCTCATTTCTGTCTCATGGTCACTTCCCTATGTTTCTGCAAGGTTTATTGCAAAAATATTTGTTTCCGGTGGTGTATTCTGTTGTTCTTAATGAGCAACCATACCTCCCAGAGTGGGGTTGATTTAATATGGAAACATTACCACAGCTTCATTCATATCATGAGATTGAATTTGGAGTAGCTTAATTATGTATGGATCAAGAAGCTGCCAATAAAAAGTGCAAGTCATATTCTGAGAACTGAACAAAGAACTGAAATCTCTGTTCAGTGTTTGTACTGACAAAATGTATTCTGGAGAGACAGTAACAGATTTTGAACGAGTCAGAGCAGGTAAACCAACCTTTTTTGACATAAATCTACGTCCAGGTGATGGCAGTGAAAAAGTGTTGACTCTCTTTATCAATTCTATTTATCATTAAAATGGACACTTTTTTGTACTGAAGTGGAGGAATGTTAAATGTGCCACTCGTGCTGGCGGTTACTGCTGGCTCACGTTTCCGGCCCCCAGTTTCTCTCCCGTCTATCTAAGGCAGAAGGTGCCCCCTGCTGGTACACAGGGGGTAACAAACAACAGCCGAAGTTAGAATAATTATGTCTCCCATTCATACAGCTAGAAACCACAGGGAATTTTTCTTCTCAGCTTTGTTGCATGGAGCTTAGTTCTCTCCCTAAAATCATCTCTGAACGGCATTTAAGCAACGCCTTGTCATAGACGTCATCAACGTATCTCCATCTGTGTCTTTGCACTACTCACTCCAGTTGTGTTTTTCAGGTTAGGTGCAGAATTCAGGAAAACTTTCTGGCAGGGATCTGTGTGCCCAACCTGGGGCCTCTCCTGAGCACTGCCTACAGCTGTGGGAATCTCTTCTTGAAGGAATCCTGTCCCAGCCTGATGGAGTGCTGGGATTTGCCCTGGCAGGGGAATTTCCCTTATATATACGTATTTCTTTTCCTTCCTCTTTTGTCTCATATTACTAACATGAAAACAAATGCAAGTTGTCAAGCCGAGCAGAGAAGGGTGTCCACCTTGTTCTGAAGTAACATTTCGTGGAGATGGTTACTTCCCTTCTGCTGAATATATACCACAAGAACAGTAATTGAAATCCATTGCGGAAAATTGTGAGCTGTTAATTAGAACCAGAAACTGTGGCAGCTCTTTGCCTCAAATGCACTTTGCAAATTCACTTTGTATGGAAGTTGTATACATAATTGTTACAGGTCCCATTTTCTCCAATACATCAGGGGTAAACATTGTACCGAAGAGAGAAGAAAAGGCATTCATGTTCATAGATCATGTGAGTTCAACTTTATTTTGATTTAAAATAAAATAGAGTGTGCTCCTAAGAATTAATAAAATAGTGTAAGAATATGTTCTGCGTTGTACATACTGGAACAGTTCCCATTCCTGGTTGTGATGCTCTTTCATACAGCTGAGGAAAACTAAATAAAATTATTTCTGTGTATCTTAAGACCAAGATTTTTTGTTTACACAAAATGAGACTCTAACATTGCCGACGGTGGATGTGAATAGTAAAAGAAACAGGAAACAAAAAAGTCCTTTGGAGCGCAGTTCAAGGGGGTCTGACACGCTACAAGAGAGCCACATGACATCTGCACATTTTTCTGTACATTCGCACTGGAAAGAGGATAGAATTACCAGGAAATGTTGCCCTGTGATTTCTGTATTGAAGTGGCTGCATCTGTGCCACCTGTTGATGACATGATTGGAGCATTAGTTCTCGCTCTGCCTTTGCACTATTGATAACTCTGCTTAACATCGCCACAGGGGAGGCTTTGTTGGAGGCTGCAGTCACTTCGCCTGAGCAATGGTGTACATTGGCTCCGCCATTCAGCCCTTTTTTCCGACATTAGTGCATTTGAATGGGCCACCAGTGAAGCCATTCAGTGAGAACATGCACCGGGGCTCCTGGGTGGCCCGGGCCGCGCTGAGAACCCTCGTTAATGGACTGCGAGCCGCAGCCTATTGAGCTCCATGAACTCGGTGACCAAAGAAAAGTGAGACAAAGATGTCCCTCGGCGGAACATGTAGGTCAGCGTCGGACAAAGGCGGACATCGACCAGTCAAACCTATTTGATTACTGAGCTGAAAAGGGGACACCTACTGCCATGGGAGCGACCCTCCCGCCGGCTGGCCTGCCCTCACCTGTGTGCCAGCCTGCCTCTTGGAAGACGATATGCACCGCAGTTTGCTCCTGATTGCAAAACGTTTGTCTTTGTTTGTTTTGTTTTGCTTTGCTTTGCTTCTAACTTACACTTGCTGGAATGAACAGCTCTGGTTTGTGATCATCAGTACTATCCTGTTAAGCCAGACGCCAGGCAGTGAGATCTTTTGCTCTCACAAGGGCAGGAGGACGTGGCTCTGTATGAGCTCTTTACTTGGCTGAAGCTAAGATGGTCTCATGTGGGTCAGTGGCTTGAAAGCCCTCGGTTGGCTTTGAATAGCGATAGTATGCAAGACTATCCCTGTCCTGGTATCTCTGTGTGCTCTCCCTGAGGTCCTTTGGGCAAGAGATTATGTTTTTCCATGCAGATTAACAACAGCACTGTGAGAAACATTCTGAGCCCCAAATACACGTTGTAGAATCAGGTCTCAAATTTTCCCATTCAGTTTTCTGATGGGGATATGTCTCTGCTACTTATCTATGGATCTTTGCATTCAGACTCATGAATACATCACATAAAAAGTTGAATATGCGGTAAATGGTCCTGCGGCAAGGGGTAATAATGTATGCGCTCCTTTAACTATTATTTCCTGCTCCTCGTTCAACTGCCTGCTTTGGGGAAATCTGCTGGGTCTGAGCTGTATTTACCCAAAAGGTGTAACTTGCTTTGTAATCAGTCTCCCACAAATCTACCTCTGCCTTTTCTAGATCGCTTCTCATGTCTTCAAAATGCAGAGGACAACGTGATAAGCTCTCACAGTGCTGTAAATAACAAATTTGCATTTTGATTGAAGATGAAGGACAGAAGAGAAATGAGTCGTTTTCTTTCCTTGTCAAGGACTAATACCACACTGCAAATCCTTTCTACCTGTGCTCTTTATTTTTGTGTTTTATGTGAAAATTAAGACACAGTGATTTAGCATCGGAGACCTCTTAGAAAAAACAAAATATATGTGGACATGGGGTGGGGTGGGGGGGTAATGGTGATGATGCTGAATCAATAAGAAACAGCTGAACTAACAGCTGTTAGTTGTTGCCTAAAGTACGGGCAATTCAACTCCACACTGTCACTAATTTTAAAGGCAGGCTGTGTTTTTAGAATTGTAAAACATACAGTTAAAGCTGACAATACAAGTAGATAATTTTACAAAGAGCACAGAAGAAGCAGAAAGAAGTTGTCTGCAAATGCTCAGGTTGAGACCTCTTTTTGGTGGCCACTGAGCAGGTCAGATGAAGGAAGATGCAATCATCTCTCTCACATTAATTTCTTAAATGCAAACACAAAGAAGCAATAGGTGGGGATATGCAATTCTGTGTGAGCAAATAGCACACATACAAACTAATTCTGGTGACTGTGAGCATTTTGTAAACTTCAGAAGCACAGTAACAAAAAACACAAGGCACCACACCTGTCAATCGCATTAAGAATCAGGCCTCAGCTGTGGCTGTAGACAAAATTGTTAGTTTCCCTAACACAGCTGGTGAAACCTATCATGGCTCAAACCTGACTTGGTGAGAGCAGCTTGGGTGCGGGGCAGAGCACAGACGCACGATTTTGCTGCCGGCGGTGCCAATGAGGCAATGGCCGCAGGAGCAGTCCGTGCAGTCTCTGGGGGGCAGCAAACCACCACCTCCCGGGCCCCACTGTAGTGGACACAGCTCCACACATCATCACCTTACAGAAAGAATTGCTTTTTTTTTTGAAGTCTTCAGAAAACTTGGTTTCAGGAGGCTTCCTGCAATAAGTGCCTTGCATTGATTTTTTTATTTATTATTATTATTTTTTTTTAACAGGATTATGTTATTTAACATTTTTGTGACTCTGCAAACGTTCCCAGCTTTACGCTTGCTCAGCAATGTTGTTTTAATTCTTCTGTTATGCTTTTCCAGGACACTTCTGTGGTTACCCTCTGGTATTAAATTTCATAAAATTGCCTTGATCAAAAAATGTTCTGGTCATTTTGCCCTGCTTCTTTCCACACAGTTTCCACTACTGTGTAGAGTCCTGACTTGTGGAAAAGCTGTCCTTCAGAAAGAACGTTCGTTCTTAGATTCTTGCCATGTGGTTTCTGTTCTGGATGCTATGAGATCTCTCATTCACCCACGACTGGACATCAAGATGGGCAGTTTATGTGTTTGACACTTCAGGTAAGTGCCCATAAACTCAGTCAGAACAAATGGGTCTATACTGTTTTCCACATGTGTTTTATTCTGCAGTTTTATCAGTAGCTGAGTACTATACAAAGAATAAAGGGGAAACTGGAACCTAATTGAAATCAGAATTATTTTTTTTTTCATTAATAACAGTCTTCAAACATGCTATAACTGAAGATAAGAACAGGAGGCTAAAGAACAGAAATTCTTTTTATCCATAAATGAGTTTTAAGGTAAAACACCCTGTTACAAAGTAGGATAAAGCAGTACTCTCTTTGTAACTAGTAGATGTTAGTACCTTTTAAATGTTCTTTACTGTGCGCATCCCCACTTTTGTTTGGTAATTTGTATGCCCAGTAGCATACTTAATATAGTTTAGTGTTGCTTTTATCCTGTTCCCTTCCCCCTCACCCCCCTCAGGGGAAGTTTCAAGAGAATGAAAACACCTTGCAAATTCCAGTGCAATTTTATGAATTGGTTTTGGCTTAGTTTGTTTTAATTTCAAGGTGATAGGTAGCACTCACTGAAGCATCAATGAGAAAACCCCCTCATCTATTTGCAGTCAGTAACCTGGACTCCCAACAAGAATGTATAAACCTACATTCAGTTCTTCCTGTTGTTTGGATTTGAAAGAGGTTGTAACCCAGGTCATCCACATCCCAGTAGAAGACTTCAACAAGCAGGACAAAAATGTGCTTCTTAGGGGGGAAGGTGTGTCCTGCCTGACATTAATTTTTATGTATGTTACAAAGTATTTTATGTACCAATCGAACATAAATGAGAGATCATCAGTTAAATTACAGTTGAGGGAAACCTGGGTTTCAGTCTCTGTTTTCAGATACTGAACTTTTAACTTTTTATATGAAGGACAGAGTCTGCATGAAGTTGAAATGGCCAGACCATCTGATGGGCTCTTTGAGGACTCTTCTTCAGGGCCTTGTTTTGTGAGATGAGTTTTATGTTGTGCTCTGAATGATAGAGGGAGAGGCTGAAATCTGAGAGTGAGAGTGACTGTGCTGGCCGGTGTTGAGGCAGCGTCAGAGCACAATCATTGTCTCCTCTTCAGGCTTCTGGAACATTTTGAAATGTTTTAATTTAGAGCATGTACAAATTTAAAAGTAGATGTATTGAGTGATAGGTAAGAAAATATGTGCTTAAGTTGACACTAAATGAAATATTTGCTCGGTCTAAATTACGTGTCTGTCTATTTGTCTATCTAAAGAAAATACAGAAGAGAAGATGCTGTGTTTGTCACTATGCAGAAAGCTGCTGTGAATTTAAGCTTGTGAAGGGCATGCTGCTTGTTGATTGCACTTAGAAGTGAGAAAGATGAGGGAGACACGTGAGGGTTATTCTGAACAAACAAGATAATAATGCTTTGCATAACATTTTATTAAACGTTTGAAAGTCAGAGCAGTTTCTAATTAACATAGTGTTACTGGTTGACCAAGATTGTGTAAGTCTTATGCTCATTTCTACAAGCTCAAGCAACACTGAAGGAGTTAATTTGCAATGGATATTAGAGGAAAAGAAACAATGAATCATGCTAATTAACAGTTAAGATAAATGGAAAGACTATTAGTGCTAGGATCTAAGACAGCGTCTGTACTATACTCTGCCCATCTACTAGTTGCTGTCCCTGTGTCAGAAGTGCCCCAAATCCTGATATTAATTCTTCAGAATTTTGAAATCTGCCATTATCAATGGAGAAGTCATCTTCTTTTAAAAAGCACAAAACCATTTAGTACACTGCACTGAGCACGGAGTTGCAGGAAGGTCCCTTTTTAGTATATGAAAGCTGCAGGGTTTTTCTTCAAAACCTGTGATGGGCTCAGCTGCCATTTTCTAAAGAAACCCTGCATTTCAATACGATAAAATTAATTTGAATATAATTAAAAATTGGGTCATGCACATGGTTTCCCATCTTTTATTTTGCTCTGAATGGATACAGAAATAGACCTCCTGCTGTGAGGGCAAGAAAGCATTAAAAATGAAGTATGGTTTAAACACAGACTTTGCCTAGGAGTAAAATCCCAAATTCAAGAGCCCTTAAAACTTTGACAGTTATGGAAATTTTCAGGTTCTTATGGTCAGCTATGACAACTATTAAGGCTCCTAAGAACAAATACTTGAAAGCTATGAAAAACCTCTAAGCTTCAATATAGTTCCACAGAGCAGCTTCAGGTCTCTGATCTTGGCCTCGACAGCCAAATTTGCCTAATCAGAATCTAACATCTATTAGCTGGTGTTATTCCAGGTCAGTGTAAGGCTCTTGAGTATGGAAGAAAAACCCCATCCTACAAACAGTATCCTTAAGTATCTTTGCATGTTTGAATTTATCTGAAGTGTGACTTACATCCAAATCTCCCAAGGGTTTATGAAGCTTAATTCTGTAGATGATTACAATTCAGCCTTATAATGATTTTATCACAAATCATTGCTGCCTACTGTTAACTCCATTTCCAAGCAGTATTTATCTGAAAATGAACACAGATCTTTGTTGCTGAGTTTCTGAGGGAGGTTCACTGCAAATAGTTTCATTTCAGATTGCATTGTGAAACTACATAGCAGCCAACTAGAGATTAATGTGATCGAAATAGAGCCTTTGTAATTGCAAACAGTGGCATCTGTTGCTCTGCACTGATCTTGGGTGTAAAACTTTTCTTATCCAGAAGAAATTTTTACATGTGGCCATAAACCAAGACTCCATCTGTGAGAACACTTTAAGAGAGGGGTTTATTCTTGTGGGAGCATACATACAGTAAAGAAAATACTTGCAGAGCACATCAGAAAACAGAAGAATGTATCAGAAGAATGAATCAGAAGACAGCCAGCAGTGTGAAGGAAACAGGGATAGAGGACTAGAGAGGTCTGGGGACCAGGAACATGCAACAGACAGCAATCAGTACTGCAGGTGATTCAGCTGTGGGAGGAGGGTAGCTTACTTGGGAAAGTATTTGTGATGCCAGGTCAGGTGGAAAACAAAAGTAAATCAGCAGTAGTAATTTCAGTTGAAATAGAATAGCGACAAATAAATTTGTTACTGATTTTACAGCTTTTCAAACACTAAATATGTGACACAAAATATATTCTGGTTGCTAAGTGGCTGTTACAGACATCTATTTTTGTATAGGCAATACATTTTTGAGATAAAGTCTAATGAAAAGCAAGTCTTGTTTCATTAAGTACCAGTAAGCTTACAGTTCATGAACAGCATTAAATTCAGTTGGTGCCAGGTCTACAAAGTCATACAATCATTTGGGCTGGAAAAGACCTCAAAGGTCATGTAGTCTGACTGCTGATCCATCTCCACCATTCCCAGTAGCTATGTTCCTTAGTGCCGCAATTCATGCAGTTCTTGAACACCTCCAGTGATGGTGACTGCACCACCTTCCTGCGCAGCCCATTCCAGTTCCCTACCACTCTCTTGGAGAAGAAATTTTTCCTAATATCCCACCTGAACCTCCTCTGGTGCAATTTGAGGCCCCTACCTTTAAGCCTAAAGCCTGTCACAAGCTCCCATGGATCTAACAAACCCGATAACCTGATGAATAGAGCTTTAAGTGATCACTCCTTATTCCTTATAATTATTGCTTTATGATGAAGAAGTTTTATCCTCAAGCATCCAAAAGGTCCAGGGCAGATGAATATTTCCACGTTCCTTCTGTTGCACTCTGCTTCTGCTATTCTTTTAGCAACTGATTGTGGGTTTGTAAACCTGGTGAGATTTGGAAATTAACACAAGGGCTCACAGCCTACTTCTGCACTTGAGTGGGAGGAGAGCTGCCTTTGTGAACTGGTCACCTCAAATTGTTGCAGCAGGACAGACATGAGGGAGCAGTGGGCTGGGTTGAGCGCAAGGTGCAGGGAATGCTGGTGGAGGTTGAGCAGTGGCCTTTGTGTGCTGGGTTTCTGCAGAAGAGAGAGGGGAACTTGAAATGGAATCATTTCATTGGCACACCTCTTGAAGTTGCTTTGCTACTCCAGTAAGCACAGCAGGAGACATACAGTGAAAGCTTCCAGTATGCTGAGGGATGTATTTGTTCTGTATAGCACTCTGAGGGTAGAAAACTTTGTATTTCCTCTCTGATTCACTAATCCGAATAAGTGACAGAAGATGCTTTTCCTTTGTTACTCCCTTTGATCTGTTTTGAGTCATTGGGTGCTGCCTGCTGAATCATCAGTATGCAATTCCCTTTTTACTACCATAACTCTAATTTTTTCTAATTCTTTATTTGATTTAACTTGTTGAACCGTTATTGAATTCATACTATGTAAACATCTATCTCTGGGACGCAAATCTGACAGAAATCAATTAGGGTAGAAACAAAAATCATACTTGTGAAGTCTTGAGGGACTCTCAACTATATTTAATATCCACTGTGGGCAGGGAAGCTCCTGTAAGGTGACTGTTCCCTGGCACTGGAAGTGTATTTAGCATTAAATCATAATTGGAATATGAGATTGGGCTTTATTAGCCAGAACAGTTAAAATATAGAGAGGTTTTATTTCTAGGTCAGAAAGGTGTAAGAGTATGTTGTATATATTTGAACATTCGTATCCTGAGAACAGGAGATAATGGGACTGTATTTTAAATACTTGTCTTCTGAATTATATATTGAAGCCAAATGGTGTTATCCCAGGTTCATCTATATTCACGAAAGGGCTATGTGCTTACTTGAATCTTTGAATTTACATGGCAGATATACTGTGCAGTCTTATAGAAGAAATATTTCCATTTTAGAATTCAACTTTTGTAACCTTTGGCAACACGTAGTATCAATGGCCCTTTGTTGTTTAAAAAAAGTGAAACTGTAAGCTATCCACAAGGATATGCAGGGCATTGCTATAGCAACACAGCCTCCCTTGCAGCACCAAGAGAGAGTCATGAATAAAAGATGGGGTTCTAAAGACAACAAAATAGAAAAGGTTGTTTCAACCCTTCTAATACCTGACATTTGCTGTTATTTTGTTAAATGCAAACTAAAAGAAATGTTGGGAAAGGGCATGCCTTGGCTGAAAGTATTCATTCATATATTGGGAAGGTCACCAAGCAGACAGCCACTTCTTGCATTTATCAGCTGAAAAAAAGGGACAGAAATCAAAAGTAGAAGCTGATAGCATGCAATTTCTTAAAATGTGTATATGTATATATATATACATACATAAAAGAAACAATCATGTTAACTATCCATCTGATTTGAAAAGCAGTGGATGCTCACCATCAGAATTAACATAAAGAAAGCATAACGTTGGAAAAATACTGCCCATTTTCTGGTTTACACTTGAATTTAAGGAAAAAAAAAAAAAGTAAATTTTCCATTAAGGTAGGAAAGATTCTCAGCCTCAACATATTCAAATTTTTCCTTTAGCTTTACAGAGATTATAATAAAAGTGCAGCACAATCTCATTTTTCTTTGTGCCTTACTCCGCTTTCAGACCCTTAGTATTTTTAATGGAAATGTTTTAATTAATGAATTAACTGAGAGGCACAGGGACAGAGGCATAGTTTGAAAGGTTCTTTTTAAAAATGCATGTTATTTATTGCTGCATTTCAACTTGGATTAAAAGCAGGGAAGGCTATAAAATCCTTCCCTGCCCGCAGTCTTGCTCAGTAGAAATTGTCTTAAAAATACTATTGCTTAAAAAAAAAAAAAAAAGTATTACTCATGATAAAGCGCTGTATTTGAAGACTTGAGGAGCATGTATCCATGGTAAACATATTTTGTTTATTCTTTGGAATATTCTTTGGATGTGTATATCTGTACATGGATTTATTCCATTTGAAACAAAAAGCATCATGAGAGATGGATAGATATCTGCCAATTATGCTGGTAAATTTTCACTGTTACTGTAAATGTTATGTAGGAAGCAATAGGAATAAGTAGTGGTGTTATAAACAATGGTCTACCTGTCCAGCAGCTTGGCTTTAAAGCTATCAGACCCACTTCTTTCAGATGATAAATTTTGTTTACTTTGCCCACACTGAGCTGTACTAATATGAAGAAAGAATGTGGACCAGCAATGATCTTCAACACGAGAAAAACAGATTAATTACTACTCTTTCTTCTCTTTTTTTCTTCATTAAAATCAGTCCATATTCTGCACTTTGAGTTATAGCAAGAAGATTACATTTCATCCCAGAGAATGGAGATATGCTTTCAAATATTTTATAGACTTCAGGCTGTAAATGTGTCGTGAATTGTCTTTTGGCTTGCCATGATGATGTTTTTTTGGGGAGACTTCATTGTTTTGGCCAGATAAGACCACTTTTACACTTTTGTCACATGGAACACTGAAAGCCTTTCTCTAGGGAAGGCTTTGGCTCCTTCACAGCCCCCAGCACAGGTGGAGCACCAAAGCTTTATTGAAGCCTTGCAACTTAGGAGCGATGAACAATGGAGTTAAACTGTTCAGATGAGGCATGGTTCTCCTTGCTGACTTCAGCACTGTAATCAGTAGAGTGACACCGCTTCCATAAATGCATTAGTCAGCTGTCTCTAGATAGGCACTCACCTCATTGAATTTTGTCTCTTTATACATGTAGTGACTCCAGACACTGCATGAGTTTTTGGTGCACCTATCAGTGCCTGCAAGAAACAGATAGCACAAGCCAAATTTAGTTCTGTTTCCCTAAAGAATTCTAGTTTGGAAAAGAGATTTGTTGAAGTAGAAACTCAAACAGAAAAGGATATATCTGTATTTTATTATTTTAGAAATATCCAGCAAATAAATTTGCTTGGTTAGGACATCTGAAAACATTCTCTAATTTGATGATGCTTCTGAAAGATGTGTTTTACCCAAATTTACCCAGATCTCACAATTGTTTGCCCTTCAAGTACAATATTGACTTTTTTTTTTTTTTTTTTTTTTTTTTTTTTAAGGGGAGAGGTACATCCTGACCAGCTTTATTCAGCAATATTCTTATGTGACACTGATCCTTTGCCATGCCAGGGTATGGGGGAAGGCAGCATAGGGTAGGGGCTGTGGCTTCCTTGTTGTGGCACATGACTTCATTTGAAGAGACATGGGAAACATGTAATAGCAAATAATAGAGCAGTCAAAAGTAATGCAGCTCAGGCTTGCGAATAGACAACATCTGACAATGTATTTAGTGTGAACAATCAAGCGTAAAGCAAACTGTGGCAAAAATTTATATGACAAGGGTAAATGCTGTGTGAGGAAGGCAGTTCTTTAGAAGAACTATTCCAACATAACTGTAGAAAAGCATTATAGCAGCATGTAGAAAAATAAAATCAAACTATCTTTTGACAACATAACAAGAGCTCTAGAAAGAAACTTACTCTGATTATATAAACAATGAGTAAAACTTTGATTTCTTCTCTATAATAATAGATATTAAAGACTGTGTGTTACTCAGCATTGCCTTAATTCTTAAAGACAAGAAGATTACAGTCTGAGCAGATTGAATAAATGTGCAAAGAGAGAACTTCTTTAGACACAGGAAATGCTATTGGGAAGGGAATCAGTGGCAATCTAATACTTCAGTAAAGAAATATGCATAAAAGAGGAGGGAATGTGTTCTACAAAGGCAGTCAAACGTATCACCTAGCTGTTTAAAGACAAACTTTGTTATGGCATTGAAGAATTTCATTCTTTTTACTGCTTTAGCATTCGGTTAAAATAACTTCCTTTCCTTATCAGCAGATTTTAATGTAATTAAAATTTGAACATATATAAATTTCCTAAAATGCAGCATATAACTATTATGTTCTGTGAATAGCTGCATATTCAGCAACAAAAACTCTCATTCTAATGTTTTAAAGCCAGGTAACATCTCTTCAGGACTTCTCAGTTGTACATTCTTGTCATTACACTGTGAGTTATTTACATGTGAGAATAACTGAGAATGTGGTTCTTGAAAACACTGGGGAGTTGGCAAGTCAGGATGTGAGAATGATTGTCTGGTACCTGGTGAACTTATCTGGTTCTTGTTTCAATTGGAACATGGGTTGGTATTTGTGCCAAATACTCTGAGGACTGTGTTTTCAAGCATTTCAATGTCATTAATATGGTTTAATAATAATAATTCATCAGAGTTAGGCATATTTTTTATAAATTGCTCCATGAGTTACAAGAAACCAAAGGCAAAGTTCAGTGGTAAAATTTTAAAGCAATTCTGAATACCCTCTTCCTTTGCAGGCCTGTTTTTCCATGGTTGCTATGTGTGACAAGCAGCTGTAATGGGTGGGTAGTCCAATGTGGCAGAGATGGGAGGAGGAGTCAAGAAGCACCAGCTGGAGAAAAAAAGACACCCATTTTTACAATAATTTTTTTCAGTGAACATGTTGATTGAAATAAGTGAAAACAATAAGAAAGTAAGCACAGTAATAGACCTACTGTTTTGTCTGAATCACTAACAGGCTGAGGGGTCCCTAAGCCAACAGGTTTTCTATCCTTCTTATTTTTAGACCACAACTCGTGCTTTGATACACTGAGGTACTGGGGAAAAAGGCATATACGTTCAAGTGTCATGTCTAATCTGTGGGCGTAAACTAGCTGAGATTGGCTTAGGCAGAGGCAGACAGCTGTTTGGATGCAGGGCTATAAATGAAGAGGGGTGAGAAAAAGGATGCCTGTGTGCTACATTGTCTAAATTGGATTTCTTTAGAGTAGTTCCATGAGATATTTGTGTGCAAGATTTTATTATAATTAAAGAGTATTTGAAAGAAAAATATTGCTTTTCCTGTTTTAAGTGTGTAGAAGGGTGGTTTTGGTTACAACCTGTAGCTGCAAGATGGAACGTTCCTCCTGGTTTTGGTGTTACCATTATTCAACTCTCATCCTTCAGATTTCAGGCTGTCCTGAAAATTGTCTGTAATTTCATACACACTTAGGAAAGTAAGAGCCCCTAATGCAGTCTTTAGTCACCTTTATTCATCCTTGACTTCTGTTCAAAAATTACTTTTGTGGCCCAGATCTGTTTTTTGGCTTATTATTAGAACACTCAATGCATCTTTACTAAAGTGAAGGTCCTCCCCACTACACTAGCTATTTCTCACTGTTGTGGGTCAGCTTGTGCAACCTTATTTCTGAGTAAAATAAGCATGCCTTGGCATGATTCTGTTTTTAATTTTTTGGGAAGTGGAAAGGCTTTGTGTAGCAAAGCAGGTAGAGGAGAGATTATAAAGAAATATCTGTATGTGCCTGAACCAATTTAGTCATGGTGTGGGTGACTGGAAGACAGCTGACTCTTTCTGTTGTGCAGAGCTGAGTCATTTGCTGACATTGACTGTTGTTACAGCAACTCTCCATAATATAAAATGTCAAAAAATCCTAGTCAGTGTTTATATAAAATAGATGTTTATTAACCTTTGATCCTCTTTCAGTTAAAAGCAAACATGCAAAACACCGATTCTGAATTGGTTTCCACCTGTAGCCCTTGTTCTGCTCTGTTTAAAAAAGCTGAGATTTGTTGATCTCATGCATGGGTCAGTGTTTCAAATAACTTGCAATCCGCCACAGCCACTGATAAAATTCAGAGAAGACCAGTTCTGTTTAACATTTAAAATAAAGAAAAATTTAGCTCCAACCAAAAATAAACTTTTCATCGAGTATCATTGTGGGCAGCCCAGTATGGTCCAATTAAAGTCATGCGGACAAAAAAGTTTAGTAAAAATTGTTGTAGTAGTTTGGACATGTATTGGAACAGGCTGCCTGGGGAGATGATGGAGTCAGCATCCCTGGAGGTGTTCCAGAACCATGTAGATATGAGGGACTGAGGGACATGGTTATTGGGCACAGAGGGTCAGCAGTTGGACCAGATGATCTTAGAAGTCTTTTCAAACCTTAATGATTCTATGATTCTCTAATGCAAGTTCATTTTCAGTTATTTTGCCTTCTGTTATGCTGAAAAACAAGAATGTGAAGTTATTTCTGACAAAAAAATGTTCTGATTTTTTCACAGTATGGGCAAAGAATGAAAAAAAAAACCTGCCATCAGATTGGAATAATTTCTTTGAGGTCACTCATGTCAGTAGCAACATGCAGAAATTCTTGTTTTTATAAGAATTGTTTATAAGCTACTTACTTAACAATTATCATTTTTGTTTTTCTCATCTCTAGTGGCACAAATTTCAACTAATCTTTTGCTCTTTTTTTTCATTTGAATTATCTCTAAATAGATTTTGCTGAAATAATAGCAGGTTTTATTTTCCTTGTAATTTAGGTAGGTTTTGCAGTTGCACATTGAATGATGAAGTGCCATGTCTAATCTTTATCCCAGGTGAAAGGTTCTACACATTCATGAGAAAGGCAGGCTTAGTCAGGTGAATGAAGTAAATCAATTTTAAAACAACAACAGAAAGGCCCACATCATTGTAATGATTTAATATTTCATAAATTATCCAGGAGAGCAGAAATTTTATCCAGCTTTCTCACTTGATGGCAGTGATTTAAACAAGAGTTTGATGTTAATTACACGCCACACATTGCACATGACTGTGAGCGTATTCCGAAGGCAGTTATTTTAATCCACCAATTAATGGTTACAAATTGATACTGAAAATAATGTTCTTTTATTTATTGAAATTCTTTCCTAAAATCAAATCAATCATTTGCCCTGTACTGCTGGCCCCAGCCTTCTCAAATTCAGTATCAATGAGGCCAGGAAAGAGCAATTCCCTGCACATCTCCCCATCATAATATAATCTTGAAGAGGAAAGTACTTACACACAAAAAACCTTTCTAAAAGAAATTAAAAGAGGCAAGCACGAGGGTAAAACTCAGACAGGAGTCTGCTAAAGGTATCAGAGACAACTTCAATTGCAACAAAAGTTGTGTCCAAAATAGAATGTAGAAAACCCTGGAAGCTTCAATTGAAAACCGTAATGAAACAAGCCAAAGTGTTGTTGAGCCTCATCATGATAAAAACACCAACACAAATAGTGACATCATTTAAGTGAGAAAAGGAGAAATCCTGACTCTATTTCAGATGAAATGTAAAAGAGACATAGTAGGAAAGGTAGGTGGAGGTAGTTGAATCGCCATCCCTGGATGTGTTTAAGAGCTGTTTGGATGTGGTACTCAGGGATATGATTTAGCAGAAGTTTGTTGTTGTGGTGTTGTTTCGTGGTTGTTTTTTTTTAAGAGATAGGCTACTGGTTAGGCTGTGGTTGGACTTGATGATCTTCAAGGTCTTTTCCAACCTGAGTAATTCTATGATTCTGTGATTCTAGGTAGATCATAATAAATCCCTACAAAATCCTCTAATTTACATGAATTATTTCTATTGTTTATGTGTTATGGTTCATGAGTGTTCTTAGTAACTTGATGGAACAAACAGAAGTGTTTGTATGTTTCTTTCATTTATTTATATTTATGTATTTATTTATTGCTATTATTATTATACCGGAACCTTTCTGTGTAGAGATCAAAGTAAATTTTGCTGTTCTGAAAATGTTGGTATGTGTATAGTAACAAACCAATAGAAATAGATTGTGTTCATCTAAGAACCTGAAAAAAATCATAAGTAGACTTCTAAACTGCTAACTGTGGGGGATAGTTATGGCTTTTGTCAGCACTGATGCCTGACGAGTGGAAAGGGCCATTTGTGATGCCCGTTCGTTGTTTTTTTTTCAGAGCCTGTAGAGCATGAAATTCATTAGAGACCAAAATTCATTAGTGTATCTAAATTCTGCAGTGAGCAGATTAGCTGAAGCTGTAATAGAGGCCAGAACTAATACGTGACAGTGTTTTAATGTATTGTAATGGGGAAAAATTAGCAAAACTTGATGTTATGTACTTGGATATTTAATTGGCAACTTACCAAAGGTCAACAAAAATTGACTATTATGGAGTAAGAAATAAGTTTCTTTCTGATTTAGTAATGGATTTTAAAAGGGGGAGAAGTGAGAGGCAATCACTTTACAAAAGGTTTAGAAGGGAAATGAAGTCTAGATTCTTGACTGGTCTAGAAAAAGGAGGAGGTAAGGAGATAATTTTTGGCTGATATGAAATTTCTCAGGGTAGCTCGAACTTTCTCTTTAGGATTATAGAAGCATTTTACTGCATTGAATGATTGGGTAAGAAAATACCAAATTAGTGCAAAGTAATGCTCCTGAGGGAAAAACAGTTATAATTATGAAGCTCACAGTGGTGGACTCAAAATTAGTGAAAAAGATCTTGGAGCTACTCTGATTAATGCCTTAAAAACATCAGCCCAGCTCTTAGCAGCCATCAAAAGACAAACAATACTCAGAAGTATCTGAAAAAGAATGGAAAAAGAAACTGAAATCTTGATTATGTCACTGCATACATTGATGAGATAGCAACACAGTGATTGATTTGGGGAGCGGACAGAGGATATACAGACCTAGAAAGGGAATGGTACAGCTTCTGTATGAGAATTGTACTCATGCTCTTCAGCTTGGAAAGAGGCAACAAAAGGTGGGTGTGAGAGAGGAATAGAAAATCGTGAATGACATGAAGAATCTGAATAGGGAATGATTACTCGCTGCAGGGCACCCAGGGAAACTTTTTGGCAGCAGGTTTAAAACAAACATAAGAAAGATCTTTTCTGCTTAAGCATATTGTATTTTAAAATTCATTTTCATAGGATGCCAAAATTACAAAATGTTTAAAAGCAATAAAACATTTTTATAAGAAAAGAATAATTAAGAGCTATCAAATACAAGGTGGGTGATTTTAAACAGGAATCAGTGGCAAATAGCACTCTACTTTTCCTTTTGCACATGCTTCTTTTCCTAAACATCAGGTTCTGGCTACTGGCTGAGAAAAATCTTTTAGTTTGATCTAGCATGTCTGTTTTTATGGAAAACAGTATAGAAAATATGGTTTATTCAATACTAAGCATGCAAGCTCTGATTCTGCTATGCTTTCTGCTGGCCTATGCTTAGCATAAAAGCTAACCAGGCTTTCACTGAGTGTGCTTGATTAAATTTGGTGTAGCTTAATAATCACCAAACTCACAATAATAATCTAATGAAATTCATCATTTCTTTCTATGCATTTATCAGATATCTAATAGCATGCAGATGTTTTTCATGTCAATAAGAATGAGGAATAAAATAGAACACTGAGATTCAGAACAGTAAGTACAGTTTGAGTTACTGGAGATGAGACATATATGTCTATGATCTTGTGAAAGGTGTTAATTCATTCTTTGTACAGTTTTGCATTAGTAAATCAAAATCAGAGAAGGAAGGAATGGTTCCATATTTTCAGTATCTCTGTATTCATAAAATAGTACTGGAAGAGCAGTAATCCATTACTGTATTACTGTATGAATGCTGAGGCTTCCATTCATTTCAAGGGCTGCCCCACTAAACGTGTGGTTTCTGTGGGAACAGAAAACAGTGTGGTTGGAGAACGTGGGTGTCTTTGTGGGTCTACAGAGCTAATGCAACAATAGCCCTTTCTCCGTCAAGGCCCAATATGAACAGAAACATAGCTATGCAGTCAGCTATGTGTTAGAGGGCTTTTCCTCCTCTCTTTCTGGGCAGAGAAAATTAGATACTTCTGACTGAAAAGCTGAATGTGTTGAGAATACTGTGGAAAAAAACACAAAAAACAAAAGCCATACCCTAAATATCTGAGGCAGAGTCATACCCCTAGTGATTGTGAGATGAGGGTTATGACAGAAAATGGAAAGACTGGCAACTAACATTGTCATCAGCCACTGAAATATTGAGATAAGCTATCAAGAATCAAGTGTTCCGCTATTTAAAATTTATAGACTGGTACCACTGCATTGCCTGGAATATATAGATACGTTTTTTAGCTTTCAGAAATATGTAAGATCCTGTCTGATGGGCACCCTGCTACTCATGTGGCCTCCTAGAAGAGCTGGGACCTCTGGTGCTTCCACTGGTCAGACATGGGGCTTCCAGGAAAGCTGTGTAGAGCTGCATCTAACACTGGCCATGTTGCAGAGTGGCAAATAGCCAAACAGTCCTTTCAGATGATAAACATGTGGGTTAAGACAACACAGTCTTGAGGACAATAATTACATCCTGGCCCACAAGACTCAGACACCAAGAAGCCTTTCCATTTGTCCTTAGATAGGAGTCAGGTCCTGCTTTATGGCCAGTTTTAGGTGATTTGAGCAATTTGTGCCAAAACCTGAAATGCAAATTGGATGCAGGTATCACTGAGGATTACTCACTAGATCTTACTCTCTAGAGGATTACTCTCTAGATCTTCTGCTTTTAAGTTCTCGTCTGCTCGGGCATGCTTCCTGCATTGCTGTCACTGCCAGTTGCTTTCTGATTACCTTTGTTATGTGTTTGCAGCTGGTTGAACCAAGTAGTTACCTGCAGAACTGTTCTGAACTCACTTCTTGAACTCCTGGAATTTGTGAAACCAGTGAAATAAAGATAATTCAGTGAAACTACGACAGAAATGGGATCTGCATTTATGCCCAAATAGGACTACTCAAAATGGAAACTTCATAGATTATGACCTGGACAACAAAATGTAAGTGTAGCTTTGATTTCTACTGGCTTGTGGGGATAAAATATTGGGTGAAAAGAGCAAATCTGAACTTCTGTTGTTACTCCATAATTGTTAATATAACTTCTATGGCTCTGTATCTTCATACTTTTAAAATGCAGATAGGAAAGCCTAGCCATATCTGTAAATAATTTTGTATGTAATGTAGATAATACTATCTAGGAATTGTGTGTATATATGTTTTTATATGTACACAAAACTGTATAAAAGAAATTCATGTTTTTACTATTTTCTATGAAATTTGTATTGAAATCCAGGAATGAGGATGCTTTTTAGGTTGTACCAGGTAAGGTGAGTCTGATATGAGTAAGGTGTGAATAATGGTTCCCGTCATCCCCCAGATATATGATGCTGATTATGTTGTTAACAGTGATTGTAAGTGTATGCAGATTGCAGTCCGAGAAAATACTTGTTCACTTAATCTTAACCAGAGTAAGTTCTGGTTCTACTACCAGAATTAATGTTATCACATAAGGAGAGTTGATGGTTTTGTTTTGTTTTTTTTTTTCCAGAAAAGCACACATCCAAAATTAATGAACTAAACAACACATTTGCAGTTCGTATTTATTTGTAAAACCCAGTTCAGTAATTTAGTATAAATGCAAGATTAAGAGCTATTGTACTACTTGCATGGAGTTGTGCTGGTGATAAGTAATGCACGGAGAGAAGATAGTGGAGAGCTGGTGTATTTCCTTTCATTTGCTAGAATAACAACTGTGGAAATAAGTTGCAAAATATTCTTCATATTAGTACTAGTTATATTTTCCTCAACATTTGTGCATGTGGACTGCAATTTAATGTGAATTGTCCTCTATTATTTGCATGGCTTTTCTTTGAGAAAGTAGAGCAATAAGAGTGCTGGAGAATGTGACGAGGTGTGGTGCTGCTTGATTTTTTTTTATCCTCCAGCACTGGCTGACAAGGTCACTGTTTGAATGGATTGTCTGCTTGTAACCTTTTCTATCTCACAAATAAGAGCTTTCCTGCTGCAGTTTCTCAGAAATTTCTAAGAAATTCAGATTAAAAAAGGAAAAAAGTTTTGAATATCATCTTGTGAGTTTCCTTGTATACCGGTATTTGTGACAACTTTCTTGATTTGAAAACATGTTTTCAGATATATTTGCTGTCTGGTTGTATGTGGTAGTGTTATGTTTTCCTGAAGCTGCTGTTTTTTGTGATGAATAGGAACTACTGGAATAATCTGTAGTGATGTTAATTCACATTCACTTGTAGTGCTGCTGCCTAGATACGTAGTAATTGTTCCAGGATACTCCATTCTCATATGGACAAATATTTGTGATGAAGACATCCCTGATTTTTAACTCTTTTCTTTTATGTGCTCATAAGTAATTTTTTTTAAGTGAGGCAAAGCAAAAGGATAAGTGTATGGACAGAAGATTTTAAGATGTATTAATAATTCTATACTTCCCTTATTTAATTGTACTGGAATCTGATTATTTGGTTACTTGATTGATTTTGCTCTTCATAAGCAAATTCACATCTTCTTAACTTCTCCAGCCTTCTTGCTCTAGTTGACAGCTGTTACTTCGAAACTGTCTGAGAAAATGTTTGAAAATGCTGCAGAGCTTCTTTAGTAATGGAAGCTAGTTCACCTGACTTTGTCCACAGAGAAAATGGCAAATTGGCTCTCAGAGTGGTTCCTCTTAGTTCTATTTATAGTGCTCTTAAAGGTCTTTTGAATATGGTGATTGTGAATTACCATATATCAAATACAAATAATTTATATGGAAGAAAGGAGTGTAAGAGACAATGAAACCGCATCCCATAAATAATAGTACAAGGCAAAATTGAAAACCAGAAAGATCTGTTGTCCTTTCCATCTTCCAAGACTGAATTTTATAATCTTTTACCTGGTTTTCCCCAGATGTTATCCAGGGAATTAATACTTTGGCTGAAGATCAATCAAGGTCAAATTCATTTTGCAGTTATAGCTAATATCAATTTTGGAGAGATTAATTATATGTGTGATAATTTAATATAATGCATTTATTTATAGATTTTTGGAATCTAATTCAGGTTTACAAGTCAACATTTTCCATATTAAACTTTCTCCATTATTTAATTATTTTTAAAAAGAGGAACTTGAGAACTAATTAAAAAAAAACCAACAACCAGCTTTCCTGTTGCACAGGAAATCATGGGCTGACTTCTTATTTTTAGAACTCATGTGAACCATCTCTTTTTTATTGACTCTTTTCTATTAAAAACTTAATTTTAAAGATGCATTTCTCTAGGAAGGATTCCCTTGGAGAAATGGCCCAAGTGACAATTCCTGCAATTTTTATAGTGATTCTGCATGGTCTGCATCTGTCCTCCTTAGCAGTATCCCTGAATACGTGTCCATGGAAAGATGAATTTGATAAATGTTTTCTAGGCCAATTTTTCACAAACCTGTCTCTCTATTCAAGTCTTCAGTTACTCTGCTTAAACTTGGGCCAACTCTCTTGTATGTCCCAACATGTCTGTAAACTTAGAGAAAGTTGCTAATTTTTGACTCTATGTCCACGCTGATTTTTTTATTTTATAATTTATAATAATATTTTATTTTATATGGCTGCAAGAATCTTTCTTCCTATGTTTCTCTCACCTTTAGTTTCTTTGCTTTGCAAAAATCCACTTTGCCTCACCAACTGATTCATTCTCAAGGCTTTGGAAAACCTTTCTCCTTATCTTCCAGACTATGCGTTAGTACCAACATCCAGTCAGCCCTCAAGCCCAGCTTCTTCATCTTCTTGTTGAGGTTCCAAGCAGACACTTTTTTATTTTCTCCATGTTATTCTTGTACCTCCCTTTCAGCTGGGAAAAGGGAATATCCCTGTAAACAGCCCCAAAGTATTTCATTCATCCTCCAAATCCTTCCTTAATACTTTTCTTATCTAGGACTGGGACAGCACTAGCAGTCACGTGAGATCATGCTGAGCAATACTCCTAGCCTTATTTTCCCTATTTGCATGACTTGCCTTTGTACTTAGAATGTCATCTGAGGCAGAGACAGCAATATAAACAGCTTCAAAGTACTGCAGCAAGTCAGTTGACAAGCGTGGTTTTGGAATATTTGCTAGAATACTTAGAAGCAATGGACTGTGATGGATGAATGCATCCAGCTGAAGGTGAGAAGGTTTTAAGGGATTTACTTTCCACTTCCTTACTTCTCTGACAGGTTTTTTTATTTGATGAAACCTTTATTGTTTCTCAGCTATGTTATTTGTATGTTAATGGTATCTATGGATAGCACAGGATGATAAATATTGAAATGGGATGTGGAATTCGTATTTCGTGACCTCTGGTCCTGAGGTTTTTACAATTATCAGAAAAAAATTACATTAATTGCACCAAATTATATGATGGGTGGAGAAAGTTTTCATTAGTATCTATTACATAAAGCAATATAGAAATTTCCTTTTTTATTTTATCTTTTTTCCCTATGACAGTGAACATGACCTATCTTACATAATAGCAATGCATATACAATGGGTGATGTTTATTGCATTGTGGAGTTCTAGAACTTCTAATAAGTTACGGATTTGGGTTAACTATGACTGCAGGAGGAGAAAATTGGATGAGAGGGAGATATTTTGGTCACACAAACCTTGTTTCCTTAGACAAAAAATATTTTGTATGGAGATCAGTGTCTCAGAATTTGAACCTGACTGTATGGGCCACGTGGCTGGCTGCCAAAACATGAGACTCCACCAGGAGTCCAACCAGCCCTACCACAGGGTAGTTACTGTACTTTTTCTTCCATTTCAGCTACAGTGCAGTGCTTCTGAGGTGAAAGAATTTGATAAAAAATGGAGATATTCTAATTTGTGATGTGTACAATTTTTCTTCATGTATATCATGAGGTGTCACTTTTGCAGCAGAAGAGTTCCTGTTTATCTGAAGTTGTATTGATTGAAGGTGGAAAGTGGACATCAGTCCTGCACAACAGCATTTAGGGAGTGATGTGTTTGCATGGAGGCCACTAAGTTGCCTGCTGGCCTGGGACAGCTGGAGATGGCTGGCAGACTCCAGATCCCATAGAAGGGCACTATGATTGCTCCACCACTATTATCCAGAGAGGGTCCTCAAGCAATTCAAAGTAGTGGATGGCTAAGAAACCTTACCTTGTTCAATAACGAACTCTGGAATGATGGACCATCACCTTAGTGTGTGGAATAAACAACATATTTCTGTCATTTCTGCTATTATTAACAAGATGAAGGGTGCTAATAAAGCCCTGAGGCTGCATTGTTTATAATGAGATTTCTGCAAGAGATTAATTTCTTTTAGAGACCACAGGAATAGAAATCCTGGAGAAAAGGGTACAGTTTGTGCTTTGCCTTGCACAAACTGAGGCATGTGTTGTTGGATCTGTACAGTGGAAACTTTCTTTCTGGGGCTGCCTGACAGAATAGGAGGAGTTACTTTACACGTAGAATCAGATTTTAGAAAGGTAGTAGTATTGCAACAAGTAGACAAACCTATTAAGTTGCAGTGATGTGATCCAGGCCCTCAGCAGCTTCATCTGAAATGTAACCTATATGTCAGCTCCAGGTGCAGAAAGACTGGAATGTCTGTTGCAACAGGATTTAGATATTCCACAGTAAATTAATTAGGAATCAAATTATTTGAAACTGTATGTTCAAAACGTTGTGTTTTCTAACTTGTTTTATAGATGTTAAGCCTTTCTGCCCTTTTCCTGGGAAACTACAACCTTAAAAGAAATGTAGTTGTTTGGTATGTTATTATAATCTTCTTCTGAACCAGCATTGAGCTTTAGTGCTTAATACCATTTAACACTGTATAATCATTTAAATCCACTTTAATGACTTTTGTAATATAAATGTTTTAAGTATAGTAACAATTATTTTAACAAGTGTTTCCTGATTCTAGGCATGTGTAAAGAAGATGGGCTATGTAATATGTCTGACCAGATAACTGCTTTTACAAATTATATTCATTCTTCTTTATTTAGCTGCAAAATGAAGAGAGTTCAGTGTAGTTCAAGGAAAGCATTGTGGTAAACAGACAGCTTAAATGTGAGCAGTGTAAAGAGCAGCAGCTTGCAGAAATATTGCTATAGATACTAAGACCATATCCTGGCTTGGTACGGACCACACATAATTGAATCATGTTCAATAGAAGGCCATTACAAAACAGAGCTGATTTGCAATGCTAATGCAATGAAGACAGCTGTCACTGGGAATTAAATATGATCATTCAAAGCCTGAATAAATGAGGTGCCCATTATCTTCTGGCTCTGCTGCAGCCTGCTTAAAGAACACAAATAAATGATACTGTCTCAATAACCAGCTCAGTTTTGTCTTCTAGCCATAGAAATATTAAGAAGACAGGGAAGAGGGAGGGAATACAACAGCACCAACAACAAAAAGCATAGTCAATTTACAAAGGCAAGCAGAGAACCAGTGCCCTGGGACTCTGTTTTCAACAGAATGGTATTTGTGGAAAAATGGGGAAAATAGCTCTTTAACCAAGCTAACGTGTTTCAGTTTAAAAAATGCATTCTTATTTGCAAAGAAACAGTGAAAAATAACAGGTGCCTAAAAATTACTATCAGCAATTTTTGCAAAAGAAGTCAGCCAGAGAATCCAAAATGTCCAATGGACTGCTGTGGTGTGGAGTCTGTAAAGAACCAGAAAGGGCAGGTTATGGGAAATTTCCTTTCCTTTTCCCATGCAGTGCCGTGAATGTCATAAAATAGTGCTGTCAATTTTAATGTGAGCCATAATCTACACACAATTAAGGTGAAAGAAATTTACACTTCTTTGAAGAGGAAGTTTGTTTCATTTCATCAAGCCCACAGCTGGAAGAAGGAAAATTAAACTTATCACGGACATGAAGGCTGCTTCTGTTTCAAGTCAGGATGGTACCAATGCAGTGGGGATGTCAGCAGGCTAGGTGGCAAGTAGGGCATTGGCTGGAGTCTGACTGTGGAAAATACTGTGTAAAGTCTGCACTTGAAAGGAAAAAGGAGAGACAACAGAGCAGGTAACTTTCATAAATCATACTGCTAGATGTATGTATGTGTGGAAACGTTTCCTTAGAAGTGTGATATCGTCAAGGGGTAATCATGTATGAAAGATTATAGAGCTGCTTTGCTCTGATCAGACAAACTATTTCCCCATCCACTTCCATTTTGTATTGTTTTCTGCTTTCCAAAACAGAAATAACTGTCAGAGCCTGGAAATGGTCAAAATAGGCTGGACGACATGGGAGACATCTGACATCATAATAAATACCAGCAAATGTAAAGTCGTGTGTGGCACACAAAGACAAATAAACAGGATGGATTCAATTTGGAGATTATCTTTTTAGAAGTCAGTAACAGTGGAAATGGGTAGAGTTTAATGACAAAAAAAATTGTTGTGAAATTATAGACTGAAGGCCAGGCTGGTTGTGGTGGAATGCATTGTGAGTCAGTACATAAACTACAGGCAGCAGTATTCTCAAGACTCATAAGTGTGTCTGCACTTGAAATATTGTATATTTCCTTTAGATCCTCACATGTACTGAAATTGTAATTTTAAAAAGAAGACTACTAATATGGGGGAAAAAAGTTTTGGAGTGTGTGTGGAATGACCAATAGAACCAATCACTGCCCTGTAGAAATCAGAGGAATTGGGGACACAGAGAAGTGAAGCTATACATGAAGAAGTGGAATTATTTGTATTTTGAAAGAAATAATGGACATAAGAGATACCTCCATACAGCAACTGTGAGAGGTGTTTCAAGGACAGAACCCTTTGATGTCAAAACATTTTGTAGGTTAACTCCTCTTGTGAAATTAAATAGAGCAAGGTCAAAGAAATGAGTATTTGAAATTATTATTTTAAGTTCCTTCACCTATCATTTTCTTGATAACCATACAGTTTGTAAATGCTTTAGCTGTGAGCTGCTAAATAGAAGGCCTATTGTGCCCTACTGTGAGAATATCTTTAATGGATTCTCTATTTTCCCATTTTCACTTGGGTTTTAGTATTTTTTCCTGTTTTAAAACCCAGAGAGGAAAAACCTTGTATTCACTGTTTTGAAACTCTGTGGGTGCAGTGCAGAACCTGTACATTTACTATCAAGGCCTTTGATTATGTTGAGCTGGAGCAGTTATTCCCTGCCCTGTTACTACCAGTGATAATTGCATTCCCTGTAGATTTATGACTTTTACCACTTCAAAAATTTCAAAATACATTTTAATTGATAGGTAACTTTGTAGGACTGTGGCTGATGGTTGTGGATTTTTACTTATTTATTTTAATGAGTGGCAACACCACAGGTGATATATAGCCGGAGGAAGAACCACAGCACTGCATGGTGCTGAAGTGTTGTGCACTTGAGCATAACACCTCACAGACAGTGGGAACAACATGCATGGCAAGGCCTTTCCAGTGCTTTCCTGTGTTGACAGTTTTCTCTTCTAGGAAGAGGGAAAGCATCTTAAACATTACCAGATGAATGAATTGTCCTGTTGCTTTGAAAAGCAAAGCCAGGAGAATTCAACTCTTTTTCCCCACCTTTAGTAAGGCACTTGGTATTTTCATGCTCTGTAATTGTAGCAATTAAAACTGACAAATGCAGAACAGTTTGCATGTTTACCAAATAGAAATATGGCTCACAAATCATCCTGCTGGTGCCGTGAGAGCAAACTTCAGTACTGTTTCACAAATATACTCTTGTGGCTAATTCTGTAATTTAGGGAGATGCCATCTTAGCATAGAGAGAAATAAAGACTCGTGAAATGCTTTATTACAGAAAGTAGATTTAAGCTGGCCCTACAATGTATGAAAATTCAGTCACTTAAGGTTCTTCATACAGGAAACAAGGGTTGATTTCACAAATTCTGGGCCTTGTGATTGGACTGAAATGGCACTAGTTCCCTCCTGTTCCCCTTATACTTTGCCACATTGCGGAAAGAAAGGGGTAAAAATGTGTATAATGTCTCACTATTTACTATTTGAGTATATAAATATACTAAATATAGTTATATATATAAATAAAGTATTTGCAAATAAAAGCCAGGGAAAACAGGACAGAACTGGAGAAATGGATGCTGTGCCCTTTTGTCAGCAGCTGGAGAACTTTCTGGGTACAAAAAGGCAGTGATCCCTTTCCTTACACCTGGATGTACTTTAGCCTATTGCAGTGAATATTCCAAATATCAGTGCAATGCAGATGCATGTACTTCAATTCTAAAATGTTCTGAATCCTCTCACATGGTTGTCCCGACCCTACTTAATTTCAAATTTCCTTTGAATGCTACTGTAATCCAAGGAACAGAAAAATTCCTGTTCTTTTCCAGGTGTAGACTGTAGTTAGTTTCCTGTGTTGTGGCATTTAATTGGTGGAGTCTACAATTAAAAACATAAACAAGAAAAACAAAACCAGAAAGCAAACAAACAAACAAACCCTTCATAACGTCTGGATGTTATTTCGTTTTCTATTCCATCTAAGTACCTAGAACAGTCCAGAAAGAAGAATACAGGTAATGATGGTATTGCTTCCAGGTAAGAATGAAGTAATGTCCTACCTGGTTTGCTCTTAACATAGTTAAGGAATGTGGCTGGTGTCCACCATGTTGCATTTTTTACACTTGTACAATTCACAGACTAAACGAGCATTTATCATAGTAAATGGTAAGTGATTTTATGGAGACCAATTACAGCATTTCATGAGCAGTAAGTGTGAAATATTGATCTTTATTGCTTAATCTTTGTGTAGCTCTGAAAAGCCCTCTTTGATTTCACTTGATATGATGACACAACCTTCAGTTCCCTGAATTCCAGACTGTGCTCTGTCTTATAGCTCTGTGTTAGGGCATCAGGTACTGGGCTGCTCTTCCCATCACAATGTTTTCAATTCCAAGAGATGAACTCCAAAGTGGGCAGAACTATATATAGTCTTTGAAACCTTGGAGATAGAGAACCATATGGATACTTACATATTCTCATAGTTATTGCTTTGTTTCTGCATGTGTGGATGGTTGTGACTGGGCTACTTAAAGTCCAGCTTCAGAATATTGGTATGATGTGTTTGTTCAACCTTCTGTTTTTAATTCTTTGCATGTTATAATTTTATTCTTTTTCCTATTAAGCATTAGCTTGAATAGTAATAAGTACTGAATGAAAGTGTTTATGTCATATTGATAAGGTTGGTACGTAGCTATGAAGCTGTTGCACAGCAACAATATGTATTATCTTTACATTACAAGACCACTGTAATTTTTGTAAGTTGTACTCAAAACATGAAAATAAAATGTACTGAAAGGTCTTCAGTAGATCTTTGTTCTCAGCCTGCATTTTTTCAGTCATTTTGTCTCTTTTTCCAAATGGTCTAAACTGTATTACATTTCCTCACAAATTTAATTAAAAAAAACCCAACAACTTCACACTAATTAGCTAATTAGGGGCCATAAAATGTTCTTTCTGTCCCTCTCCATTTTTATTCTTGTTTATTCCTGAAGTGTGAATGGGGTGGAAAATCCATCCACTAAAAGGGAGATGGAGATAATTGAACTCTTTTCATACAGTTCCAGGTAGAAATCAAATCCAAGACCCAGGGGTGAAGGGTGAGCTCTGTAACTACTATACCAAACTATTCTTGGTAATTATCAGCATGAGCGCAATTATTAACATTTCAATTATACTCACAGCACTACATCTCTCCAAGGGGTTTAACTCCACTGATTTTTAACTTGTCTTGTTTTTTGGTAGACATCCAGTTGGAACAAAGTTGCTGGGTAATATTTTTGACACAAAAGGGTAACGTACTTTTCAGAATATGTGATCTATATGTTTTGTCCTTAATGACACTTGTGTGCTTCCAGATTTTGATTGCTTGGTAACACTACTTGGCATAGTGAGGTGTCTATTTCAATAGATTTAAATAACTGGTTACACAAGAAAGAAAAGAGCAGCTCCAGACTTTTCTCTCTTAAAATCTAAAGTTGAAATTGCAACTTAGATGAATAATACTGTATCCTTTGATTTAAAACAAATACTTGATCTTTGTTGCCTAATAACTTTTAATGGAACCACTTTCTAAAATTTAATATGCCCAAGTATGACCAATATTTTATGTATTTTTAAATACCTTACGTATTTTTAATAGTCTGTGAGTGTTCACACCTAAATTGCTTAATAAATCAAAGATTTGTAAGTAGAAATCTCGAGTTCTTTCTATGCATTTATTTATTTATTTATTTATTTTATAATAATCTCTATTGCTTCTGCATTATGGTTGTGTTCTGCCTACATAGTGTTTGCTATCCGAGTAATGTTGCCACATTATTCTGTATTTACAGGCCTGGTACTTTCAGAAAATGCTCATGAGAACAGCCTATCTTGGGGAGGAATGGAGACTTCAGCTTGACGGCTGAGTAAGACAGCAAAAGCAATGCACCTAAGGACTTGTTGACTCTACAGAAGAGAAATGAAATAAAACAACATTAACAAGTAGCAGTGGCAGTATCCTACGTTTCTGCTCCGCAGCACATGGGTATGAGAATAAATGGGTTCAACAGATGTAAAATCCTTAAATCTTCATAACAAAATGGCAAGCTTCTAACAGGGCTGGAAGAAAGAAGAATGTAGTGTCATATATTTTTTCCTATTCTTGTGCTTTTTCATGGAAAATAATATATTTATTATATATCTAATATAATAATATATTAGATGGGTGGAAGAAAAACATTGCAGAGACTATAGAAACTATTTTGCACAAAACTTCAAAACAACTGGATCAAGAGGCTCAGAACAAGGAAAGGTTGGACGTTAGGGGTAAGTTCTTTACTAGGAGAGTGGTGAGGTCCTGTATCAGGCTGCCCAGGGAGGTTGTGGATGCCCCCTCCCTGGAGGTGGTCAAGGCCAGGTTGGATGGGGCCCTGGGCAACCTGATCTAGTAAATGTGGAAGTTTGGTGGCCCTGCCAGGCAGGTGGGTTGGAGCTTCATGATCCTTGAGGTCCCTTCCAACCCGGATCATTCTGTGATTCTGTGAAAACAAAGGCCAGCAGGCAAACTGGGCATTTACAAAAATGCCAGGTTATGATGATGATGTCATTAACAAGTTGAAACAACTGCAAGTAAAACCAAGCCACATGCAATTGTCCAATGGAGTGACAAATATAAGCAATATTTATAATGCCAGGTAAAATGTTCAGCCTGAAACGATCCAGTATCAGCACACAAGCAAGTTTATGAGTTTTATCAAATGGCTTTATACCAAAAAACCAAAACACAACTCAGAACTGATTAGGTACAGGACTATCCTCCAACAATTACTATAAAATTGCCAAGGTGTAGTTTAGGAAAATAGATGTCTTCTGGGTGTGTGTATGGGAGATTGGTAATCACAGCCTGAACCTCTGATTAATCAGCTGAGGCAAGTATGGGGTCAGCTGTGGGAGCACAGGTGAGAGTGATGTAGCTGTGCTCCTGGAAGGGGTGGAGCTCGATTCAATCCCCTCTGAGACCTCATTTAAGGGCTGACTCGCACTGAAGCCGTATCTTTTGGAGATTGCTCACCAGTGAGGACTGCCCCAGCTTCTTCAGCCAAGGCACCACCACTGGTGAGTTTTCCTTTACTTATACCTTCTGTACATTTGCTACCATCTGTATATTAATAACCAATACGGTGCGTTACACCTGGAAATACATTGAGCACTTCCACAGACTAGAAATTTCTGTCTTACAGCATAGTTGTTCATAACTTCAAACAAAAATGTATGGGTCAATTATCTTAACTGGAAATGGCTGCTTACCTGACAGTGTGATATTGGTAGTAGGTTTGGTTAATAGTACCTTCCCAAGCCTGGGCCGTTCATGTATTACTGATAATGCAAGTAGAAGACTTTTCCCTTTGTAATAAATAGCACTAGTTTGCATGCTATCCGTTCTTCTGCTTTGCCAGAGCTTGATATCACTGCAGCTGGGAATGGTCATGTTCCAGATCTCAGCTGCTGTAGCTGACTGCAGCCACATTCTGCATTCTCTGCCATCAGAGCTGTGAGAGCAACAGTCACAGCATACCTGCAGGTTTGTGACTGCATGTGTGTTCATAGTAAAGCTTTATTTTTCAGACAATCTTTTTTAAAATAGGAGATTTATTTTTAAAAAAAATGGAAGGTGAGACTACGCCAGAATATGCTACTTCACCTCATGATACAAATGCAGGTGCTAGAGGAAGACCTTACAGATGAAATGCAGCCCCTTTTATGTTTTCCTAGCAAACAGATGATACAGGTTCAAATGTTTCAAACCTAGCATGATAAATCCTGTTGTACAAAAACAGTAGCTACAAGAACATCTCCAAAGAATTAAGAGATTCTTTTACTGAGCTATAAATATATTATGTGGAAGCTGAAAAATCTTTGTAACAACGGATGATAGTAAAGGCCAGAGATCAATCCAGTGCTTGTCAGTGCACTTAAAATACTGAGAGATCCCCAAAGCCTGGCCAACCAGAGTTTTATCTTTTCTCAGATAAAACTCTCCTGGTGTTAGCTAGATTCTTAATGAGCTCAAGTTCATTAGTACAAGAAAGCTGAGATCACACCTTCCTGGCTTCACTACAGCAAGACAGGTGAGCATTTATTTAAAACACTAAGATGTAATTTGTAACAATAATTTCAAAAATAAATGAGAAGAAGGCAATGTGTGAGTAATAGTGAAAGATTAGCAAGTCTAAGAGAGTGAGCTTAGAATATTTTATACAGACAAGTAAACATTACCTTATACACAGATGCTGTGTCTGCCAGAAATAAAGGTAAACTCCCAGAGCTGTTCCTAGTCACTGTAACATAGGACTGGACTACAGAACAAAGCAGCTCTACCTTTGTTCACGTAAGCTTGAAGAAGATATGCACTAGTCCAAAATTCTCTGAAATAGCTTTATTAGAAAATACTACAGCTGAGCAAGGGGTTATGTGCCTCACATCTATTATTCCTTGTCATGTGTAAGTTTATTGTCTGGTGACAACATGCTGCTTTGGGCAGGAGGTCAAGCTGTTGGTGAAGCTGTGCAGTGGTAGGTATGTACTTGGTGCTCCTGGCAGGATTGTGTTCATGTCTGGTTTCTAAAATGCTGTGTTTTGTCTCAGAAGGGAAGTTGTGACAGTGGAAACTTAAATTCAGTGTCCGCAGTTGCTGAGGGCAAATGGCTCTGTGGAAGTTTGTTTAGTCACAGCTCACTAGATATGGTCAAAGGGGAAAACAGCTCTTTTGCAAGAGTGGTTTTAAGAAACACAACTGAATAGCAGGGAAGAAGCTGGAGAAGAGTTGTTATGTTGCATTCAAATTGAGAGCAGGATTTTAAAATGTATTAAAGGATAAGAGGGAGGCATAGGGGGAAGGCTATCTTAACTGTTTCAATTTGGGCAGCGTGTAGACGGTAGAGCTGGGAGTAAGATGTGCTAAAGGGAAGATTTGGTATTAGTTCAGAGGAAAATCGTGAGTTAAGCCTGTAATGATAACAGTGGTCTCATTTTCTTTGTACAGGGAATGGAAATAGATAAAACATGAATAAGGTCAGCCTTGAATGCATTGCCTTGAAAATGAGGCATCTAACCCTAAGACGCAGTGATTGAAATACACGTGCTTCTGTAGCATGCAAAATGCTAAATCTTTTAATCCTCCAGATGTGCATAGGTGTGCACATGTGTGCATGCACAGTGAGGATGTGCACTGTCATAACTACTTGTTACCAAGCAAAAACTGTGAACTGGTCAGTTCACACAATAGTAACCTACGTCAGTGACAGATGCTACAGATTTAATTTAGTCAGCAAGCTCTGCCTGTACTGACGCTGATGAGCGGTAAAAGTCCCTGCCAGCAGAGTAACTCAGACTCCTTGTATTCCCCAGTTGTGTTTCACTTTGGAACTCAGCTTGGAAAGGACAGTATTTTCATCTGCATCATTTGAAACTAGGATTGTACTATTTATTTAACCCATCTTTCTACAAACCCATTTTTACCTCTGGAACAGCTTGGCTTTTTTCCTCCAGTGGTTGCAAGTGTGACGCTTGTGTTTTGCCTAGGATGCAGAACTAGATCAGTACAATCCATTGTAACCAGCAAAAAAAGTTTCCTGACACAGGGGGAGCATGCTGAAAACCCAAATTACTTGTCCTAACAGGCTTCAAGCTTTTTCCAATGGTCTGTCAAAACAAAGGATAACTGGAAAAAACAAAAGAAGGAGGGAGTGGGGAGAATAGACGTATCTGAAGTAAGATTGTGGAATTCCATTGTTTTAAGTCAAACACTAATTTTTATTTTGAAACATATGATGGTCTTGTGTTATGACAGCCTGAGCATCAGGCAAACTTCATTTTTTTCAGTGGGTTCTGCATTGTTGGTGGGCTTTGCTGTAGTTTTTTTAAGGATAGCATGAAACATCTGCCTACCTGCTTCTTGGTAGCAGCTGACATTAAGAAGTTTGATATTTGCCCTTGTTCTTTGGCCCATTAATTTAAAACCAACCAACACTGATGACAAAAACCACATAGAAACAAAATTAAAAAATCAACTTAAAAACAAACCCCAAACCAAAAGGCATGGCCAAATAAAATAAACCCCTACTGTCTTCTAACATCTGACATTACTTATTCTAATTATATTTTTCTGTGCAGAAAAAAAATCTTAGAACACATGCTGATGTTTGCTGAGTATACAGATATATCTGTATCTGATGCACCAGGTCATTTGGCCGTTTGTGGCCAATGTGGCCTTTGATAGCGCTTATGTATTTCTGTGCTATACTTGGTTCTGAAGTAGCAATATAGTAAGGAATGATAACAATGGAGGTACCTGCAGAAATAAAATCAAAGGAGAAATACAGTATCCCTGGATGGCTGGAGTTACATATGTTGTTGCTCGTAGAGGTATTAGGAGACCTCTGCCTTATCCATTGTCATTGATAGGAGGTTCTGATATTTACAGGATTTGCTCTTAATCACAAAACTGTAAAAAGAGTTGCTAAACTTCATTTATCATTACTATACTGGATAAGAACATACAGCTAAACTCAGTACATAATAGTTATCTACTTTTTTTTTTCTAGTTTCAACTGTTTTTTCCTATATAAATAGGTATTTAAATAATAGAGGCTATAAAATCGGCAGCAAATAGATGAGAGTGTATGTGTATAGAAACTCTCTAATAAATTAGTACCTTTAAAAACTCACTGTAAATTCTGTTTTCTGTAATTATAACAAGCTCTAGAGTTTTACCCATGTAATAGTAATTTTTTTTAGTGTCTTCACCATTATTTTCCTTTTGATTTATTTAACTGCATCTAACTTGAGCAAACAATGTTAAGTAGGGAAACAGATGTGGTTAAATAGTCTGTAATTATGCCTTTAGTTATCTGTTGCCATCACAAGGCTCCTCCTGCTACTATGACCAGAAAAAGTGACCTAACTGATTTCACCAGCAGCCTTGCCAGTGCCTGATGCAGAATAGATGGCCTTATTAAGCAATCGGAAAAGAAATAAATAAAATAAAAATCAACCATGGCAGTGGAATAGTAATCAGCAGTGTTTATACTATCCCCACAATGCACAATCAGAATCATGAATTCTGCTAATTGGGTACCTTCTGCATCCAGAGGTGCCTGCAGGAGGAAACAAAAGGGATTTGAAAATTAGTGTTTGTAGCAATTAGTTTCTGTCTGAAGGCTTAGCCCAGTTCGTGGAAGCCATGATTCAAACAGAGATTATTATAGTAACTCTGGTATTTAAATGTCCTCTGTCATTATTCAGCATTAAATTCAGCATAGCAAGACTAATTTGGATTTACTCTTTAAAATATGATTGTTCTGAATTTTCCTAGTCCTTAACTGCAAATCATGTATTTTATGCTTTTTATTTATTTATTTATTTATTTATTTATTTAAGATTTCCCACATCAGTTATTTTCTTTTAAAGATTATGAGATTGTTTCAGACTAAATGTAGAGGTGATTCAATGTGTTTGCTATTGAATTGCTGAGGCTGAACAAATAGCATGTTGAGAGAGTTGGACTATTATTTTTCATAGAATGATCCCCACTCTACTGGCATATTGAGGAATTACGTGCTTTGCTAAAATGTAACAACTTCAGGTTTACTGTTTATGAACACAGCTACAAATTCACGCCTGTGAGTTCTGATATATGAAAGTTTAAGAAGAGAAATTTAGGCATGCATTTTTCTGAGTAAACTGCTGGTGTATTTACAGTTGGGCCTCAGACAAAGCTCAGTGGATTGTATTCAGTTGGTTATAAAAAGCCTTTAGCCCTTTTTGTTCCTTTGAATCTTCAGCATTTCTGATGAAATAATCTGATAGACAAATCTCTGTGCTTCAATCCTTACCATTACAGACTCCCCACCATAGGTGCTTACAGGACAAATTAATAATTTGAGAAACCTCTTCACCTTTTTTATCAAAGCATCAACTTCATGTTCCTGCTTTGCTAAATCTCCCATATGGTTACAGTAGGTCTGTGACAATAGCAAACAAGAAAAGCTTAGAATTTAGGAAAAAGAAAAAAAATATGTAGGAAAAGGGAAGTAAAATGTCTTTAAGTCAGCCCTCAGTTTTAGCTCTTCTCTTTAAAGGTTACTCTGAATAACGGAAGTGTATTATCTGCAATTTATTAATAAGTTGCTATCCTCATTAGTTAACCGCTATTTAATCTGTATGTGATTAACTGTGTGACCTTAAAAAGATTGTTATTAATACAAAATATTACATTATGAAACCATTAAGTTATAGGAAAATATTGGTACTTTGAAGACAATCAGAATGATAAGTGTGATAGTTTTTAGAGATACTGTACCAACACTTCCTCTGACTGATTGCATTACATATTGATATTAGCAAGTATCAGTATGTAGTGCAATCAGTCAGTGGAAAATGAGTGAAATGTGAACTAATGAGAGCTAATTGTCTCATATAATAGCAAGGACAGAGAATTCTATCAATTAAATTAGTCGGAGTTGAAACAACTATCAGTGTAATAATGTTGATAATATCAACCAAATTAGATGTAATGAAATAAATGCTATGCTAAAGATCAAGGATACCCATTGGCTCTGACTCCCACCTGGTGCTACCTACTGAGAGAGCCTCATAACTTAGGGCTCAGTTTACTCAAATTTCTGCCTACAGCACAGTGCAAAACATGCATTTCTGTTCCCAGGAAACAGAAGGAAACTTGAGTTCTTGAAATTTGGACACGGCAAACAGGGGAAGCCTTCTGAGAGAGTGAGACGATGAACAACACGTAGTACAGATGTACCACTAACAACTATTGTTAGCTCTGGCACACCTGTTAGTGACAACAGATGATGTGGTAGGTGGGAAATGCAGGCTTGAGCAATCCTTGCAAATCTGCCCAGGTATCAAAGCTCTTTTTCTTCTTTTTCTCCCCTTGGAAATTACTGCATTTAAACATCTGTCTGACATAATCAGTTATGGTCTTATAGTAACACTGTTTTCCCTTTTCCTGCTTAGTCCCATTTCTTCTGGCTGATGTTTGGCAAGGCTTCCAAAGCCAGATATTCACAAGCAGATCCCAGACCCTAAACTTACAATGGGAACTGGAAGGGGAAAGTTGCATTTTCAGAAAAGCTGAGCCCACAAAAGGGCTCATGAACATTTTGGCCCTGATATTTAGGAGTCCAAATGGAATTTTTCTGTCCTTATCAAAGAAAACACAAGTGTGTTATAACTGAGCTCTCAGTGATACCCCTTCGGAGTAAGATAGGATCAAAGAAAGCAAAAGCTAGAAACAGCAGCACCCAGGAGAAAGCTTGAGTTAGAGAAGGGTGACACGCAGTTCATCAGCAGCACTGAAAGCACATCTAAAGACCGTGATCAGCTGCTGATTGAATGGTTCATTGTTTAGAAAACATTTGACATCTTTCACCTTTCAGGCTTAAGAGAATACTAAGAAATGTAGAGACTCAAAAAGCACGTCCTGACATAGGCATTAAAAATAAAATGACTTTTTAATAATTAAAAATATGCTCAGAGATATGGTTTTAAATTAGTAAAATAAAAAAAATCTAAAAAATCTTATGTTTGTTTATGAATGGGAAGAAAATCAGGAAAGCAACTGCAGAAGAACTAGTGGTGGAATAACACAGAGGAGGACAGCCAGCTTGAAGGCTGAATTGATGATGGATTCACTGGCAAGGCCACAAAGATACTAGCCCATCTGATAAAGCACCTGGAAACTCTGGTGTGACATCAGCACGAGTCATGAATGAGTATGCAGTTGTTCTTACCAAAGGTATAATAAGTAGTGTTTGAATAAATTTATTAGCTAATTCTCTTGAGGATAAGTGAAATATTTAATGTGGAGTCTTAGATGTGATTACCAATGGTTATTTTCAGAGGACCTTCTAGCTCTTTTTTTGTTCCTTCTACTTTTCATTTAGCAAGGCTATTATCTCACCTATTTCTGAGTTGCCATAATTTCATCCCCTCATCTGTTAATGGACTTCCTTTCTCTTTAGTATTTACTTCCCTAGCTATAAAAGCTTTTTTAATCCTCCTGAGCCCCTTTTATTCTTTCTGGTCTTGATTCTAATGCTACACTCTGCCCTGGCTAAGTAGCTGCATTGCCCCAGGAGTAGCCTGGAGAATTAAGTAGGTCTTGGAGCTCTGGTCTCTTTTTGTGCTCCGCTTCAGAAGACAAGGCTGGGCTGTGGCTGTGTTACTTCCAGTCTAAGCAGTAACCCTGGCTGACAAACCAAAGCATTTTGCAGGTACTGGGACTTCTTTCCCGGCTGACCCGCTTGCACATGGTGAGTCCTGCTCTTGGTGCCAAAACTCTTGCTGCACAAGAGAGCAGTGTGCAGCAGGTAATACAGTGCTTTGTTCTCTCTGTTAGTCTCAGCTTCAGCTTCTTAATTTTTCATAGCCTTCATTTAAATGAAGAGGTCTTAATGCCATGCTGAATAGCAGGCTCAGGAGCGCTGTCAAAATGCTGTGATCAGGCAGTCTGGATATGGAAACAGCATTGTGTCTGGTGCAACAACAGTGGAGATGGGACAGGTCAGCCTTCTGATTTTTGGCTCATTGGGTCAGCTTCCTCTAGCTCATTCTGGTTATTTTCAGGCAGCTTCCTAAGGAAATGGTTCTCATATGATTTTACCGCATGGGTTTGCTTACACTTCGATCCATTCTCCTTTTAGTCATTCACTTTCTCCCTTTTCCTCTTTTCTTCTTCCCTCTCCTCTTTGATATTTAGCTTATTTTTCCAACCCAATCACACAGGAACAGAGATCCCAATGGTGTTAATGAAATAGATGGTCAAATAAGGGAAAGAAATCCTATTAACACCATTTCTGAAGAAAAAAGTGCAACCTGTGCTCAGTCTCCATTAGGCATGAAAAATCTCAGCACTTAGTGAAGTTTTACCTCTCATTGTGTTCTCTGAGGTCTAATTGAAGAGAACCTCTGGGGGAAGCATTCCCAGTGCTGAACCACTCACTCATACGTGTGCAGTGAGTAAGTTCATGCTTAATGTTGATGTAACTCAGTCAGAAGAGCAGTCAGCTGTGGCACAAAAGACCTTTGGCTTCATTAGTTTATCCTCACTGTGTGCTGAATATGTGCATTCTTTAACACTTATCTTACATCTCCTTATGATTTCAGATATTTGAGCAACTCTTCGAAAATCCAGTATTAGGTTTCACATTCTTCCACGTTGTCTTTCAGAGGAACCATCTGCAGTCCATACTTTTATTCAAACTGTGTTCTATTTTATTTTTTTATTTTTTTCCCCCTTTTTAAGATTTTCTTATGAGGGCTCCTTTGCTATCAAAGGATATGGTCATTTTCAAGAAATCCAACACTCTTTGATTTCTGCCTCGCTGTCTTCCTTTCACTACCTCCCAAGTGCTGTTTCTTCACTTTTCTCTGAGAATTTACATGATTTCATTTTCTGAGCAAGAAAAGTTTGTAACTTGAGTTCCTCCCTAATACATGGGTGACTCTGCTTGTTATCCAGCAGAGATATGGGAGGTCAGGATTTCTGCATAATGGATTTTACAGGCTTGAGAAGTAATTATTCTTCCTTGGTTGTGTGTGCTTTGTAGCCAGAGCTGTTCTCTAGGCTGGCTTCATGTGCATCACCATGTTCTCTCTTCAGGGCAGGAGAGCTGCCATGTGTGGCCAGCCATCCACCTTGTGTAAAACCCAGATGGTCACACTGTGTTTCACTAAAAGCATGAAGCACTGTTCACAAATCTGAAAAGAACTTTGAGGGGAGACCAGTGGAAGCACTTTATTTGTAGAAGTGGAGAAAGTAGTTGGATATTTTCCCTATGGTTTGTACCAACCAAAAGGTTGGTAAGAAAATGGGCCAGAATACTGGAGTAATATATGAAGATGTACATAAATATCCTAGTTCATATTTCATTGTTGATTTCTACATTTTTGCCCTTAGGTTTCTGTCACAGACAGTCCTGAATCATCCTGTGAAATAAACAGTAGTTATGACATCTGTAGATGATGAATTTAAGGACCTAAAAATATGCTGTTTTCCACAATTAACTGCTTTCAAGTAACCTTCAGATTTGGCTGCTGCTATGTTTAATAATGTATATTGTGGCTCTCTTATTTTTTTTCCCCCTCCTTTTGCTTTTGTATTGCTTTAAAAAGACAACAGAACATGCTGTGAGTTAATGTTTCACTTGTAAAAGGTTATGGATTAAGCTCAGCTGGTTTCTCAGGCTGACACAGGGTTCATGATTAGAAGAATGAAAACAAACATGAATTGAAAATGTCACTAACCTTTATTGGGCCCTGAAAATCCCTGAGCCTGCATGACAGGAGGCTTTCCTGTTTTCAACAGGATAAAGAAGATTGAAACAAAACAGCATGGATCTTGGCTATTTGCATCTTTTAATGAATGCTCTTCACGTTTGGGTCCCTTTATCAATCTCCCAGTTTTCAAGGGTTTAGCTGTGAAAAGTGTGGATGGTATCACATACTCTTATGAACCGTGGAGTAGACATCTGTCTAGGAGGCTTTTTCCTCCAAATTATGTTCAGTGTAAAGGGCCAAGTTTTAAGCTTCATTTATGACCATGCATGGAGAAGGTAGCCAGTAATCCAGTCTGAGTGATAGACCACCATTTATTTTTTCTTTTAATTATTTGAAAAATTATTGTTATAAATTTAATATTAGAATCTGCTTCAAATTTCAGAACAGTTTAATGACAAAAAGCTCACCCTACCTTTAGGAAAAAAAGTCAGTTCTTCCTTTGATAGTGGAAGATGTCCTGTCTAAGCCAAGGTGGGAGAAGCTTGAAGCAGACTCAGACAGGCTGGAGAGGAAACCACAAAGGAAGCTTTGCCCTGCTAAGAGCACAAGTTCCATCCCTGTATCTTAGACCTACATATTGAAAGAGTATATTGCATGGTGTGCCTGCACTTCCTCTGCACTTATTCTTCCTATGCCTTAGGGAAGAATTACATCCAGCACTTGGCCTTGGAGACTCAAATATTCCCTGCTTACTCATTACCTTACACTGCTCAGCTGATTTTTCCCGGTCAAATTACTGAACACATAAAAGAATTATCAAATGTTTTTAGTCTGGGCAGTGAAGAAACAAAGCCTGTGTTTTCCTTCATTTTAAAATTTTGAACCGCATGTTTTAGTTACAGCTGAGCCACTGCTTCACTGATTTCATTGGTAACCTGAGAGAATGCTTTATGGAGGAAGAACTCCAGGGGATCCTGTGACCAAATGTATTTCCTTCTCCTGATCTATAAATGTCTGGTGGATATGGAATTTTTGCCTCACAAATTTACTTTTTTTTTTTTTTTTTTTTTTTTTTTTTTTTTTTTTTTTTTTGGTGAAGTGAGGCAATAAAGACCCATGCTTAGTACAAGATTATTTAATATATCCCACTATTACATGGTGCAACTCTGACCTGTAACTGAGATTTAATGAAGTGCTTTGGCAGAGAATTAATATTAGAAGAAACACAAACCTGCAACTCTTAAGTCTCACTTCATCCAATTATAGGTTGTTCTTAAGTTACATAATCTATTTTACAGGTTTTGGTGTAGGAAAATAGTGATCTCTCTCACAGCATTTTAATGAGACCAGTTTTTATCTCAAGCTGTCTTAGTGTTTTGCAAATATTGAGGAATGTGATGTCTGATAAAATTTACTAAGGTATCTTAGCGATAGAGAACTCGAAACCGCAGTTACAAAATTGTTCATGTCTCTAAATGTGCATGGACATGTGAGTCCCATTTATTGAAAGTGACAAACCAAATCAATGAACTGAAAATTAAATTGATGGCTATTTGGTGCTCTAATCCTAGAGAGCTCCTTGAACAGTTTGTTTTTGGTTGACAAAAGAAGCTCTGTAAGAAATAAAAGTGAATTCTTACTTCCAATTGCGCACTAAAGGATGAGAAAGTAGGAAATGCTGTACAGAGATAACCAAATTGGGAAGAAATGCTAAGAAGCACTGGGGATGCGAGTACAACCCTTGTGTTTGCAGTTGAGTATCCTGCCCTGTCCCTTTCTGATTTTTTCTCTTTCATTTTGGAGAGAGAGTCTTCTCTGCAACTCTGTGAGTCTATAATTGCACACGAAGTGTGAGGTGTGCTTCTTACATAATGACAGTCTTAACAGCCTGCAGTTTGGTAGTCAATTCACACACATGGAGAGCAAGTTCAAGAGAAATTGCATCCTGAGGAAATACTTCTAATACCGATAGTGACTGGAATGAGTAGAAAATGGACAGCTTCTCTTCCCAGCTGTGATTTGACTAAGATCAGATATGCTTGTTGTGTATTTCACAGGCCAACCCCTGAAGCTGTCTTCCTTGTCTGGGAAGGTCAGCCAGTTGAAGTGTGGGAATGACATCACGCTGCCACGTGCTTTCAGGACCCAAACATGTCAGCTCATTCCTAGTGCAGAAACTTGGTCTCCTAAGAGAATTGACCTGTGGAAACCTGAGGAATCTTTGAGGATCTGAAATTTTTATTTGGATACTTAAGAGATACTAAGATGCCTTCATTCTCCTCTTGAATCTAACATACGAAGGCCAACTTTTACCAATACACAGCGTATGGAAATGAATTTGAGCATGTCATTTTGATTTGTCAAATGTGCATGGGCAATTCACTTTATTTTAGTACCATTAGTCTGGGATGCGTGGGAATTTTCAGCAGAAAACCAGTTAGAATGAGACTAGGACCCTTAAATACCCTTCTCTATCTATCATCTCTCCATCATTCTGTGTGTTTAGGCACTGAATACATTGGTGGAATTAGCCCAATGGGCAAAGGCTCCACAGGCACTTATGTGTCTCTGGAAATATTTCTTACAGCATTCTCCTGGTGCATTGTCTGTTCTGTAGTAATAGAAGATGCAGAGAAGAAAAAGTTTAAGTGCTGTTCTTCTCATTTTGTCTCAAGCTATAGTAGTTAAATCCTCATGTTACTTCTCTGGGAAAAAATAAATAAAAAATAATAATAAAAAGAAAAGATCTACATTGAGAGCATATTGAGCAATGTAACATCATTTAGATTAATTTGCTATGCTCTTGAGAGCTGTTTTACATAATATATGGTGCTATGTGATGTCTTGGCTTACTATGGGCTGTGTGAGAGTTGAGCATGAATTCAGGCATAACTTTGTGACTGTTGTTTTCAGTTCTGAAAATACATGGACACATCTGATTTATAATAAAAGCAAGGAGCTCGTGTCACTTGGTGTAAGGAAATTACTGTTCAGTTTGGTGCCAGTTCCTGTTAAACTCTGCCAATGTACTTTTGTCTTGGCCTGAGTTCTTTTGACTGCTGAAGCAGAAAGGTTTCCTGCAGCAGAGAATTGAGCCAAATGTTTAGAGGGTGTTTTTTCCCCTAATAAAACTTTACTGCACTTTTATGTGAATTTAGTGTTCATGAAAGGCCCTGCTTTGACAGCTTGGGGAACACAGACCCTAAGTTCATGTACAGCCCACGGGCAATGCAAGCAGGACTGGCTCTGCCCTGCCACATGTATTCTTCATCACAGTCCAAACGTGATTATTGTGACAGGTAATGATTCAGTGTCTGATGATCTTCCATTATTTTCTTTTCATCTGACACCATCATAAGGCTGCAGTCTGATTTCAGCCCGTTAAGCATGTGAAGGCCATAGGCTGAGAGTCACAATAAGCAATGTATGAAGTGACAAGACAGCTACCCCAGCTGGTACCAGGTGCCAAGATATGACATTTTACATGCTCCTTGCATTAGCTGGACAAGCTGACCTCTGAAAATATCGGAAGAGTTTACTGAGCAGCCCAGTGCTGGGAGCATTGCCCAGGAGTGGGGAATACAGGCATTCCCACCACAGAGGGCTCTGCAGGGAAGAAGGCTCAAGCATCTTGAGCTGTCTTAGGAAACCAGTAGGCAGGTGATTCAGCAAAGAAACAGTGCCTCTAACTATAAGTAGCACAGCTTTGAGCACCAAGGCTACATTTTACAGGTATCTTGTTTAAGCATTGAGAATCTATAAAATTATTGCTGAGTTTCTTGGACTATAAAGAAATTAAGAAGATGCATTTTGCCATTTTTTGCTTTGATCAGTATTCTCTTCGAGTGTTACTGAAAGCACACAAATTATCATCTGTGAAACAGTTAAGGTAAGGCAATTGATACTTTCACCGAGGCTTTAAAACATAGGGAGAACTAAACAATGGAAAATGTGCTTCTCTCAGTCTGGTATGTGCATTTTATGGAGGTGGTAAGAATACTTTCTAAGTTTCAAAAAAAAATCATGTCTCATGTTGTATCTCCCCAGTGATTCACCTCTGAGGGGCTAAAGAATCATTTAAATCTGTTAAGTCTCCATTAATCTGAGGCTGAATTCAGTACAGATGACAGTGTTTTAAGTGCTACAACTGAAAGACAAAGAATCTCACCTCAAAATGTACTTTGTGAGCATACTATTTCAAGTAAAATATAGTTGGGTGTTTTCTTAATTTTTCTTTACTGTTTGTGCTTCGTAAAGGCCTTCTGGGATCTATTACTGTTATGCTTAGTTTTACTTACTGAGAAATGGGATGAAGAAGGGTTTGACCGACATAATGGAATATGCTTCACTCACCTGTCCACCTACAAAGCATTCTTACTCTATGGCTCTGCAAACTCTATTTCTTTCCAAAATGCAGCTTGTCCCTGAGAAGCTTGTTTCATTGTATTTCACATCATGGCTTCCTCTGAATGCCTTGTATACGATGTTCCTGTATGTTTTCTCATTTAGGGAGAACTGCTGGGGAAGTTAATACATTTGAAGTAATTTTGTACATGGCCTACAGCAGGGTTCTTGCAGATTGTTGCACGCTGGTATCTTGGATTCCTGACAGAACAGCCTACTTAGTATCTGAACTTGCATATGCACCAAGTGCATGGAGACTGATTGAATTTAGTTTAACAACACTAATTTAATTAAACTGGCTTATTATCTGGCCTTTAATTTGCAACCTGAATTTAATGAGATCTTTTTTCTTGTTTATCTTCCTCTTACTCTTTTCTCTCTTCTCCCCTCCTTTCTCCCTCCTCTTACTCTTCCCCTCATCCACTTCCTCTCAGGTTTCTCTCCCTAAAAGCCTGGGCAGTATCAGAAGACTCTGGTTTGAAAGATGAGCATGTGTAAGTAACAATCCATTGGAGCTGTGCAGAACTATTATGGCTCTTGAGGTCTCTGGCATGCACCACCCTTGGAACACCATCACTGAGATGATGAATCTCATGAACTCCCATGAATCTGGGCCACTCAAAAATAGGGCAGATCTTAGGTGGTAACTAAAGGCTCACTGTACTTTCCTCAGCATAGAGGAAACTGCTTAGGAGCTTTCTACCAGGCAAAAGCTGTATGAACTGCTTACCAGCCCCAAACTAGAGCCTGTAACACCTTTAAGTGACTCCACAGACTCATTTTGTCCCCCTGTGCAGCACAAATGTGGTGCAGCACATGTGCAGTGCTACCTCCTGCCCAGGAGCAGGGCCATCTGATGCAAAGCAAGGCAGCAAACTGCACACAGGAAGGCCCTTGCCTGCTGCCACAGCTGCTCCTGCTGCTAATTGATGCTGTGTATCTGTGGCATCATCCCAGTGACTATTTTAGTTGGTTTCCAGCTGTGAAGGTTTTTGTCTCACAGCTAGTGGTATCTTTGCAGCTGGTGGAGCAAGGTAAAAATAAACACAATTCAGCACAGCAAAGAGAGGGAATGTTCACAGAAATTAAAGAATAATTTTATCCAAGGTTATTTGGGAGAGATATCTGTGTCTGTGGGGAGAAAGGCTCATTTGCACTGAAAAGAGTCAATCACCTGCCTGTGAGTTCCAAGGAAGGGAAATAATTCCATGTGAATATTGACCTTGTAAAATGTCTTAAATGCTGATATTTTCCACGCATCAAACTCTGGTGGTGTTATTGACAGCTCTTCTACAGTGTTCCACACATATGTTCAAATATGTACTGAACAGGAGGTGTTCTGAGGAATGAGAATATATTCCTTCACATATGATTTTTCCCTGCTTTGTTTTCAAGCAGTAGTTCAGTAACTACTGCTAGTTAGAGGGCTTGTTTTTCCTCTTTTAGTTTGGGTATTTTTCTTTCAGACAAAAACAAACAAACAAACTGCACTACCAAGCTCTAGGTTGCACCTCCCCATTTTGGTATTTGTATTTATCTTAAATTCTTGTAGTTTCTCACAGTATTATGAAAAATATAGGATGTACTTGATAATGCTTAAAACATCACCTATCTTAGGACACTCAGTATCTTAGGAAATTTTAGGTTTTCAGAAAGAAAATTTTGACTACAACACAGAAAAATGTCTTTTTATTTTTATTTTATTCGTTCTTTCCTTTGCTTTCATGGTTTGAAATACTTATTTTTGCTGTTTTACCTTAGAGTTTGGACACATCTGTATGGCTTGTACATCAGAAACCCAGATGCACAGGGCCTACATTCTAGCTTGGAAATATTCTGCTTGTTTCAAATTTGCAATACATTACTTTCTACCTGAACTTAGGAAACTGACAGTCACAAGTCAGTCACATTACCTAGAATGCAAGTATATGCCACTTGTAGTGGGATATCCATTTATTGACTCCCTCCCAAGGGAAAAAGAGGAAACAAAAAACAAAAACCAGAACACATATGCTTACATAGCTTCTTAAATTCTGAATTCCCTTCAACGCTACTTTCTAAATCCTGTATGTGATGGGACTGAAACCCACCTGTTCATGCAGAATAACCAGAACACCAGCTGGCCAAAACCTGATGGAGGACTGGTGCCACAGCAGTCTCTGCTCACAAACCTGCAATTGCTGTACTGGAATGAATGCTATTTGAAGAGAGATCTCCCCACTGCTAAAACACTATTCTTAATCCATTCTTTCTCACAAATTTCACTTAGGATTATTTCTATGGGTGTCGTTCCTAAGGGGTCAGTGACTCAGGGAGAAATAACTTTGAGAGCTGGGAGATGAAAAACTTTCTGGGATAAACAAATTTTTTCTCAGAGCATCCCGTTATTTTTATCAAGCCACCTAGGTAGATTCTTGAATCCACCTCCTGGAAAGGAGGCATAAACCTGCTGCCTGAGCTGTCTTAAGAGCTTGATCAAGCAGTGAGGTAAGTGCCTTTTACTACATGGAAACTACAAGGTCAGAAGGGGAAAAAGTACTGAGAAGATGGTGATTATGAGCATTAATCATAATAATATCGAGTTCTTGTGTAGCACTTTTCATCAGGAGATTTCAAAGCACTGTACAAAAGAGACGAGTCTCATTATCTCCATATTTTAGATCTAAAATGTGACCTCTGCTACCTTAAGACTGTTTTTCAGGGGTAAAAAAAAGGCTTCTGGAATCAACAGTTCTTTTTTTCTGTCAAATTTCTAATCATTGTGATGAAGATTTTTGAAATCCACTTGCTTCTGTGTTCTCTGTAATGGAATTTTAATTGTTTTACTTACAGCCCAGGATATCATGAATGAATAAATGTGATTCTCATTAGCATGCTGACATCAGCTGATTGAACTGACATGTTGGCATTCTAGGGCATTTTCTGACAATTATTTTAGCACGCCCAATTATGCTGGGAAATGGTAACTGATTATGTTGGTGTTGCAATGCACAGTTAAATGGATCAGCATAAACCACTCTCAAAGAGGGCTTAAATGAATCCTCTTCTTCTGCATTTGCAGAGGACTGATGGATAGACCTTTTAGAGCAAACTAGCTGAGAGCATGCTACCTAGCAGCAGAGAGGTGGTAATGCTAACACTTCTGCAACAACTGTCTGTGTCCTAAATGCCCCACAAAAGAATTATACTATGCAAAACATTGATATTGTGGTCCATTGTCACTGAAGGGCAAATTTTTACCTCTTCTGTCAGGAAAAATATTTGTTTTATTATGCTAGAAGATGGACTCTGACATCTATCAGTAGAATTTTATTGTAGGAGAAAAGACTCACATCTGCAGAATAGCAAAGGACAAAACTGGGTGCTCGCCTTTCTTCTTGGTGCAGAGAGGCTCAAGTATTTGCTGAGGAATTGTTCTGGGGGGGTTCCTGTCTGGGGCAAAGTTTGGTCTTCATGTGTGAGTCCTACCAAGAAGAGAGAGAGGGTGTGAGAAGATTTAAAAATCAGAAAGTGAAAAGAAATAACAAAAATATACTGTTGTCTGTGTTCAGAAATATTGCACCAGCAAGGTGATGTGTAGGCTGCTCTGAAAATAATGCCTCATATTTACTTCAATGGAATCTGCAACAGATGCAATGAGTACAATAACGATGTTTGATTGGGTAAATTATCTGTTACAAATCACCTTTTTTTTTTTTTTTTTTCCTTCTTCTCCTTTTTCTTCTTCTTTTTCTTTTCTTTTTATTTTTTAACAGAGTCACCGCCATTAGCTGCACATTTTCACCAACAATGAACAAGAACCTACTTGCCATGCTCAGAAAAATCTGCCCCAAAGGAAGTGACTGCTGGCACCACAGCTGAAATGCACCACCCACCACCTCACTGTACTCATATCCACTGTTTGGTCTCCATGAAAGTTCAGCAACTCTTGATGAAGGTCAGTGGATACCATTTTTTTCTGCATGGACAAATTCAGTGACAAACCTTCGCCTCATCTGTGCTTCCACGTCAGAAACCATTTAGTCAGGCTGCCCCCTTGCAGCCATCTGTCACATAGCAAGAAGGTGTAACTGCTGGTGGGAAGGTTCAGACTGGTGCCTTAACACCAGCATCTGCCTCCAATGTCAGGGGCCAACATAATAAAATAGGAGGCATTACTTTTAGAGCACGCCTCATGTTTGAGAAGGCTTACAAAGCACCTTCTGCAGTTTTGAGACCCTGCTCACAGGAGTCTGTGAAATAATGTTATTTAGGAGTTCAGTATTGAACACTGATGTGAACATTGACTTTTAAAGAAGCTGCTTCTAGCACAAAGCTTGCCCCACTCCTCTGTAAGGAAAGACTTAAGATATAAACCATGAACAGGAAAAAAGAAGTGAAGCTGCTGGAAGATGCAGGGAATTGCCTGTCTTTCTACCAAGGGTGAGACCTTTTCATCAAGTAACTGCAAACATTTTTATCTAATAACAAATTATTGTGTGTTTTCCATTTGGCTAAAAATAACCTGAATGTCAGACATTGGGCCTGAAGTGCCATCTGCTCATTATTTTTATTTAGAATTTCTCTTTTCAGTAGTTCTTTTTTGTTTGCAGTAATGATAAGGAATAAATAAGACTGATCACTTACAACTCTATTCATCAGGCTTGTTAGCTCCATGGGAGCTGGTGATAGAATTTATAGTTCCTCCACCAGCTGAACTTAATGCTGTTCATGAACTTTAAGCTTCCTGACACTGATGAAATGAGACTAGACTTTAGACTTTAGCTCATAATGGTTTTCTGATTACTTATTTGGATTCCCAGATGGATAACTGTTACTTCAGTTATTTCAGAAAAGAAAGTTTCTCATTCATATTCTCTCTCTTTCACCCCTCTCCCCCACCCCCCCCCCTTTTTTTTTTTTTAATTTATTTTATTTTTTCTTTCTTTTTCAGTTAAGTGTGGCTATTCATTGTAAGAATTGATTTGCTGAGGTATTGGCAAGAGTGTTCACACTGGATGTATAACATCAAATTGAATGCCTTCTAAACATTTTTAGCAAGTCCTGTGGGAATTTTTGCTGTATTTCACCCTTATGGTATCTATATGCAAGATACTATTTGCATAACATGGATGATTTCTTTCCAAGCAGAAAAAGTTTGGGGACACAGCACTTGCTGACACAGCTTTACATTTCTGGAGTAAGTGGGTAGTACATTTATATAAAGACTTAGTGCAAAAACAACAATTTATGGCTTACTCATATCACATGCTGAACGCTCTCAGCTTTCAGTATACAAAGTGAACTGGGGAAGTCTGCATGTCCTAAGACCCACTCCCAGATGAATGTCACTCTTCAGACTATGCTTATTTCTTTCCAGCCTCTGCCAGAGGTTTACAAATGTGCTGTTTTTCAAAATAAAGAAATAAAAAACATCAATACCTGTACAGTGGATGGACATAGGAAAGAGAAACAACTTTCCACTGTAAAATAAATATATAAATACATACATAAATCATCCAGCAGCCTTCAGAAGACCCTTCAGATAGGAATTCCACACTTTTGAGCTACGTAGGAGCTAAGCGGCCCATAGAGCCTTCTCCATGTCATCGTCGAGACCATGTTTCTGTGAACACAGAGCCACACTTTAGACTCACACAGGGCAAATGGGAAAACTGTAGAGGATGCCAGAAAACTGAAGAAGATGTTGAGAGGATCAAGAGCCAAAATAAGCAAGGCAAATGGATCTCTAGTGTTTTTGTCAGCAAGGCAAACAGTATGCTAGTGCTTTAGCTTCTCTTGTTCTGGTTAATTTCATGGGTAGGGACTGCCCTACCCAGGGTGGGCTCTGGAATGGGGTGGAAACTAGGATGTCTTCCAGGCCAGCAAGTCAGAACATACTTAATTGCAAGTGTTGTTTTGAAACATGTTTTTGTTTAAGAAACCATGAATAGAAACCCTGAATATCCCAACGTCACAGAAATTTTGTTTTCCAGAAAAATGATGAAAACACTGATATGGTTAGAAGTACAGTGCCCGTAGGTTTCATTCTCCAATGGCAGTAAGTTGCTCTCAGTGTGTGGCACCACAATGGGATTTCCTGCAGCAGTGTCCCTGATGACAGCACTGCGTGTACCCTGCAGCTAACACAGATGGGGGCAGGGACTCATCCTGCCACTGGCAGATGCATTCCTGATGTTGCTTAGTTTCTGGCTTTTGGTTCTATCTCTTTACAGAGTTTTATAATATGTCTTCAGTTACACTTCATAAGCAGTTACATAAGAAAATATTACATTTACACTGGGAGGGCTCCATTCCATTTATTTAAGCCCAACTAGCTCTGACTTTGTCCTCATTTCAGTACAGTACCCTGTTCTTCTCAAACCATGAGAGTTAATTAATGTGAATATTTAACAGCTGATTTCCCAAGTTGGTGATCTTGTTCAGGAGGTTACAGTACCATGCTTTCTTGACTTTAATTTAGTGTGTCTTTCATTCTGTTGTCTGATCTCTATGACACTTACAGGGTAAATGCTCTGTTTTGTCACTGCCCCAGTATAGCAAATCATATTCCTGTAATTTGTCACACTGATTGTTTTTGTGAATAGAGATCATTGATGAAAAGCTACTCAGAAAGTAAGACTTAATTTGTGAATGAAACAAGCTTAACCTGGAGGGAATCTACTGTTGTTTTTCTTCCCTGCTCACTGAATAAAATATGTAACAGATTACTCTCTTGTACTGTGGTGCAATATTTTGACATGACATCAAAATCCTTACATCTAATGACAAAAGTACAGCTAGATTTGTGTGAGTCAAGAAAAATGAACATGTTCTTGGCTGTACTAGGTGTTAAAGTCAGATTATTTGCGTTCCAGACTTTGTTTACTCCATCTCTTAATTACAGATTAAAAGTGTTAAAATTAAACAGCTGTAAAAATGAAGCAGACCTCTCATCTGTGTTGTTAGGCTTGGAGACAAGGAAAAAAAATCAGAGAGCTTAGCTGTGCCTTTCTCTCTTTGCCTCTCCATTTATGAAGAACAAGGTAAATACACTGGATAACCAACACACACTCAACCAAACAGAACAGAAAGCAAAACATGTGTTTTACATAGCAGTTGATAGTGCTCCTCTTACAGGTAAAGTGGTTTAAATATGTGGGCTGAGGAATGCATGCTGCCAGGATGGTCATTCATGGGGAATGCTCAAGGTGACTTGGGGAGACACCTGGTATGAAGCACCATGCAGGCCTTCAGCTTCTGTTGGGAATTAAAACACACAGAGAGCCCCACTGAAGGTCTCAGTTATGGTTAGATGATGGTCAGAGGGTTGAAATGAGGGAAAGGCCTATCTAGTTGCTTACCCTTCATGTCCCTTTCTGAAGCCTCATCCTGGAGCCTCTTTTCACTGACTCTGGGGGTGTTCAGGGAAGGACTGGATGTTGTGTTGAGGGACATGGTTTAGTGGGAGCTATTGGCAATAGGTGAATGGTTGGACTGGATGATCTTTTAGGTCTTTTCCAACCTTGGTTATTCTATGATTCTATGATAAACATCCCGAGTCCCCTAAAGCATTCAAAACGACTTTTCTACTAATTTTCCCCTTCTTTGTCATTAAACTAATTAAGAACTAGGGCTATATTTTCTTCCAAAACTTTTTTTTTTTTTTTTTTTATTTAAATAATTGAATCAAATTGAAAGAAAAAATCAGCGTTAAGACAGAAATTCATTTCCTGAAAATGTATTGGTGGATATTAAAGATGCTTCACATTATTATTTTTTTTCCTCCTGTTTTTGTGCTTTCTGTGGTTCTACGGCAGGCAATAGACTGTTAAAATATCTGATTGCTTTGCTACTTTTGGGAAAATCAGGTAGATTGCTTTTATGTGTGCTGAAGAAACGTAGTGCAAGTTTTCATACCACTAAAACTCCTTCTGTGAGTCAATCTATTTCTTGAGAGCATGTCTGAGCACCCCAGTTAATTCAACCCAATTGCTACTGCTGGCATTTTGCCTTTCTACATCTTCTCTCCAATTGTAATCAGCTGCTCTGTAATCATTTGTTTCAAAGTGAAATGGATGTGGATTTATTATTGTCTGTCCGTCTATCTATCTATCTATCTATCTATCTATCTATCTATCTATCTATCTAACTTTTATTTATTTATTTATATGTCTGCATGCTGCCATTCCAAACACCAGCAAAAAGCATGTCAATACCGCAGAGTCATTTAGGCTGTTCTTTCTTTGAAGGAGGAAAGAAGATAGTAGGCTTCAGAAGTTATGTTAATATGACCACCACTGTAAGAATAATAATAAAACAAAATGTTGGGTATTGTGACTGTTTTTATTAATACCTAAAACAAATGAATAAAACCCTACTTTGTTGTACATCTGATCACAATGAGGTGAAATGTGTATTAAAATTGTTTAAAATATCAAGCCTACAAAATAATAGAAGGATATATAGAAGGTGGGTTATGTGTAGGGTTAGAGTAGGTCAGGTTGGTGGGGAAAAATTGTAATAAGCAATTCTCATACACCAGCTATGCCAGAAATCATTGTGTATCGAAGGAATAAAATCAGGCAGCCTTGCCACATGAGGGGTATTATATCATGTAACACTGAAGGCATTATATTGCAATATTTCAAGAGATTATATAGAGGATCATGACATACCATAATTTTTGGTTCCGTGAAACAGTGGAACAGCACTGGAAAGAAGCCATCAGGTATGCGGAGACCTTGGCAAATTTGTTTCTATGGAAGACGATTTTCTCTGATTTGCCAGGATATCTCTTACACACATTCAACATCTGATAGCATGCGAGACAGTTCACTAAGGATGTGCTGATTAACCAAATTATGCTGAGAGATGTCTAGTTGTCTGAATTCTCTTCTGACAACTGAAACACTCTGAAGCAATAATTCCGGGGTACTGATTACTGTTACCACTGACGTGATCTGGAAAAGACAAGGCTTTCTAGGATCTAAAGAAATAGCTTTTAAAATTATCAATGAAGGCCCTTCAAAGGTCAAAAATAATTGGAAGATGTGCCTAAAGAAGAGTTGGTCAGATACTTTCCCATACATAGTATTCTTTTAGAAAATATATTTTCTACATAATTGAAAAATAGGACTTATTACATCTCATGTACATTTAGTGCAGTGCAGTGCTGTGCAGAAAACATGCAAATGCATTGGGCACAGTATGGATCTATTCCTTTAAAGTTTAATCCAGAAAGAATCTCTACTGGATTTGATTTGGGCAGAACTGACACTGTACCTGTAGATATGGGTAAGGCACTTGAGTACACAGATCTCCAAATACAATGAATAAATACATTTAGTTAACGGGATGAGAGGTCGCTACACACACATGAATTATTTGCCTACCATCAAGTGGAATTGAAAGTTATAATTGTTTGACTTGGGAAATGCGATATTTCTCTTTAAGTTCATCCTTAAATTTTGAAGCATAATTTGTTTTGATTGAATTTCTAATGTTAATTAGTGAGGCTTGCACAATTAAAGACATCAAGAACATATAATTATGTTCCTTATAATTATACCATAATTGTTTTAGTGTGTTAAATGATCTAATAGATTTTTCCTGTTTCAACAGCAGCATTACAACCGTCTCTGCTGAAATAACTGGCAAACATTCAGTAGGTACTTTCAAGCATTTCAAGTAAAGTTCTGATGGGTATTCATCTACTAATGAAATATTCATGCATTATATTTTTCTCTATTACAAGTGACTTTCTCTGAAGCGCCTAATGCTTGGTTTGCTTAGACAGATCTAACATTCAATCAAACTAATGGAAACTGTGGAGTACTGTTGTACTGGATATTATTAAATCAAATGCTCTTGATAAATATTGAGCCTCTGATGTTAAATAGCATTTCGAGCACAGTGCATAGATAGTAAAACAATACTCTGGCCTCTTGTTAATAATGTTAATATTACAACTGTCATCATTTGACAACCAATATGATTTCCCACATGAATAAATGTTTTGGTCTTCAAAAAATACTTTTTGTGTGCTATTTGGGATTTTCTGTAGTATGTATACGTTCACAACCAGTGTGGGACAATTAGACAAATTAGTATTACTGGCAAAGAATATATTCTTTGTTTAAAATTTAATATCTCCTTCAAGTAGCATAACTTGCACCCATGTCAGTACAAAGGCATCAATTGTGCTAATTTTGTAGGCAGAAAGCTAATGATCCTCTTAAAAAGCAATTGCTTAAGGCCTTTGGAGAATTGGTTGGGCATACTGATGCTGCCTCTCCTTGTTTCCTGGATGCTAAATTTCATTAAATTAAACTGAAATAGATCAAATGTTTTCCTGCAATACTTTTGCACAGGAGTTCTTTTGTTAGTTTTTACAAGAAAATCAGGGTGAAAATGTGAAGTGGTTGACAAAACAATGAATAAAACATGCCTCATCCTTGGTTTTTAATGACTGCAATTAAAATGCAGAGCTTAATATGATGCCTAGTTTCACCATTTCTGCATACATGGGAGTAGTAGCTCCATCATAATATGTCCCCAGTCAACGTGAACTTTGAGTTCACTCATTTTCAGACCACCCTGTGTTGGCTTCTTCCAGAGATCCAGTGAAGTCAGGGCAAGAACCAACTCAGCAGTGAAAGCATCAGAGCAATAATGCAGGGGGGGGGGGGGATGGACGGGGGGGGGGATGCAGAGAAGATCAGTAACAAGACATTCACCTATTTCATTCATGAGTCTCTGACTTTTTGCGGAATGTATTCCAAAAACAAGATTTCCCCCACATCCTCTTAAAGGCAGGTGGTGATAGTTTCCCTGGTTGACTCTGTCTAATTGCCAGTGACCCCCGGTAACAACGTCATGAACTTAGTAGTCCTCCTAGTAGCTCTTGAGGACTGCATTAACCTCTTTTTGCATTAAGGACAGGATGCTGCACCATTTGATTCCTATTAAAGGAGTGATTTGGTATTTGAACATATTCACCAAATATTTCTCCCGTTAGCGAGCAAATGAGTCAGCCAGAAAATAGACACCTTAAGTGGTGCTTGCTGTAAACACATACAGTTCACAGGCCCTGATGATTTCCTTTAGCATGCCATGTAACAACGTGGCCTCATGATTGTCCTCAGGAAAGAGTTTATGGTAGGCAGGTGCTGTGCACATGTGGAGCACAGTATTCTGGGGTCAGGCAACTCCTGCTCAAGGTGAAAAAGGAGATGAAGATGTACACTGAGATCTGTACGAGTGGTTTTGGAAAACTGCCTAAAATCTAAGCTAACCCCATGAGTCACCAGCATCCAGCAGCCTTCCTTTGCCATCCTGCAGGCTGCAGAACCAATGAAAGGGCATCACGACCAGGAGAAAAACTTCCTCCTTCTGGGTGTAATTCTGCCATTTTTACTTGAGTTATTTGGTTTAAAATACTACTATGTGGTATTCAGGGATCAGCTGAATAGTTCTTTTGAGACCGATGTTTTATTTTACTTTTTCTTTACAATCAATTTTAGAAGGGCAAAGCACAGCGCTAGGAAAATTAGGAAATGTGTATAAAATTATGGAGCAGTGACTCTGTGGGGAAAATGTTTACCCTGCAGGCTTTACTCTTTAGAACACAACTGCTTGAAAGTATCACATTAAATACTAATGTGTGTGTATTTAAAGAAGGTACAATATATGAGAGGAAAAAAGCCTGTGAAGTGAGTAAGGTGGAGCTGCTGTGGTTAAGCACTCCTCACTGAACGCTGCCATGGTGCCGTGAAATCCCACGTAAGTGGCCAGAACACAAGTAAGAGCTGCCTGTGGGTAGTCCCAGCCTATTCACAAGCCCTTTTGAACAATTTCCCTACTTTTTTAAATACTGTTTTTGGCAAACATTCGATACTTGAAATACAAAATGCATGAGTCACCTACTGGGACAGGCACAGTGTGTGGTTTATTGAATTTAGCTAAATTGTGAGTCATCTATCAAAAGTCCTCATAGTGAAAATACTTGTAATAATTTCAGACATTACAAACAAGAGTAGGTATGATTTTTCAAGATTTTTTGAAGTATTTTTCACTTGGAGATTTTTCTCTTTCTATTGAGCTTCACTTTATGTTGTAGGAAATTGTTAACTTTTCAGTGCCGCGGATTAAAAGGAAAGGTGGTTATTGCTCATCAGTTTAAACAACAAAGATCAGAAATGCAAAACCTGACGTATTACAAAATACTGCTGTACAAAGCAAAGCCCTCAACACGAGGCTGAACACAGATCCCTAGATTTATTCTTATACCAGCATGGCACTTTTCTGTTGAGATAGGTAGTTTTAAAATTCAGAGGCAGCAGATCTGAAGGGAGGAGCTGCAAATTACCACCGATTGAGTTGCCAAAAACATGTGGTAGTTCTGTGTGTGTGTGTGAGGGGGGGGCTGTTGTTGTTGTTTGTGTGTGTGTGTGTGTGTGTGTGTGTGTGTGTGTAGGTTGGAAGGAGGAAGCTCGTGAGCAAAAGATGGAAAAAAAGAAAAAAAGGAGTGTGTTAGATAGTGTTATAGTTGTCATCTGTTTACTACATACAAGCATAAACAGCTCAAAGGTGAAGATGAAGGCAGAAAAGCACCTTCTGAACAAACTCCTGAACGGGATGGACCTGAATGGCTCTGACGTACACGGACGGGTGATCTCCTTCAGAGCCAGCGCTTGAGCCGGGCCTTCCCCAGCCCTTGCCACAGGCACTCGGACCACGCGTTCCAACGCAGCTCTGCAGGAACACTGCACGCCCCTCTCCGCCTCCCGCCCCCCTTGCTCCGCTGGCAGCAGGCGCTGCTCCCGACGGGACGCCGCTGCCTCCACGCGCCGCCAGATGGCGCTCATGCACAAGACACTCCGCTGGACGGGGTGGGACGGGACGGGGCGACGCGCGGGGCCGGGCCCTGCCGAGCATCGGAGTTTTCTTTCTGTCCTCCTGCAGTGCGGAGCTTTGCTTTCCTCGGCCGTTTATTCACTCTTTTTAAGATCAACGCCATCGTTTCGTAGCACAGTTATGGAATATTTCTCAGTGTGGTGGAGAAGCGAAATGACGGGTCCGGAGAGTGAAGCTGGGAATGAGAGAATGCACATAAACGAAGCAAAGAGCACTAACGATGCATAAACTATGCATTTATGCATAACGATGCATAAACGTCCTCAGAGAAAGGAGGTGTAAACCACATTCTTACATAACCGTTTAATCACAAACGTAACCCGAAGCACATTTGTGACAAGCAGCAATAGGAGAACATCCCACAGACACATAAAGTCCTCAAGCTGTTGTGACTACTTTAGAGGAGAATATAAATGAGAGAGAAAAGGAGGCTGAGGAACTGCTGTGTCCTCCTCAACAGCCTGGCTCCCTGAGGAGACAAAGCAAAGAGCATAATTACTAATAGCATCCACAATATGGCTCCCAAAGCCCAGAGATGGCTGCAACACTGAATGCAAACACCAGATTAGCTTCCCCACCAACAGTTTTATCATAACATGGGCCAAGGCCACACAGCATAGCAAAGTAAAAACTTAAACCCCGCTCCCGGAGTTGACAAACAATGCAGCAGGTGAAATAAACTGCCATCAAAGTGCTACATGATATTATTCCATGAGAAGACAACCAAGAGCTCCACAAACAGGAGCAAATTAGCATTCTGACTATGAATTGTCATCAAACTCCTGCAGCATCCACAGTAACCCCATGTTAACACACTATGGTCAGATCTGCTGGAAAAATAAATAGATAAGTAAATAAAAAGACTTTGTTGGGCATCTACTGGCTTGGAAGGAACACCAAACATTTTACGTGACTTTCAAAGCAAAAACAGTGAAGAAATGCGTGCCCTGCACCCGGCTGTGCCACGTGGCGTGTGAGCGAGGTGCTCCAGGAGCAAGAGCGGGAACGCCTGCAAAACGCTTGCAAGCCGCCTGCAAGCAAGCGGCGCGTGCCCTCGAGGAGAGCCCTGCGCTGCTGCAACCGCGTGAAAAGAGCGGGAAGCGAGGTGCAAAAAAAAGCGGGAAGCCAGAGCGGCGTTCTTTGCTCCTATTGGCTGGCGGGCAGAGGGTGGGGGGTGAGCCTATATAAGGCGCACGCAGAGGCACAGAAACGGGTGTTCGCCTCATGGCGTGAAGAGAAACGGAGCGCGCGAGGTGGGATGCCGGAAAGAAGCTGACTGGGCTGAGGTAAGAGGATGGGCACCATCCTTGACGGGTTTGAAGGGATAGGGGTGGTGGGGCGGGATGGCGCGGCACCGAATGGGGAAGCGTGAAGGGTCGTCGCTGAGGACGGTTAGTAGATGGAGGGGCGGCGCGGGTTGCTGCCGCTCCTGGGCTCGGGGCTGGGCCGAGGGGGTGCCTGAGGGCTTGGAGAAAAATGTCTGCGGCGGGCCGAGGGGTGCCTGAGTGGGGCGAAGAGAAATGTCGCTCCTGGGCTGAGCGGAGCGTGGGGGGGGGGGGGGGGCGAAAGTGCGTGCTGTTTGCTGTTTGCGGACTGAGGGACGTGTGAGGGGCTGAGGAGCGGCGAAGGCGGGTGCCGTTCCCGGGTTGAGGAGCACGTGAGGGTTTGGAGAAAAATGTCTCTGGCGGCTGCGGAGCCCCTGGCTGGAGCGAGGAGAAATGCCGCTCCTGGGCTGAGGGGAGCGTGTAGTTCCTGGGTTGGGCGCCTGACTGGAGCGACGAGAAGTTTCGTTGGCGCGCTGAGGGACGTGTGAGGGGCTGAGGGGCGGCGGAGGCGGCTGCCGTTCCCGGGCTGAGGGGTGCGTGAGGGGATGGAAAAAATTGTCTGTGGTGGGCTGAAGAACACCTGCGTGGAGAGAAGAGAAACGCCGCTACCGGGTTGAGCGGCTAGTGTGGGGGGGCTGGAAGGCGGGTGCCGTTCCCGAGCAGGTCGGTGCCTGACTGGAGCGGGGCTGAATGCCGTTCGCGCGCTGAGGCGTCCGTGAGGAGGCGCGTGCCGCTCCCGGGCTGAGGCGCCTGACTGGAGCGGGGACAAATGTTCCCGGGCAGAGGCGCGCGTGAGGGGCGGCGTAGGCAGGTGGCGCTGGCGAGCTGAGGAGCTTGACTGGAGAGCGGAGAGAAAAGCTGTTCGCGGGCTGAGCGGCGCGTGGCGGGGCAATGAGGAGGGTACTGTTCCCGGACTGAGCGGTGACAATAGTCGATCCCGCGCGCGAAGGGGAGACAAATACTGCTCCCGGGCTAAAAGGTGCCTGAGGGGGTAGAGGCAAGAGTCGTTCCCGCGCTGAGGGCTGTGTGAGGAGAGGGAGACAAATGTCTTTGACTGGCTAAAGGGTGTGTGAGAGGGGGAGGATGCAAGTGCCCTTCCTGCACTGAGGGAAGGGAAAGGCAGTAAGCTGCTATGCTGGGACCAGGTGCAAAGATAAGCCACCCACCTGACTTGTTCAGGTCTCTGACTGCAGGAAGTGCCTGACCCTGCAGCTGTCAGAGGAGAGGGGTGTGAGGAGTGTGAATGGGAGACAGGTGGAGTGATTTGCTGACATGCCAGAGGGAGAGATGCCTGGGTGATGCCCCCAAAAATTGGTGGACTCTCTGGCAAAGTAGGATGGACCTGACATATAGATGAGTGTTTGAAGAGAGGCTCTGTGTCATGGACGAACCCCTTGCCTACCTAGTCCACTTGCCCAAAGCCCCCTAAAGAATCCTAATAATAAAGCTGAGTGTGAAATAGATAGTGAGGAGCAGATGAGTGAATGGTGAGGTGGGTTGAGAACTGGCTTACTGGCTAAGCTCAGAGGGTTGTGACTTAGCAGAGTCAGTTGGAGATTGTATTTAGTGCTGTTCCTCAGTGGTTGGTGCTGGCTCAGGTTTTGTATAGCATCTTACCTCGATGAGGGGTAGTGTCCACCCTCAGCAAGTTAAATGATGACACAAAGTTGGGAGGAATGGCTGACAAAACCAGAAAGCTGTACCGCCTTTCAGTGAGACCTGGAGAGTTTGGCAGACAGAAAGCAGACAGGGTTTAACAAAATCAAGTGTAGAGTCTGGCATCTAGAGAGGAATAATTGCATGAGGCAGTACAAGTGGCAGCCTGTGGCTTGGATGGGTACACTCTCAGCTGGGTAAGGAGCTGGCTGGAGAGCTGGGCCCAGAGAGTGGTGGTAAATGGAGTTAAATTCAGTTGGAGACCAGTCATGAGCGGTGTTCCCCAGGGGTCGGTGCTGGGGCCTGTCCTCTTCAACATCTTTATTGATAACTTGGATGAGGGCATTGAGTGCACCCTCAGTAAGACCATGGATGACAACAGATTGACTGGGAGCGTCAATCTGCCTGAGGATAGCGAGGCCCTACAGAGGGATCTGGATAGGCTGGAGGGCTGGGCTGAAGCCAATGGAATGAGGTTCAACATGACCAAATGCCGGGTCCAGCACTTTGGCCATAACAACCCCAGACAGAGATATAGGCTTGGGGCGGAGTGGCTGGATGACTGTGCTAAGGAAATGGACCTGGGGGTACTGATTGATGCTCAGCTGAACATGAGCCAACAGTGTGCCTGGGTGGCCAAGAAGGCCAACAGCATCCTGGCTTGCATCAAAAACAGTGTTTCTAGCAGGAGTAGGGAGGTAATTGTCCCCCTGTACTCAGCACTGGTGAGGCTGCACCTTGAGTACTGTTTTCAGTTTTGGGCCCCTCACTGCAAGAAAGACATTGAGGCCCTGGAATGTGTTCAGAGGAGGGCTACGAAGCTGGTGAGAGGTCTGGAGCACAGGCCTTATGAGGAGTGGCTGAGGGAGCTGGGATTGTTCAGCCTGGAGAAGAGGAGGCTCAGGGGAGACCTTATTGTTCTATATAAATTCCTGAAGGGAGGTTGTAGTGAGCTGGGGACTGGGCTCTTCTCTTGTGTAATCAGTGATAGAACTAGATGGAATGGTTTCAAGCTGCGCCTAGGGAGATTCAGGCTGGACATCAGGAAGTATTACTTCCCAGAAAGGGTAGTCAGGCACTGGAATGCACTGCCTAGGGAGGTGGTGGAGTCGCCGACCGTGGAGTTGTTCAAGAAACATTTGAATGTTGTGTTGAGGGTTATCCCCTCAGTTGGGATGTATTGGTAACGGTTGGACTGGATGATCTTCTAGGTCTTTTCCAACCTTGATAATTCTGTGAAGTTGGGAGGTGACTTGCTGGGAAGGAGCACTGCAGGAAGGGACCCAGGGTTCCTGCTGGATGGCAGGTTGGCTATGAGCCAGCAGTGCCCCTGGGTGGCCAGGGAGGCCAAATGGCATTCTAGGGTGCCTTAAAAAGAGTGCAGACAACAGGTGAGGGGACGTGTTCCTCCTCCTATATTCTGCTTTGGAGTATTGTGACCAGTTATGGGCTTCTCAGTACAAAAAAATAAAAACAGAGGTGTCCTGGAAAGCATAAAGTAGTGGGGGGCCACAAAAAGGATGAAGGGCCTGGAGCACCTCTCTTATGAGGAAAGGCTAAGGAGCATGGGCCTCTTAAGCCTTGAGAAAAGAAGACTCAGAAAGGATAAAATCAATGTCCATTAATATATATGGTGCAGAAGGAAGAGAGATGAGGACAGACTCTCATCAATGGTGCATGGCAGTAGGATAAGGGGGGGTAAACAACCACAAACTAAAACATGGGAAGTTCCTCATGAAAGTGTGAAAGAACTTCTTCACAGTAAAGGTGAAAAAGCAGTAGATGGGATGCCCAGAGGTATAGTGGAATCCTTCTCTGCAGATGTTCAAAACAAGCTTAGGATATTACATATACAAACCAGCCTATGGACTCTGGTTTGCATTGGCAAAGGGTTGGACTGCAGAATGTTAAGAAAGCCTATTCAGCACATACAGTTCTGTAATTCTGACATTAAGTCAAGCAAGCTCATCAGAATTGCCACTGAAACAATGAAAGTGTAAGATTAATCACCTGTCTCCTTTAGGTGGGGAGTTAGGGCTCCTTGAGTCTCAGTTGAAGGAGGAGACCCTGAAGGATTGGCAACCGAAGGAGGAAGAAAAGCAATGCGGAACACCGATGCAACTGCTAGGAGGAAGAGGAAGGAAGGAAGAGGCCGACTACGGATGGGCAAATGGGGAGGCTCCCTGGGCAAAAGCATGTCACATCACAGTAGAGCGTTGCCGGCACCTGCTGGCTCTGTGCTGGGCGACCTTCCCTGTAACCAGGGCTCGGGTCTTTTGTTGTAGTTGGCCTTTTGCCTTGTTGCTCCTATGGCTGCCCCGGGGAGTGTGGCCCCCTGTACGGAGGGCGAGAGCCACTTCTCCGCGCTCGAGTGGGAAACGGAGCTAGCTGGACCCCGAGGGCACCCTGTAAGCAGGGTAGCGCCCTTTCCCTGCCACCCTTCCTCCAGCCCCTCGGCACGGTTGCCTGCTGGTGACCTGCCAACGTGACGGCCCCGTAGTCGGGGTGCGTGTCGCGCCATTTGTCCCTTGGCCCCCTGAGAAGCCCCTTGGCGCGTTGAGGCCCGTGGCCTCCGTGCAGCCCGGGGGTGGGTCAGAGACTCTTGTCTGCTGCTCGTGGGTTCGGGTTTTTGCCCGCGCATTGGCTACGCTGTGTTCGCCTTCCCTTCTGGAAAGCTGCACCTGTGCGTGTGTGTTTCCCTTCCTTTCCTTGTTTGCGTTTGCGTGGGTGACAGAGCGATTGAGCTTTCCCTCTAGGCCTCCCTGAAAATAAGCTGCAGCCAAGCTTAGGCTTTCCAGGGGGGAATGGCGGACTTGATGCATCAATTTGTCCGGGGTGTTCCCGCTCAGTCCTGCGAGTGGAGCAAGTTGTCCTCTTGTCTCGCCCCCTTTTTTTTTCCCCTTAGGGCAGAGCAGAGCTAGCGCGGTAGTTCCGTGGCCAAGGCCGCCCTGTAGCCAGGGCTTGGGTCTGTGCCTGCGCGGCCTCCTGTCCTGCTGGCTATGTGCCGGCGTGGCAGCCCTGTACTCGGGGTGTGTGCCACACGAGTCCCGGAGCCCTCTGTCCCCCGAGCAGCCCACCCCCGCTGTAAGCAGGTCTGGGGAGACTGCAGTACTGCAGCCGGCTGCTCTAGCCAGCTCGTGGGAATGACCCCTCCCTGGCCCGTTAGAGGGTGCAGGTTGAGGTTGCAGGTTGAGGTGTTGCTTGAGGCTGGGGCGACCTCCCCGCTGTGTGGGTCGAGGTTGCCCCCTGGGCTCCCAGAGATGTGGTGTTGTGATGTTGTGCTGCAGCCGGGCGGGCCGGCCCGTCTCTCGGGCGCAGGTGGGAGCTGCATGCTCCGTGGGGCTTTTTGGAGATGCTGAGGTGTGGGGTGCCGTCCTGTAGGCAGGGCTGTGCGTGCCCCCTGTTTACGATGAGATGTGTGCTGAGGAACCCCCTGTACTCGGGTGGGTGTCTCCGACCTTTTAGAGGCGTGAGGCTGTGGAGATGCGGGGCTGGGCTTGCTCCCTGCCTGGAATCGTAGCTTGGATCTGGATCGCGGCCTATGTCCGTGCCGCCCCACTGCCTGGCTGCTGAGAGTCGTTCCCGCTGCTGTGGGGGAAACCAAGCTCCGTGGCTCCGTGGGTGTCGTCGGCCCGCCTGTAATCAGGGTCTGGGCGTGGGAGCCTTTGTGCTCCGCTGGCAGCCTGTGTGGGGTGACCGGCCTCGTTAGCGGGGTGTGGATCGTAGCGACCCCTGACTGGGAGAGAAGGAGCCTCCCTCAGCCTTTGGGACCAGAGCTGCCCTGTAAGTGAGGGCCTGGCGCTGGAGTCCCGGGCACTTTGCAATGCAAGCAGTGGCTGGGGCCCCCTGTAAGCAGGGGAAGAGCCGACTCTTTGGCCACCGCTTTGCGTGCCCAGCTTCATTTGCCCAGGCTGTCCGACTCTGCGCCCTACTGCAGCACCGGCCAGACCTCCGCGGCGCGTCAAGTGTGGTGAGTAAAGCTGCTTTACGTTGTTTATGCTGGGACAAATTGGGGGTGGTGGGTGCGGGGTCATCCTTGGCTGGGTGGTTGTGTGCCAGGCACCGTTGGGGCGCTGGCTCGCCCGTCCCCTTTAAGGTGGGGGAGTTAGGGCTCCTCGGGTCTGAGGGTCTCCTCGTTCGTCTGAAGGATCGTCTGCTGAAGAAGGAAGAAGCGGGATGCGGAGCTTCCAGGCAACCGTGGGGAAGAGGCGGAAGGAAGAGGACAACTACGGATGGGCGAAGGAAAGAAGAGGAAGGAAGAGGCCGACTACGGATGGGCAAATGGGGAGGCTCCCTGGGCAAAAGCATGTCACATCACAGTAGAGCGTTGCCGGCACCTGCTGGCTCTGTGCTGGGCGACCTTCCCTGTAACCAGGGCTCGGGTCTTTTGTTGTAGTTGGCCTTTTGCCTTGTTGCTCCTATGGCTGCCCCGGGGAGTGTGGCCCCCTGTACGGAGGGCGAGAGCCACTTCTCCGCGCTCGAGTGGGAAACGGAGCTAGCTGGACCCCGAGGGCACCCTGTAAGCAGGGTAGCGCCCTTTCCCTGCCACCCTTCCTCCAGCCCCTCGGCACGGTTGCCTGCTGGTGACCTGCCAACGTGACGGCCCCGTAGTCGGGGTGCGTGTCGCGCCATTTGTCCCTTGGCCCCCTGAGAAGCCCCTTGGCGCGTTGAGGCCCGTGGCCTTCGTGCAGCCCGGGGGTGGGTCAGAGACTCTTGTCTGCTGCTCGTGGGTTCGGGTTTTTGCCCGCGCATTGGCTACGCTGTGTTCGCCTTCCCTTCTGGAAAGCTGCACCTGTGCGTGTGTGTTTCCCTTCCTTTCCTTGTTTGCGTTTGCGTGGGTGACAGAGCGATTGAGCTTTCCCTCTAGGCCTCCCTGAAAATAAGCTGCAGCCAAGCTTAGGCTTTCCAGGGGGGAATGGCGGACTTGATGCATCAATTCGTCCGGGGTGTTCCCGCTCAGTCCTGCGAGTGGAGCAAGTTGTCCTCTTGTCTCGCCCCCTTTTTTTTTCCCCTTAGGGCAGAGCAGAGCTAGCGCGGTAGTTCCGTGGCCAAGGCCGCCCTGTAGCCAGGGCTTGGGTCTGTGCCTGCGCGGCCTCCTGTCCTGCTGGCTATGTGCCGGCGTGGCAGCCCTGTACTCGGGGTGTGTGCCACACGAGTCCCGGAGCCCTCTGTCCCCCGAGCAGCCCACCCCCGCTGTAAGCAGGTCTGGGGAGACTGCAGTACTGCAGCCGGCTGCTCTAGCCAGCTCGTGGGAATGACCCCTCCCTGGCCCGTTAGAGGGTGCAGGTTGAGGTTGCAGGTTGAGGTGTTGCTTGAGGCTGGGGCGACCTCCCCGCTGTGTGGGTCGAGGTTGCCCCCTGGGCTCCCAGAGATGTGGTGTTGTGATGTTGTGCTGCAGCCGGGCGGGCCGGCCCGTCTCTCGGGCGCAGGTGGGAGCTGCATGCTCCGTGGGGCTTTTTGGAGATGCTGAGGTGTGGGGTGCCGTCCTGTAGGCAGGGCTGTGCGTGCCCCCTGTTTACGATGAGATGTGTGCTGAGGAACCCCCTGTACTCGGGTGGGTGTCTCCGACCTTTTAGAGTCGTGAGGCTGTGGAGATGCGGGGCTGGGCTTGCTCCCTGCCTGGAATCGTAGCTTGGATCTGGATCGCGGCCTATGTCTGTGCCGCCCCACTGCCTGGCTGCTGAGAGTCGTTCCCGCTGCTGTGGGGGAAACCAAGCTCCGTGGCTCCGTGGGTGTCGTCGGCCCGCCTGTAATCAGGGTCTGGGCGTGGGAGCCTTTGTGCTCCGCTGGCAGCCTGTGTGGGGTGACCGGCCTCGTTAGCGGGGTGTGGATCGTAGCGACCCCTGACTGGGAGAGAAGGAGCCTCCCTCAGCCTTTGGGACCAGAGCTGCCCTGTAAGTGAGGGCCTGGCGCTGGAGTCCCGGGCACTTTGCAATGCAAGCAGTGGCTGGGGCCCCCTGTAAGCAGGGGAAGAGCCGACTCTTTGGCCACCGCTTTGCGTGCCCAGCTTCATTTGCCCAGGCTGTCCGACTCTGCGCCCTACTGCAGCACCGGCCAGACCTCCGCGGCGCGTCAAGTGTGGTGAGTAAAGCTGCTTTACGTTGTTTATGCTGGGACAAATTGGGGGTGGTGGGTGCGGGGTCATCCTTGGCTGGGTGGTTGTGTGCCAGGCACCGTTGGGGCGCTGGCTCGCCCGTCCCCTTTAAGGTGGGGGAGTTAGGGCTCCTCGGGTCTGAGGGTCTCCTCGTTCGTCTGAAGGATCGTCTGCTGAAGAAGGAAGAAGCGGGATGCGGAGCTTCCAGGCAACCGTGGGGAAGAGGCGGAAGGAAGAGGACAACTACGGATGGGCGAAGGAAAGAAGAGGAAGGAAGAGGCCGACTACGGATGGGCAAATGGGGAGGCTCCCTGGGCAAAAGCATGTCACATCACAGTAGAGCGTTGCCGGCACCTGCTGGCTCTGTGCTGGGCGACCTTCCCTGTAACCAGGGCTCGGGTCTTTTGTTGTAGTTGGCCTTTTGCCTTGTTGCTCCTATGGCTGCCCCGGGGAGTGTGGCCCCCTGTACGGAGGGCGAGAGCCACTTCTCCGCGCTCGAGTGGGAAACGGAGCTAGCTGGACCCCGAGGGCACCCTGTAAGCAGGGTAGCGCCCTTTCCCTGCCACCCTTCCTCCAGCCCCTCGGCACGGTTGCCTGCTGGTGACCTGCCAACGTGACGGCCCCGTAGTCGGGGTGCGTGTCGCGCCATTTGTCCCTTGGCCCCCTGAGAAGCCCCTTGGCGCGTTGAGGCCCGTGGCCTTCGTGCAGCCCGGGGGTGGGTCAGAGACTCTTGTCTGCTGCTCGTGGGTTCGGGTTTTTGCCCGCGCATTGGCTACGCTGTGTTCGCCTTCCCTTCTGGAAAGCTGCACCTGTGCGTGTGTGTTTCCCTTCCTTTCCTTGTTTGCGTTTGCGTGGGTGACAGAGCGATTGAGCTTTCCCTCTAGGCCTCCCTGAAAATAAGCTGCAGCCAAGCTTAGGCTTTCCAGGGGGGAATGGCGGACTTGATGCATCAATTTGTCCGGGGTGTTCCCGCTCAGTCCTGCGAGTGGAGCAAGTTGTCCTCTTGTCTCGCCCCCTTTTTTTTTCCCCTTAGGGCAGAGCAGAGCTAGCGCGGTAGTTCCGTGGCCAAGGCCGCCCTGTAGCCAGGGCTTGGGTCTGTGCCTGCGCGGCCTCCTGTCCTGCTGGCTATGTGCCGGCGTGGCAGCCCTGTACTCGGGGTGTGTGCCACACGAGTCCCGGAGCCCTCTGTCCCCCGAGCAGCCCACCCCCGCTGTAAGCAGGTCTGGGGAGACTGCAGTACTGCAGCCGGCTGCTCTAGCCAGCTCGTGGGAATGACCCCTCCCTGGCCCGTTAGAGGGTGCAGGTTGAGGTTGCAGGTTGAGGTGTTGCTTGAGGCTGGGGCGACCTCCCCGCTGTGTGGGTCGAGGTTGCCCCCTGGGCTCCCAGAGATGTGGTGTTGTGATGTTGTGCTGCAGCCGGGCGGGCCGGCCCGTCTCTCGGGCGCAGGTGGGAGCTGCATGCTCCGTGGGGCTTTTTGGAGATGCTGAGGTGTGGGGTGCCGTCCTGTAGGCAGGGCTGTGCGTGCCCCCTGTTTACGATGAGATGTGTGCTGAGGAACCCCCTGTACTCGGGTGGGTGTCTCCGACCTTTTAGAGGCGTGAGGCTGTGGAGATGCGGGGCTGGGCTTGCTCCCTGCCTGGAATCGTAGCTTGGATCTGGATCGCGGCCTATGTCCGTGCCGCCCCACTGCCTGGCTGCTGAGAGTCGTTCCCGCTGCTGTGGGGGAAACCAAGCTCCGTGGCTCCGTGGGTGTCGTCGGCCCGCCTGTAATCAGGGTCTGGGCGTGGGAGCCTTTGTGCTCCGCTGGCAGCCTGTGTGGGGTGACCGGCCTCGTTAGCGGGGTGTGGATCGTAGCGACCCCTGACTGGGAGAGAAGGAGCCTCCCTCAGCCTTTGGGACCAGAGCTGCCCTGTAAGTGAGGGCCTGGCGCTGGAGTCCCGGGCACTTTGCAATGCAAGCAGTGGCTGGGGCCCCCTGTAAGCAGGGGAAGAGCCGACTCTTTGGCCACCGCTTTGCGTGCCCAGCTTCATTTGCCCAGGCTGTCCGACTCTGCGCCCTACTGCAGCACCGGCCAGACCTCCGCGGCGCGTCAAGTGTGGTGAGTAAAGCTGCTTTACGTTGTTTATGCTGGGACAAATTGGGGGTGGTGGGTGCGGGGTCATCCTTGGCTGGGTGGTTGTGTGCCAGGCACCGTTGGGGCGCTGGCTCGCCCGTCCCCTTTAAGGTGGGGGAGTTAGGGCTCCTCGGGTCTGAGGGTCTCCTCGTTCGTCTGAAGGATCGTCTGCTGAAGAAGGAAGAAGCGGGATGCGGAGCTTCCAGGCAACCGTGGGGAAGAGGCGGAAGGAAGAGGACAACTACGGATGGGCGAAGGAAAGAAGAGGAAGGAAGAGGCCGACTACGGATGGGCAAATGGGGAGGCTCCCTGGGCAAAAGCATGTCACATCACAGTAGAGCGTTGCCGGCACCTGCTGGCTCTGTGCTGGGCGACCTTCCCTGTAACCAGGGCTCGGGTCTTTTGTTGTAGTTGGCCTTTTGCCTTGTTGCTCCTATGGCTGCCCCGGGGAGTGTGGCCCCCTGTACGGAGGGTGAGAGCCACTTCTCTGCGCTCGAGTGGGAAACGGAGCTAGCTGGACCCCGAGGGCACCCTGTAAGCAGGGTAGCGCCCTTTCCCTGCCACCCTTCCTCCAGCCCCTCGGCACGGTTGCCTGCTGGTGACCTGCCAACGTGACGGCCCCGTAGTCGGGGTGCGTGTCGCGCCATTTGTCCCTTGGCCCCCTGAGAAGCCCCTTGGCGCGTTGAGGCCCGTGGCCTCCGTGCAGCCCGGGGGTGGGTCAGAGACTCTTGTCTGCTGCTCGTGGGTTCGGGTTTTTGCCCGCGCATTGGCTACGCTGTGTTCGCCTTCCCTTCTGGAAAGCTGCACCTGTGCGTGTGTGTTTCCCTTCCTTTCCTTGTTTGCGTTTGCGTGGGTGACAGAGCGATTGAGCTTTCCCTCTAGGCTTCCCTGAAAATAAGCTGCAGCCAAGCTTAGGCTTTCCAGGGGGGAATGGCGGACTTGATGCATCAATTTGTCCGGGGTGTTCCCGCTCAGTCCTGCGAGTGGAGCAAGTTGTCCTCTTGTCTCGCCCCCTTTTTTTTTCCCCTTAGGGCAGAGCAGAGCTAGCGCGGTAGTTCCGTGGCCAAGGCCGCCCTGTAGCCAGGGCTTGGGTCTGTGCCTGCGCGGCCTCCTGTCCTGCTGGCTATGTGCCGGCGTGGCAGCCCTGTACTCGGGGTGTGTGCCACACGAGTCCCGGAGCCCTCTGTCCCCCGAGCAGCCCACCCCCGCTGTAAGCAGGTCTGGGGAGACTGCAGTACTGCAGCCGGCTGCTCTAGCCAGCTCGTGGGAATGACCCCTCCCTGGCCCGTTAGAGGGTGCAGGTTGAGGTTGCAGGTTGAGGTGTTGCTTGAGGCTGGGGCGACCTCCCCGCTGTGTGGGTCGAGGTTGCCCCCTGGGCTCCCAGAGATGTGGTGTTGTGATGTTGTGCTGCAGCCGGGCGGGCCGGCCCGTCTCTCGGGCGCAGGTGGGAGCTGCATGCTCCGTGGGGCTTTTTGGAGATGCTGAGGTGTGGGGTGCCGTCCTGTAGGCAGGGCTGTGCGTGCCCCCTGTTTACGATGAGATGTGTGCTGAGGAACCCCCTGTACTCGGGTGGGTGTCTCCGACCTTTTAGAGGCGTGAGGCTGTGGAGATGCGGGGCTGGGCTTGCTCCCTGCCTGGAATCGTAGCTTGGATCTGGATCGCGGCCTATGTCCGTGCCGCCCCACTGCCTGGCTGCTGAGAGTCGTTCCCGCTGCTGTGGGGGAAACCAAGCTCCGTGGCTCCGTGGGTGTCGTCGGCCCGCCTGTAATCAGGGTCTGGGCGTGGGAGCCTTTGTGCTCCGCTGGCAGCCTGTGTGGGGTGACCGGCCTCGTTAGCGGGGTGTGGATCGTAGCGACCCCTGACTGGGAGAGAAGGAGCCTCCCTCAGCCTTTGGGACCAGAGCTGCCCTGTAAGTGAGGGCCTGGCGCTGGAGTCCCGGGCACTTTGCAATGCAAGCAGTGGCTGGGGCCCCCTGTAAGCAGGGGAAGAGCCGACTCTTTGGCCACCGCTTTGCGTGCCCAGCTTCATTTGCCCAGGCTGTCCGACTCTGCGCCCTACTGCAGCACCGGCCAGACCTCCGCGGCGCGTCAAGTGTGGTGAGTAAAGCTGCTTTACGTTGTTTATGCTGGGACAAATTGGGGGTGGTGGGTGCGGGGTCATCCTTGGCTGGGTGGTTGTGTGCCAGGCACCGTTGGGGCGCTGGCTCGCCCGTCCCCTTTAAGGTGGGGGAGTTAGGGCTCCTCGGGTCTGAGGGTCTCCTCGTTCGTCTGAAGGATCGTCTGCTGAAGAAGGAAGAAGCGGGATGCGGAGCTTCCAGGCAACCGTGGGGAAGAGGCGGAAGGAAGAGGCCGACTACGGATGGGCAAATGGGGAGGCTCCCTGGGCAAAAGCATGTCACATCACAGTAGAGCGTTGCCGGCACCTGCTGGCTCTGTGCTGGGCGACCTTCCCTGTAACCAGGGCTCGGGTCTTTTGTTGTAGTTGGCCTTTTGCCTTGTTGCTCCTATGGCTGCCCCGGGGAGTGTGGCCCCCTGTACGGAGGGCGAGAGCCACTTCTCCGCGCTCGAGTGGGAAACGGAGCTAGCTGGACCCCGAGGGCACCCTGTAAGCAGGGTAGCGCCCTTTCCCTGCCACCCTTCCTCCAGCCCCTCGGCACGGTTGCCTGCTGGTGACCTGCCAACGTGACGGCCCCGTAGTCGGGGTGCGTGTCGCGCCATTTGTCCCTTGGCCCCCTGAGAAGCCCCTTGGCGCGTTGAGGCCCGTGGCCTCCGTGCAGCCCGGGGGTGGGTCAGAGACTCTTGTCTGCTGCTCGTGGGTTCGGGTTTTTGCCCGCGCATTGGCTACGCTGTGTTCGCCTTCCCTTCTGGAAAGCTGCACCTGTGCGTGTGTGTTTCCCTTCCTTTCCTTGTTTGCGTTTGCGTGGGTGACAGAGCGATTGAGCTTTCCCTCTAGGCCTCCCTGAAAATAAGCTGCAGCCAAGCTTAGGCTTTCCAGGGGGGAATGGCGGACTTGATGCATCAATTTGTCCGGGGTGTTCCCGCTCAGTCCTGCGAGTGGAGCAAGTTGTCCTCTTGTCTCGCCCCCTTTTTTTTTCCCCTTAGGGCAGAGCAGAGCTAGCGCGGTAGTTCCGTGGCCAAGGCCGCCCTGTAGCCAGGGCTTGGGTCTGTGCCTGCGCGGCCTCCTGTCCTGCTGGCTATGTGCCGGCGTGGCAGCCCTGTACTCGGGGTGTGTGCCACACGAGTCCCGGAGCCCTCTGTCCCCCGAGCAGCCCACCCCCGCTGTAAGCAGGTCTGGGGAGACTGCAGTACTGCAGCCGGCTGCTCTAGCCAGCTCGTGGGAATGACCCCTCCCTGGCCCGTTAGAGGGTGCAGGTTGAGGTTGCAGGTTGAGGTGTTGCTTGAGGCTGGGGCGACCTCCCCGCTGTGTGGGTCGAGGTTGCCCCCTGGGCTCCCAGAGATGTGGTGTTGTGATGTTGTGCTGCAGCCGGGCGGGCCGGCCCGTCTCTCGGGCGCAGGTGGGAGCTGCATGCTCCGTGGGGCTTTTTGGAGATGCTGAGGTGTGGGGTGCCGTCCTGTAGGCAGGGCTGTGCGTGCCCCCTGTTTACGATGAGATGTGTGCTGAGGAACCCCCTGTACTCGGGTGGGTGTCTCCGACCTTTTAGAGGCGTGAGGCTGTGGAGATGCGGGGCTGGGCTTGCTCCCTGCCTGGAATCGTAGCTTGGATCTGGATCGCGGCCTATGTCCGTGCCGCCCCACTGCCTGGCTGCTGAGAGTCGTTCCCGCTGCTGTGGGGGAAACCAAGCTCCGTGGCTCCGTGGGTGTCGTCGGCCCGCCTGTAATCAGGGTCTGGGCGTGGGAGCCTTTGTGCTCCGCTGGCAGCCTGTGTGGGGTGACCGGCCTCGTTAGCGGGGTGTGGATCGTAGCGACCCCTGACTGGGAGAGAAGGAGCCTCCCTCAGCCTTTGGGACCAGAGCTGCCCTGTAAGTGAGGGCCTGGCGCTGGAGTCCCGGGCACTTTGCAATGCAAGCAGTGGCTGGGGCCCCCTGTAAGCAGGGGAAGAGCCGACTCTTTGGCCACCGCTTTGCGTGCCCAGCTTCATTTGCCCAGGCTGTCCGACTCTGCGCCCTACTGCAGCACCGGCCAGACCTCCGCGGCGCGTCAAGTGTGGTGAGTAAAGCTGCTTTACGTTGTTTATGCTGGGACAAATTGGGGGTGGTGGGTGCGGGGTCATCCTTGGCTGGGTGGTTGTGTGCCAGGCACCGTTGGGGCGCTGGCTCGCCCGTCCCCTTTAAGGTGGGGGAGTTAGGGCTCCTCGGGTCTGAGGGTCTCCTCGTTCGTCTGAAGGATCGTCTGCTGAAGAAGGAAGAAGCGGGATGCGGAGCTTCCAGGCAACCGTGGGGAAGAGGCGGAAGGAAGAGGACAACTACGGATGGGCGAAGGAAAGAAGAGGAAGGAAGAGGCCGACTACGGATGGGCAAATGGGGAGGCTGCGGAATGATCAGGATTTTTTGCGCTGAGGCATCCTTAGGGAATATGAGGGTGGATGTCATCTTCTGATGGGTCTGTCTTTTGCTGTGTCAATTTAATTGCTTTAGTCTTATTTGTCAAGTTTATTCTGCTTTTTGCTTTTTAATTAAAAAGTTTTTTGCTATTTTTTTCTGGTGTGTTCTTTGTCTCTGTTTTTAGTGTCGAATTCTTACCCATTTTAGCTTTTAAAATTATCTCTTTGCATCCTAGTGAGAATTTTTTTTCCTTTTTTTATTGTTGTTTTGTAATACTCCTTCCCTTTGTTTATTTTATTTTTGTGTTTTTTGTTTTTTGTCTTCTTTGTTACGCGTTGTGTTGTGTTGTTCTGTGTCAGTGCTTTTTCACTCTGAGCCTTTTATTTCTGTGAAGGTTGCTATTATTGTTGGCTTTTCTTTTCTGAGTCAGTTCCTTGGTTGCATGTGCCTTCTTTCCTGATATGTGTCCATTTAAGTTTAACTTGTGTTGGCTTATTTCCCTTAGGTAAATTATTTTTTTCAGAACTTTTGAGTTCTGCTTTTTGGAAAATAGTATATGGCTGACATGGCTATACTTAAGGAACCTGTTTCAACAGATGTGTTTTTCATTTTTTGTTTTAAGAATTGCTCATAGTATGTATTCTTGAGAGCTGGGGTAATAAAAAGTTAACCCCGTAAAAATAGTAGAGCAGTTGTTGACGGTTGGTTATGCTTAGAAGGAAGTAGGAGGCTTTCCTGTATTGAACTTGTTTTGCTTATGAGAAATTTTAGTCCTATCTTTTGCTGAATTGTTAATTATCCTTTGTTATACCTCCATTGTGTTATGTAAGCTGTATAATGATTCTATGCATGCATTACTGGTCAGAGAGTTTCAGCATGGATGGGCTGGTAAGTAAGTAGTGATGTTGTCCCTCCTGGATCTAGAGGGCGAGTTCTTCTGGAGCTGTGAGATATCATTCATTCTACAAAAGAGGAGCATGATGATGGATTTCCACAGTGACTTTTACAGTCTTTGTCAGTTGTGTTTAAGGTAACAGTAGTCCTTGAACTCTGGCAATTTTTTTTAATCAGGGTGTATGTTGTTTTGTTTCACAGGTTCCAAGTTAGATGGTATGAATTGTGTTTTCATTTGGTTTTGTGTTTTACAGAGTTTGTCTCTTTTTGAGTTCCTGTCGTTGTGGATCTGCCGGTACATGTTTTCTTAGCATGGGAGAAATCAGGTGTCTAATTTACTGCTGTCTCTGAGAGTGCATGTGTAATCCCTGTTTCTTATATCTATCTGGGACAATAAAAAGCACGGAATTCGTGGCTTTAGTTTGCATCTTCTAAGCCTGAATCCAATGACTGCTGAACTCATCATTTTTGTGAACTTTAAAACTTGTACTTACTTCAAAGGTGTTGCGGAGACCTTTTTTTCTTATGTATGAAGTTTTTTTTCAGATTGAGGATTTTGTCTGTCTTTGCAGCTTTGTGTTATTTAGAGTTTGGCATCTATGAGTGCCTCAAAGCTGGTTTCTGACCATTTGGATTTGATATATGGGCACAGCCTGTCCTGCCTCAAGAAAGTTATGTGCCACAGAAGAATTTAGTATGTTTGTTTCGTTTTTTGAACAAGAACTTGTTCATATATGGTCCTTAGTGCTGGTCATCTGTCTTTTTTTTAAATGTAGTGTCAAGAACTGCTGTGCTTACAATATCCGTCCAGTACTCAGTCTTATGAGCTTTTAAGTTCACTGCCATCAGGGATTGCACAGAATCCTTTCAAAGGAGGATAATGTTCTATCACTCTAGAATTTTGCACATCCTTCCCTTGATCCCTTGTGTGAAGATACCTATTTCACTGCTATATGGTGAATGTCAAGGAAATGTTTATATTAATCCTAACCTTATTCCCCTTATTTATAATGCTTCTTTGAGAGCAGTGATGAATCGAGACAGAGGACACTGCCAGACAAGATTTTATAATTATACACAGGGAAGGAACACTTAAAAGTGGTACTTCTGGTAGTTGGGGCACTTAAAAAGCCCATTCCTCATCAACCCCTCTCAACTCCTTGTTTTTGCTGGTTTTGATTAACGTACCCTTTTCACTTTTTCTTCTGGATCCCCCTGGAGTGATAATGCAGATGGACTACCTTGGCTGTTTCAGAAACTTGCTTTGTGACAATAGAGATGATCAGGGTGTGTCATCCACTCTGCTTAGCATTGCCCCTGGAAAGAACCTCATTGTCTGAACCTCTCCAATGGGTGGAAACAGGCTGGCTGGGGGAGTCTCCTTAGTGCTCTTTTGCCTTTGTCTCACTTCAGCAGTATTTTATCAATTGATTGCTGGTGTTGCAAATGGTTGGTAGCTCAGAAATACAGCTCAAAGTCATGGAAAATGCAATTGAAAACTTGAGAAGGAGAAAAAAAATGTTTAAATGAGCTAAAGGTTGCAAAACCACAGGGAAAAGTAAACACTACTTCTTGACCCTGGATGTTAATCTGAATGAAAACGGAGTTCAAGGCTTGCTATGAAGGATCAAAGAGATCAGATGACTAACTGGCAAGAATAAAAACAAGGATTAGAAGTGGCAAATGGGAACCTGAACAGGAAAGCAAATGAAAGCTTTCTGCTGCTGAAGAGGCTTGGCTAAAAGGATCAAACCACATGAAAAACAAGAGCTTCTGACACAATATAAATGAAATAATACTCGCAAAAGTCTTGGATTGTGAAAAAGGATGTTGGCTGTCTAAAGCCATACTCAAAATGTTTATCTTTGCTATTTGGCTTTCCTGTAAATTTTGTGATGAATTAAAGTTTATTTAGAGTAGAGCACTGAGATTCAGGAAGTGTACTAAATGATATATTTTCTTGGTAATTATGTGATTTATGCTGTGTATGTTTGAATCAATTGTATTTGTTGCATGTTCAATATATCTTAGTGGCTGGTGGCCTATGAGGGGGTGAGTGGTGGGAACAAAACTAAATGAGTTAATGCTTGCCTACACAAGTAGCACATGAGCACCTTTTCAGAGTTTGTCTTCCAGGCAGCATAGGTGCACTGAACTCTCAATTCAGTTGGCGCTGCTGAATTACTACCCACCTGTTTTAGGCAAAGCTGCTAATATGCTTGTCATTGCAGAGTAATGTAGATGTCTGATGAAATGTGTTTGGGAGGGAACCACATCCTGCATACTGATTTCAGCTCATGCCCAGTTTTGTTGTGTTGACCACAGTCAATGCTTTATCTCAAGTTGCAAATAGGCCACCAGAGATTTAGTGTGGAATTTTCCTGCTTTTGTGTCATCAGTAGGTATAATGCATATGAGAGAACAAATATTTGTGTATTTTGGATTATGATTGTCTTAAGTCTTGAGCTCTCCTGGTGGTGCAGGCAGGTGTTGTTGTCTGGACTTTTTGTTTATGTAGCTATGTTGTGTGCTGGGGTCTGTATCATTGCTGCATCTTTGGGCTCTTGTGCAAGTTCTGGTGCCTAGCGCATCTTTCTGGTACAGTCTTCTTACACTTTCTGGGATCTTGCAGGAAGTTTACACTGTTAACAGGGGTTATGAATAGGCATGTAAACATGCCAATGCTAGGCACAGCAAGGAGGAAACAGGCCCAGTACTCAAATACTTAGTAGCGTTGTGAGATGGTGGGAGGATATCATACATGTCAGTGGCAGCAATACCTGCAGATGCCCATTTTTCCCTGTTGCTTATTCTCAGTGTACCATTTTAGGCATCTGAGGATCCAAACAGCTTGTTACAGGAAGGGGGTGGGTGCCTATCTTCCATGATATCCCAGGTGTACCCACAACTCTTTCTGTGGGATTCTGTGAGGTTTATTGTCCTCCCTGTGGTTCCTGAGCCAGAGTTGTGGCATTCTTCCACCCCTCCTGTCCTTTTGCACCCGGTATGCTGCCTTTTGGGCAGCAAGCTCAACCCATCACTACTTTATGACCTGCTGTTGCGGTGAGGTCTGTTGAGCCTTGCTGCACAGAATTACTTAAGGGAAACTTCTTGAAGTCATCCCAAGGATGAAATTAGCTGCTTGGTTTTTACATTGTGAGAGATGTATAAGGAGGGTGATGGGAAATTACCTTTCTCTTATCCATTGATCTGGTCCTGAGTACAGTGTGGCTTGTAACTCTGCAGTAAATCTGGAGATAAGTTTGATTGCAAGTTATCATGTGACTTTTTCTGTAGAAAGATTTCTGAGGTGAACATCATAGATTCAAGGAGTCTGATGGGTGTGCTAGGGGAGCAGAGTGAGGAAGAGATTTTCTTTTCTGGGGGGTTCATTTTTATATCTGAAGTGTCTTGAAACACTGTTGCAGAGGCTGGTCCTTGAACTCTGCAGTCAGGTACAAATATAAAGTGCTGTGAGTGACACAGAGAATGGAAATAAATTCTTTGTAAGGCTGGTTAGAAACTTAGGTGTGAAACAGTTCTTCAGTGTTGGATTAGAAAGTGAAGGAATTCATCCTTTTCCCTCACTTTTCTTAACATATATGTTTTTTTACAGCAGTGAGTTTCTTGTCAAAACCTGAATGTGCTGCAACTAAATTTGGACATTTGAGTTGGTACTTTCTTGTTCATCTCTGACTGGTGCTGCTGAGATTAGAGTTGAAAATTATAAATCAACTTAAAAGAAATGTAGATTTTGCTGGAATCAAAGCCTTGACTTGCTGTCCAAGTTACACATCTAGGAGTTCTGAACTGAGAACTGTGATCTATTTGCCTGCTTTTCTGTCTGAGCTGTTATTTCATAAGGCAGTAGCTAGGAGAGCTGGCAGCAATAGGCATCTCAGCTGCTGGGGAAACCATCTATCTCCAAATCAGAATTTCCCTTAGTTTTGACAGTGACTTAGTAGACAGCCTCAAGTAAGCCTTTGTCTCAGTTTCTTTTTTTCTGTTTCTCGTTTGTTATTTGGAAAGCAGACTTATGGGGGGAAATAGTGTTTCTCCCCTGGCCTATTGATACAGCAGTGAACTCAGGAGATCAGTATTCTTACTTACTGCTCAAATATGGATGTACTACAAATAATAATCAATTAGGCATTTAATTACTGTCAGTATTTACATAACTTTGCAAATGTTTCACATGAAAGTTTTATCCAAACATTTTTTGGGAGTTTTCCCATGTATTTTTATAATCGGTGTTACTGATGCCCATAAGGGAATAAGCACAATAGTTACTGTTATAGTTTGACTTTTAAAGTGGAAACTGCCTCGATTGGCCAGCTGTGGGAGCAGCATGGCAGGAAGGCATGCTTGGGGGTCTGCAGTGCTCTTGGCCCTCTCCCTGTAGCCAAATTATGTGTTTCATAGGAGTTTTCAGTGCTGTACAGGAAACCAGGCGGCAAGGCCATTTTGTATGATGAGCCACAACAAGCAATTCTAAAAACAGTGGCTGCGATGAGATTGCTGTGATCTTCACAGCTCTCTTCTGTTGATGGTGCCATTCTTAGCACTACTATGCAATAGAAAATACTGTCTGAGAAAGTATTCTGTGCCTTAACTATGACTTTCATTTGAAATGAGCATGGATTTTGTCTGTAAGATCGTTTGTTAGATCGAAATGTAGAAAAGGTGAATGTGATGAGATTGCATTTGCTGTTTGAGTTGCATTAGCTGATACTTGGTATTTGGGCTTTCTATTTCATATGGTGATTTGGAGATTGGCTGGAAATGATTATCTTCAAATTTGGTTTGTTGGTCCCAATTATTCCAAATGATTGTGGGGCTGTGCCTCCCCCAGTGGACCCACTAATCTGTATATATTCCATGCATATTTTTTTCTTTAGGCTAGAACAGTTCTCTGGATTGGGGAAAACAAACAAACAAAAAAAAAAAAAACACACACAAAAAACCCTGCTTTTTGGTTGTATATTTAAAAATTGCATAAGAGTTATAGGAGGGTGAAAGTTCTCCTTCCTGCCCTTTTCTAATTTTTAGGTGATAAGCTGTTAAGAAAAACTCTGCTGCTACAGTCCAGGGAAATGTTTCTCAAAGAATGTAGAAACTTTTTTCTTGCTAAAATATTGCCCTTCCCTCACTTGTTTGCTGCTTGCCAGCAGAGGGCTAGACAATTTGTTCAAAAAGAAGTTTTTCTCTGCATACCTACCATTTAGCTTTTTGCAGGAGTGTGGTTCTGGGCAGCCTGGTCTAGTGGTTGGTGATTTGGCCCATGGAACATGCATTGAAACTAGATGATCACTGTGGTTCTTTTCAACCCAGGCCGTTCTATGATTCTGTGAAAACGTACATACTCCCAAATGAATGAAGCACCTTGTGCTGTCTGACGGTTCTGCTTTGTCACAAGATTTGAAAAGTTCTATTAAGAGAAGAGGTAGTTCATGTGAAAATTGAAATTGTGGGAACAGATACAAAGCGGGAGATAAGCCAGGTTTGTTTGTTTATTACATTAGGTCTTTTTTTTTTTTTTTCACCTTCCCCCCCCCCAGTATCTCACTGGCTCAATGGTCTGGCTCTTAGATTCTCCATCCCACTGCACTGATTGCAGTTGTTATGACTATACCTTTCCTGTTTGTGTTTTCACCAAAACCTTACTGCCTGAAACTGGGAAGCGGCAGAGCACCACCTTTTCTCTTCCTCAAGCTTTCTGGGAGAAAGCAGTTGTGCTACTTAATTTGTGTCTTGCCTGTCTGGCTTTTTTTTTTTTTTTTTTTCTATAATCATTTAAATGCAGTGGTAAAGCTTCCTGATTTGTGTACTTTAAAAACTTTCTTTAGAATTACTCACTTTGGTGTGGGCATAACTAGATGAAATTTAATTAATTGTAAGCACAGTAGTATGTAGAAGAAGATATTTAGTCCAAAGAACAAGTATGTAGTATTAATTCAATGGAGATAAATCAAAGGTGTGTCCTACAATTGAACTCTGTTCCATATTCTACTTGGGCAATGAATGGGTCTGTGATGTGGAAGGGGATGGCTTCTAGCAAGCTTATAATTGGTGATCACCACCAAGCTGGAGATATTTGGCAAGCTGATTCTCTTAACTTCAACTGATCAGAAAGTGTGGCCAAGCTCCTTTATGAAACCATACAATAAAATAAGAGATGCCTCTGTCCAAACATTGAACAATTAGAATTATCACACACACACACACACACACACACACACACACAAAAAAAAAAAAAAAAAAAGTCAACTATATTTGGAATAATAAGATGGTATTTTGGCAGGGGGGCATGGGAGACTGCCATTGTTTGGTGATTCAGAGAAAGGGCTTTGGATGGAACACAGCTGTGCATGCTGGAAGCAGAGAAACAGGGCTGCAGCAGGAGAGGCAGGAGCACTGAGCAGAGCTGCATTGCCAACACAGCCCTGAGGGGAAGCCAAGACCAGGATTCTTTTGATCAGTTTGCTGTTTGAAAAGACAAGCTTGGAAATGCGCCCAGGTGAACTGCTTGTGTGTTCCTATTGTGTTCAGAGAAGCAGAGGGATATGTACATTCTTTGCATATAAAAAGAGTTGTTGTGAAGAAATATCTGACTCGAATCATAAGCTTCTCTGCCTAATAGAAAGAGTTCAGCAAATCCCAAGCATTGTCATTTATGAACAGAAGGAAAACAACAAAATAGATGAAAATATGTATGAGTCTTCAGTTGGAATGATCCACAAGTGGAAAACACCATTTCTACACCGAAATGTTTTCATTATAAATCCCTTTTCTGTGAACGTTTTTAATTTAACTATGGTTTAAATGGACTTGGTTTGACCCTAGGTGCAATGTCCTATTTTATCTTGACTGAAAAAAATACAGAATTCCATGACAGTGACTTGCCTTTGAGAGACAATGTTTGGGTGCCCACAACTGCAAAAGCTTGATGGAGGACTTCATCTCTCTTTAGATTTTCTCCTCGTGAGCTGCACAACTTACAGTGCGCATGTTCTTCCTTCTCCCCTGATTCCCCATGAGAAAAGAGACAGATGTGCAAGATGGCCCACCAGAGATCAAGTTATAGTTTTTGTAATATATTCTTTCAATTAGAGTTTTCAAAAGTCTCGGTGTTTCAAATATTTTTTTAGAGGTTTCAACTTTGAAATAATCATTCTATGAGTGCTATCCTGACTTCTTAATAAAAGCAGATCTCATTGCTTCCTTCGGGATAGACATTTCAGGTTTCGGAATACTGACATCCTACTGATCCTCACCTCTGGTCTTCCCAGTGCATCTTGTATGATCTCCATTCATTCTGGCAGTTCTTCTGCTTCTCTATCAAGCATGCTATTTTCTGTTGTATAAGATTCTGCTATGTCATTAAAATGGATCAAGAATCTATTTTCTGCAGAAGACAAAGTATAGAAGCATAGATGAATCAGATCAAATTTGATTACGATATTGTATTTAAAAAAGGGGGGGGGGAGGGGATGAGAAGCTGAAAAAAACAGTATTTTCTGAGAATGAACTTAGCTTCTCATTTTGAAATGGCTTTTGGGTTTCAAAATAGACAAAATTCAAGAAACTCATTAAAAGTTTAAAGATTCAAAATCAAAATTTTAATCAATTTAATTTAAAAATTTAATCAGAAGATTAAAATGGAATTATTTTCTCATATGCTTCATCTTTGAAAATATTATTTCATTACTTAGTTGCTCTTTCTCAAAAATATGAGACACATATTAGGACCTGCTTATTCTACATGTACAGAATTTCAAGCAATCCACATTCCCACAACACCCTGTCTGCTCAAACCAGTGGTCAAACACATTGAATTTCTTTATTTATTTTTGTGGGGATTGCAGACAGATAAAGTTTTTCTCACTGTGTTTTAAATTTGCCTAAAATCAGATTTAGTGACAGGAATCAAAACTTCATTTAAAAAAAATCAGTCAAACATGATAAGGATAAAAGGTTGGAAATGTAGTTGGAATTCTTTTGATGTATTTTTTTCATAATGGTTAACATGGAAGTTTTTTTAAAAATAGGGTGGGAAAGGAATGTTTTTTCTAATACTGTTTTCCCCCTGTTTTACAGTTCAGCTGTTGAAGTCAAAAACCAAAACTCAGGTCTACCTGCCGTTCTTTTGCCTCTTCAAGTGTTGGGCAACCATTGCAGGTATTTCTTAGGTTCTGAACTAGTGAGTCTAGCGATTATAGGTGTATGACAGTCATTATCTTTGACATTCACAACTCTAAACTCAATAGCAGAGCTGTGTCCACACTCGAAGCAATCTGCCCTACCTCTGGCACCAGGCTGGCAGGAGCTAGTGCTAGTCCTTGTTTTCTCTAATTCTCAGTGCCTACACGGGCATTGCTGTGCCCAGATTTTTTTCCTGCCAATGGCTTTAGTTAATGAGTATTTCCCCTAGCTCCACGGTTTAAAATAATGCTGAGGGCTGTTTCTGGTGCTGATTCTTTAAGAGCTGTGTTTCCAAATATCACTCAAACATCTCAGAACAATCCCCATGAGGTAAGTGCTTGCTCTGAGGAGTTGGGAGTTACACTAGAGCCTTTGTTGTTGTTCAGGTTAAAGATTTTCTTGTTTTGGTGAGTTTAGTGTTCTTAACAGCTGATGAAAAATCCATTTACAAGCAAGAGCCAGACTAGCTTTATCCAATGCATTGCAAGAACGCCTTTTACTCAAGGAGGGACTGATGCATAACTAGGACATTAATTGCCAGTGATCTACTTGCTTTTCCAGCTTCTCTATAGTGTGTTAATCTCATTACTTTGTTGACTTACCATTTTGTCTTCCTTACTTTTATAATAGCCTGTGTTATTTATGTTATTAACCATTTGTATTGTTATTGATAATACAAATACTCATTTTTTCCTAAGACATGCTGGAAAGGTTTTTGGGACTCCCAGACAACTGAAAACTCATAGAGTGGCACTCACAAAACTAGTAATGGACCCAAACACTTCAGAAATGGTGTCAGCATGCAGGGAATGGAGACAAAGGTTTTGGGATGCCCAGTGTAACATCTGTTTCTAGGTGAAGACATACTTCTAGGTGAAGACTGACTTGGGCTATTATTCAGGTAAGCATGTGGTGACACAGCAGTGACAGGAGAGGTCTGGCCAGACAAACTACATGAATTTGTGTTGGTCCTGCCTGGAGATGGAATGGGTGACCTCTGAAGGTCTCTTCCAGCTTCAGCAGGAGAAGCTTTGCCTCTGTCTTTCTGTCACACAACCTCTCAGCGAGGACAGCCCAAACAGCTGAGATGGAAGCTGGGTGTGCTTCCACTTCCTGACTAGCAGTTCTGGTGCTCTGACCACCCTGTGAAATTGGGATTGGGTACCATGAAGGATCATTATGAATTACTTTGAAAGGAGATAACATTGTCACAATCTCCTACTGTGACTCAATGTTATTTAAATTATTGAATTACATTTAATCATTCCCCTTTTGTTTTGTGCTGTGTGAACCATAGTCTGAGGAACGGCGCATCATAGTTCCCATTCCTCAGGCTCAGATGTGTAGATGTGGTTGCTCAGTGCCCTGTTGCGTGGAGCAGGGTGCTTGGGAGATACAGAGGAATTGTAGCATTTGGCATGATAAGAGACTATGCTGGGAATCCCCAAACTGGCCAGGTTCTCTGTTTCAGCTGCTGTGTAGGGGTTGTTCTTATCTGTAACTTTGGAGGCTGGCACCTGAAGGTTATCTGAGATCTGCATCGGGTTCTGCGAAAAACCTGCTGCAAAGGTTGCAGTAGAAACACAGGTGATGGTTTGGGGAATATCTGCGTGATGAGATTACAAGCAGTCATCCCAGGAGTAAGATTTTGTTTATATTTGTATTTTATTTGAGGATCTGTCTTATTTAGTATTTCTTACAGTAACATTTCCATGTATTATGCCAATCTTAATTATGAAATGAATATGAGAAAATTGAATTACAACTGATACTCTGGCAAGCTTTTTATTTTTTAATTTTTTCCCAGGTGATTAATTCTGAGCAAAGACTATTCAAATACTACTGAATGTTAAATAATAACTTTGCTATGAATGGTAACATTTTTGGGGGGAAAAAAAGGGGAAGAAAAAAAATAGAAATAATGGCAGACAGCATAAATTCCATGGAACAAAATTACTCTTGTCAAGGAAAATCTTGTCATTTCCCTCAGAGAACCCAGATTTTATTTGGCTTTTCACCTCACATTATTTATAGTATGAAAATATGTTTCTGCTACATATACTGCTGCAGAACTAGAGTACAAGGTAATCTCCTCTGTAAAATGGCAGGCTTTTGTTCAAAATGTCTGCATTCATTGGCTTTATCTGCCTTATCATCTCTTTTCCTCTCTGATGAGTGCAAAATGTTTGGGTAATTTGCTTTGACCAGATCTGTCTGTGAGATCTTAAGTGGAAAAACTATTTGCATACTTAAGAATCCTGAGAACAGAGAGTGGCATTATAGTTGGGGATTTGGTCGGGTTTTTTTCCCCACTGTGCTGGGCCAAGAGAGACACTTTACATTTATATGTAGCAATTACCATTCCTAATTTTTCTAATTAAACTGCCTTGTGAAAAATTTAACATATAAAATGCAGGCTGCCCAGCTAATCTGCTTTGCTCTTTGCCTTACTAGTTTTTCACATACCAGCTCCCAGAAGTTCAAATAGCTGGTGTTTGTTTGTTTGTTTGTTTTTGGGGGTGGGGGAGGGTGAAAGAGATGGAAAATACCAATGAAGAACACTATGAAAGAAGTTACTGACAAACAATAATTCTACTCAGAAATACACACCCTGATAGACCTTGCTGAGCTGGCCAGAAGCTTGAATGTGTTTGGCAGAACATACCCATCTGCTTGCAGTCAGGACCTCCATTCAGCAGAGCAACTCACTGAATAAAGCCCACCACGGTGCTTACACACTCAGACAAGTTCATGGGAAATGACCACCTTCTCTTTTGCCCGTGATTATTATTATTATATATATATTTAAACAAATCAAAACTAACATGTAGTGTTAGCAATTTTTTCTTCATTTGTATTTAATCATCTGAGTGCAATTCAGAGGCTGAAAGAGCAGCAGTGTTAATTGGAAGTATTCACTCTGCAAAGACTGCAAAGCAGAGTAATAAACTCAAATTGGAAGTGGCAGGATGTTTTTGCTGATAACACTTGTGCATGTTTCATTACGCTTTCTGACCCTGGTGGAAGGTAAACTGTAAAACTTAGAATTAAAAATATGATCGTTGTGGTGTTTTTTTGTTGTTGTTTTTTACATATTAAATGCATTTTGTAATGTCATGGCTGTTGCTGATGAGAATTGGAACAGATTAATTCACTCCTCCTAACAGCTTCTGGCGTTTTCATGGGGCTGCAGGCTCTTGAAAAGCACGAGAATAAAACTCAGTGTTTCTTCTGGTTTGCTCTGCTTGGGTTCCAGATAAGTTACAAAGAAAGATATTTGAAATAATGTCGTATTGACATCGTTGTTGTTGTTTGGGAGTGAGATAATGTACTTCTACAAATTCAATTCCAGAATGATCCCATGCGATTGACAAACTGCAGCATTCCAGATATAATTCATTACGTTGAGTTTGAAACATCATATGACACTTGTATGATGTAGAAATATTTTATCATTAATTCCCATTGTCATTTGTACACCATATGTAACTTTTTACGTTGATTTCTGATGTTCCTAGGTTTGCAGGTATTAATTGTGCAGCCCTTTGTTTTTGTGAATTTCAGTACAAATACAATGCTCTGCATGAATTTTCAGGAGTGTTAATTCTGTCCTAATGCTCAGACTCATGGGAAAGAATTTGCTTCCTCTGCAGTTGGACCAGCTGTAACGGTGAGAAAATGAGATCTTATGTCCAGATGCTTTATAATTTACATTTGTTTTTTAAGCAACTGAAAAAGTGCAGTCTAGGGGCAGAAAAATCTCCTTCCTTCAAATGAGCACTGCAAGTGAATTTAAAGTTGTACAAATGGATTTGAAGTTTGATGATAAGAAAATTGATTGGAGATTGTACATTGTGAATACATTAGGTTTGTAAAGACAAAACATGCATGAAGTGCAATTACTGCTAGTGTTGCTATATTAGTATGAATGTTAATAGCATGTTTGTTTTTGAAATGGGTTATGCATTCTGGTAAATGTCTGCTTGAATCTAGTCATCTGTGTATCACTTGTCTAAGTACTCTCATTTAAGATGCCATATCCCTTCTTGTAGCAATAAAGGGGTAAAGCAACATTAATATTAAATAATTAGAAAAACAAAAGGGGAATGATTAAACATATTTACATAATTGAAATAACACTGAGTCGCAGTGGGAAATCGGGACAATGTTGTCTCCTTTCAAAGTAATTCATAATTCAGATTTTTAATTATGGCATATTCATTCATTTAAAGATGATTCTGGATGAGAGGGCCACTAATGAAATACAATCATTAGCATCTAAACAAAGTAATTTAGAAAGTCTCCTTTCGGGGAAAAGATTTCTAGAACATCATCAATCACACAAGATATGCAAAAACAAGCAATTAAACCACACACAAGAACTACAACAACCTTATATATTAGTAATGTACACATGAAAACATAACTGATTACAATGATTAGAGTAGGGTAGTGTGGTTAATTTGTATGTTATGTAGCAATTTAATGGAAGAATGTACCAGGACAGACTCGTTGCACAACAAATGAGTGCCATGTCATTGATATCTGTTTTAAATAGACAGACGTCATTTCAGTTCGTGCCAGGTTATCAATAAAAAATCCAGTGACATGAATCTGGAGCTGTGTCCTTCACAGAAGCATAAATACCCCACTGTGCATCTCGGGGTTGAGTTTTGGTTTCAGATATGATTTTGTTTAAGAATTTTTGTTTCTATTTTTCTTTGCTTTTTTTTTTGTGTGTGTGTGTGTGTGTGTGTGTTTGCACTGTATTTGGTTTTGTTAAAATGGCAAAATAAAGGCTTAGGAAGGTATTTCAAGAGAGAAGCAGGTGCTGCATTAGTTTCTCATTAACTACTCAAATCCTGCTTTGGGCTTGTAGCAACAGAGTGCTCGTAGATCTAAATGGGTCAGTGATTTTCAGGGTCTTTCCATATGCACAATTACAATTCATTAAACATGAAGCAGCATTAAATGGGCAAAGTAATTCTGCACGACTTTTAGTGTCTGTGTGCAGTGTCCTGTTAAAGAAACACAAAAAAGAGCTGGCTTTAAACACCTTTTGGTTAAATTATAATCTTGTTGGAAACCCGCAACACTTCCTCCTCTCTTTTAAAGATAAGGCAGAAATAGCTGTGTGTGTGTGTGGTGTGTTTGTGTGAATGCAGGGAGCATCTTGCCACAGAGCGTCTGATGTAGTTGTTCTGCCTTTGATAACCACCAGGCTTAGAAGCCAAAATATGTTCTATTGGGTACTCAAAGGATAAAAATACTGGTTAATTTTCAGCAGTGCTCCTTCATTTGACTTTACAATTTATAGCAGCGAACATTAATGCAAGAATAGCTTGGTCGAGGAGGAGTTTAAAATTAGAGCACCTCTTCTCATTAGCCCCAGCAGCCTGACCCAGGGTGAACTGAGAAGTAATTTGCCGCCAGATCCTCATTTTGCTTCTGTTATCACTCCTTGTAAATGAAGCGCAGCAATTTATTGTAGCACCTCAAGGAGTCAAGAACATAATGTGTAAAACACATACAAAAAAAATCTTTCTTCACATTCATTAACACCCAGCACACAGAGGCTGTTCACTTTTCACTCTAATGAAGGAGGGGGATCTTAAATCTAAAGCTTTCCAGCCTGTGAAGAAGGCCTCTTCAGGTCATTAGACAGAAGCTGAGTTGGACTGAAGAAAGGTCATTGACAAAAAAGGGAGAATGGCAATATGATGAAAAATAGAAAATGGATAAAAGAAGAGACTTTAGAAAGCTCAGAGAATGGAAAGTACATTTTTGGCTTCAGTGATCAACCTTTCTTGTCTCTATGTTCATTTTCTGTTGTCGGCAAAGAAAAGAATATCTGGCTTTTTATTTAGCTGGGAATTGCTCTCATGTTTGGTCAATTCTCATTTCATCACCCTTGATCTGACCTTGCAGGAAGCGTTAATAGGCTTATTTTTAAGGGAGCTTTGCCTGCTGCCCATAAATTCAGCTCTTCATTTTGCTCTTTTTTATTTAAAACATGCTGTCTACTAGATTTTAATGTATTCTGATTATGTAACTGACAATTTCCCTGTAGGGAAATCTTTTGTCTCTCCCATCCTGATTAACACTTTGAGTTTATAGCTCTCTATTAACATCACGTTCAGGAATATTAGGAAGTGTCTATATGCAAATTAATTTATATTGGTAATAGAAATAGAAGAACTTAAAGAGGAGCCAGAATCGTGTTGAGCACGTGCTGACTGCACAGCAAAACCTGTACTTAGGGCTGGAGGTTTCCTAAGCCAAGAGGTGTAGGATCTTGTAGAAAATGTCTTTGTGTCATTCGCCCAGCCTCCAATGACAGAAGGACTGAATCCTGCAGTCCTGTAGCAACCACTGTTAGGCAGTGCTTTTCTCCTTTAATGCACGCTGCTTGTGCTGATATATTCTGTTACTGACATAAATGTATTGTGAGGATAAAGACACAACGAAGATGGTTTTTTTGTGTGTTGTTTGATATCATAGATAAGAAAATATTATTTTTTGCATATTTCCTTATGCTTGCCCACATCCCATTGCTGAGTATTCCCTTCATATAACTTAATCTTATGTATTAGAGTGTATACGTTTTGCAGTAAATGCTTTCCATTTAGTTAACAGCATGAGACCATTATCTTGTGACAAAACTCTGTTCCAGTGAAGCCTCTTCATTAAATAAGTAATCAACCTTTACTTACAATGGAAACTGGAATTAGTAATATATAAATATATGATGCTGAAAAGCCATCAGTTGGCAACAACATGACCTATATCAAATTTTATCATATTGTTCTAATCCTTCTGGAAACTGATATGCAGTTATGTGTCTCAGGTAGTCTTAGGCAGACAAAAAGTGCTACAAAAACAAGACAAATGGACTGTCGACATCCACAGTATATGCAAGAGGTAGCAGAGCTTATTTTGGAACTCTACAAGGGTTTGTATTAACTTTCCTTTAAAATGTATCCTTGTGAATTATGCATGTAAATACTACAGCTCTGTATCCAAAGCTGCAAGCTGCTTTATTTATTTCTGAGCTGGAACAGCAGTCTTTCTGAAAGTGATCCTTCTCATTACCCCCAGTTCATGCAGGTTTGCTATTCAGCTACTCTTGGTATTGGGTTAAGGTATTCTTTTTAAACCAGGCAGCTTAGCAGGTAGAGTATTGGAAACAACTGGTCAAGCAGGAAGCACTTCTGGATTGTAAGCACTTACACCATGGCTGGGTGAACGAGGTGCTAGACCTTCTAAATCAGTGCTGCTCTCATGTATTCCCAGTTCCATGAGAGCCTTAGCACTAGTATTCTTAAACACAGGCACCCTGAAGTACTTCTGGAGCACCGGTTTTCTCTAATATTTTACATGTAGCATATGATAAATTACAAGCTTTGTGCTGACTTTATAGTTGTGGCTGAAATTATAGTTTTCACTGGAACACCTCCTACATGCCTTCAATCTGTGACACATACGCTGGACTATAAAAGCTCTGATGATAAAATTAACAGCACCGAATTAGGAACTGCAACATCTTACAGAAATATCTGCATTTTCCTTGGTTGAGCACATATCCAAAGGAAAGGTATATCTGTTTGAAAAGACTCAAGAAACTTAATCAGAATTTCACCTGGGAAATTGCTTGGGGATGTTTCAGTACTTATTTCCTGCCCTTGTACTGGAAATTAAGAAAAAGGACATTGGAAAGTGGACAGGGAAAAGCCAGACAAACCTTACCAACCTCTATTTTTTGTAGTCCAATTACATAAAAAGATGACATTTCCCCTTGGCTAATTTATTTTCATCTAATAGTCTTGGTCTTTTGGGGGTCCCAAATGTCTTGTTGTAAAAAAACTGCAAGTGAAGTCATATAGACATAGTTTTCTCTTATCATTGGATCAGGTGAGTGGGCGAGGTGCTCAGAAGTATAAAAGTAGTTATTCAGACAGTGTATATGTTAAAAATTTGTTCATGTATATGCATTAAAACTGGTAATTATGTTCTTGCTTTAATTTTATGTACAGTGCTTTCTGAGCCTAGTCTCTATTCAGAACTTCTCTACCCTTCTCCTCTTTTGTTCATCCAGCTCTGGTTTTCTTCTTATTTAACTTGCCTGGAGATTGCCTGGAAGGCTGGCTTCTTTTCTACCAGTATATATATCTGGCAGGATATAAGGAGATTTTATGCTGATTATCACCCTGTGTGGCTGGGAAGGGAGAGTGAACTGGGAGAGGTTAGTTAACCAATGCACAGAACAGGGAAATAGTCCATCTCTTGCCCTCTGTAATTCACAGACTATTTTAGGCACTAAAATTGTGACAGCTTGCTCTTGTGATAAAGATGTTAACAAGACGAGAAAATGACATTAATTTAATCTATTCTTACAGGTCATACTGAAATGAGTCTGTGATGATACAAAATTATAATAATAAATATGGTAGTAATTTTACAATTCTTTATAGATACCATTCGCAATCCTTTCACATGCAAATGTCTTATCCCATCCTTCACAGCAGTGATTTTTGGAACCATCCAGACTCTAATTCAGAATCTTCTAATAGTTGATCCCATAATTACTTTATATTGCAAGAACAATACAAAATACTAGTCCAAATTGGGATCTCAAGACAGCTCTCCTTTTATTTCTCTTTCTCCTGGTCTTCTAGAAACATTTCCAATTTAGACGTTTTCCACATTCTCAAAAGTGAATTATATCATCAACATTCTTAGCTTGTACTACATCAACAGCTAAAGAACAGCAGTGTAACAGCAGTGTACAAACTCCACAGTAATGTTAAAAAAAAAAAAAAAGATTTAAAGATATTTTCATGTGAATGAAAGTGGTGGTTTTGATTTGTTGGTATTTTCAGTGTCTTGGCAAATCTGACACAGTAATTTCCAAATACTAAAAAGTTTCATGAATCTGTGGGCAAACGATTATTTAACTTAAGATGACTATCAGATAGTTAAAATTCAGTGCTTTTGTAAGTGCTTCATTCAGTCAAGAAAGAAAAATACATTCTTTTTTTTCTTTTTCCCTAAGAATTATTTTAAAGAGTAGAAGAAAAGAAAAGAAGTAATTCTAATCAAATCTGAAGTTCAAATTCTAATTTAATTAACAAAAATAAATCAGAATTTGGTCATCCTTATTTTCAGGCTAGTTTATCTCAGGAGAACTTTTACCAGTCAGTGTTTATGAGCCACCTGAACATGGGCAGTTGCTGAAACAAAGCAGCTGAGCTGCACCTGTGGACAGGGGTAGGACCTTCAGCTGAGCTGTGAGACTGTGTAGCCCAACTTCAGCAGCAACTTTTCACCACTGTGTACTGTTGAGTTTACACCTTTGTAATCTGCTAGATACAGAGGGTGGAGCACAGCCTCTGTATTCTGTTTAATAGCCTCAATTACAGGTGGAAAAGCATACGGTATGTAAATCAGTACTCGCTAGATGTGTAATAATTGCAAGGTCAACGTGGACAATGTTTCGTTGAAGTGCTGCTTTAAGTGAATAATTTCGGTGATGAAAGTGTATTTTTTCATATTTGAGAGCTAATGTACTGAACAGGTCTTTCAGAAACATTGCTCCAATTGCACTGTAATGTTAGAAACAGCAATAACCAAATTTCACCGACTTCAGCACTAAGAGCATATCTTAGCAGATAATGTGACACACAGGTGCCCATAATTGTGCTAGGATTCAAAATACAGTGCTCTCAGATTTTAGATGTGGAGTCATGGGAGAGGAAGCTGAAGATATTTAATAGTTGTAAGCAAAGCAGAAAAGGGCAGAGTTACGTTTGCTGGAGATAGTGAAAGCATTACAAAAGATTGCTATGGTAGAGCAGTTGGTGGGAGCACATGCTCCCCTTTCAAGAGCAACTTTTCAGATTTTGAAAAAGATAACCATGATTTCCTGTAAACAAAATTAAATTTATTTTAACTGCGAATGCAAGTTAAATACTGCGCCTTCAATTTTGTTTTCAGATATTTCAGGATTTATTTCAGTGAACAATTTGCACTGGCTTATACAGAGTAAGATCTCATGTGATATACTCAGGCAGAAATTCTCAAGAAATTCAATTTAAAACAGCTTTGAACAAGTCTTACAGCAGAGTTGCAGAAAGGTCTCCTGCTCTCCTTTGAAGCACCAGTTATTCTTATGAAATTATTAAGCTTCAGTCTGCTCTTTCAAATGTAAAATTGGTGATTCAGTACATACTACTTGTATGCAGAAGTACTTCCTTGATTTTAGTGAGATTATGCTCATGAGGAAATACATATATTAACGACAAACATCGGCAGTCTTAAGAGTCATGTTAGAAAACAAAGATCTGGCGAGATCATACATAACTATAAACAAAGAGGAACATAAACTATAGAAAACTGTAGTCATGTGACATATTTGAGATCAACAAATTTTATTACTTGTATTTTTCACCATGGTGATTTGTGATGTAAAGGCTCTAAGATGACTTTAAATTAATTTACTCTGTATTCATAATTCTGATTTACTAAGGTAAGTTTAATTAAGATGATTATTTCCCATTAACTTCTGTTAAACATCGCAGCTACTCTTTTTGCTTAAGTCAATTTCACATTCTCTTCCATGCAAATTATTTCCAATTTATTATGAAATTCAAGAAAGTAAGCATCCGAGTAAAAAGGATGTTTATTGGCAAGGGTCTAATTTAGCACACATAAGTACCATTATTCTTTATTACCCTCATTATAGTGCAAAAGACTTGAGCTAGCCTTTCAAGAAACACAATTTGTAACTAGATGGAGAAGGTTAGGAAGAAACAAACTCATTTCTCTATTCAAACCAATGGCAGCATGAGCTATTCCTGGTGATATGTGTTGACTATCTTTTTTTCCCTTCATTTCTCATTTTTTCTTCACTATATTGCAATGATTTTTCATTATGTTTACCTGGCACATAAAGATCCCTGTATAAGACAAGGTTGGGGGATGAAGAGTTATTAACAAAACCTGACTCCCACTAGAATGTTGTGTGTGACAAAAAATTGGCAGGGCTGATTTAGTGACAAATTTTAGTTTCTTGATAGAATCATGGAACATCAGTTTTATGAACAGAATTGCTCTGAAGTTTTACAACAACCAATATTTAGTGGAAGAATTACTTTCAGTTACTGAAAGTTCTCTGGTTTTGGTTACAAGATCAGATTTTTCTAGGTAAAGGTGAAACACTTATTGAATCAAAGGAGGAAAAGGTGTATAATAAATTGCTCTTACTTTCAGATTCAATTGCTTTCTTCTTCAAATGTTTGGTCAGGAAGCGAGAATATTATATGCCTTGATTAAGAACAAGATCAGATAACATGACAAATGATAAAGCTAATTCAACAATTTTTTTGTTTGTTTCATTTTAAAACATGATCACTGCAGACAGTAATTCCTTTGGTAAATTCCCATTGGAATCAATGCTCCTCTGACTGCAAGATCCAAACTCTTTGCATGTGGTGGGAGGTGATGTTTTCCTTAAGCCCAAGCGCTGTTTTTAATGTTATTCACATTTAAATGCCAATAAGTTATGCAACATAAAATTGATTTTCTGCTCTTCTGTAGATAACTGAAGTAATTGAAAGAACCAGGGAGACAGCTAGACACATTGCTGTGTGGTAGGATTGGGCCATCTAGCAGACACATTATTGTTGCACAAACACAAAGGAAGTAGACAGGGTAAGGAGAATTTTTTCAAGGCAGCCACCTGTATGCTGTCACTGCATTAAAAAGAGGAACATATCGGTGCTTCTTTTATTCCCGCATTTGGGTGAACAGATTTCTAAAGATGTCTGTTCCCTTCTTGATAACAGTCTCCTCCAAATGGAAGGGAAAAACAATGCTTAAAATAACAGTCAGTATTAGAACAGGAGAAAACACATTCACCACATAAATGAAATAATTGTAATCAGAGGAGTGGAGTTATCACACTAAGAGGATTTCAGTGAATAGATGAATTCTGCGTATAACATAATCAAATTGTCAACATTGTTTAGCCTAGTTCTACTTTTATTCATTTCCAGGATTTTCTGATTAATTTAAATCGTGGTTAATTGAGTAATGAAACATTCAGGAAAGTTCAGTTTAGTAACGCCAATTTCCACTTGTTAATAACATTAGTAGAAAGTCTGAAAGATTATTAAAAGAAAAATGGTATTTTTGACTGCAGATTACTTAAATTCTGAAGGCTCTTCAAAGGTAACACCTTGTGCCAAAACCCCACGTGTTTGTTTGATTTCGTATGTTATACAAACAATAGAATTCTGGTTGATTTTCTGAGTAGGAAGAAACCTGGATTAGGAGAAAGAAACACCTCATTCATTATGATAATTTTATATTAGCTGATATTACTGAGAGAAAGTGAGGAAAGAATGGGATGGAACATTATTACTTCATCCTGGTCTGTCAACTTTTGCCTTCTCAGTGATGTTGTTTGGGGCTCCCTGGCCCATCTATTCACATTCAATTAATCCCAGCCCAGAGTGAGGAAAATGGTGAATTCTTGCAGACAGGGAAAACAGGCGGTTGTATTAAGGCTGGTTGTATTAAGGCTGGAAACACATACTGCAAACTTTGGCAAAGAACATCCGTTTGCACAGTATGGCCAGACACTGTCAAGCAGATAGCTTCTGGTATATCTGCCAGGCAAATGTAAATTGACCCCTTGGCTTAGAAGTTTAATTGTGTTTATGTTGTGCTGGAAATATTGTTCACTGTCATTAATTGTGATCTTAGTAATTGCTCAGGCATTTTTTTTCTGAGAACTTAGTCAAGCTTAAAGAAGAGCCTTCCTAAGACTGCTATTGCTTTATCTCACTATGTATCCACCAACTGGTCTTAATGCCAGCTATGAAGTGGTTAGTATAATAAAATACATTTAACCTGATATTTTGATAAAAGATAACATAGAAAAAAATTATAATTCTTTAAAATGGAAGTTGATGAGGCAAAAAAAATGGTCAATCTAAATACCACTGATCCAAATGGTAGAGGTGGACAGCTGACGATAGAGTACATTATTCCACTCCACTGGATGAAGTGACTTTCAAGGACTGATTAGCTCCATGTCTGAGAGGGTTAGCCCCCTGCCTGTTATAACAAGTGCCTATGAAAGGGAGAGCTGCTCTGACAACTAGCTATGCCAACCGTGAAGTTATTTCAATACTTTCTCTGCTAACAAGTTGATTAATCCCATCATCATTTTGAAAACCTATTTCGTATGGAATAAATCATTTTCCAATAAAGAGCAGTTAGGAGTGTAAAACTTTGACTTTGTCTCAGTGACGTTACCAGCTGTACAGCAGATTCTGACTCTCTTCAAGTTCTCCATAATGAAGATGATATTTTTTTTTTAATGCTGACTGACAAGTTTTATTTTAAACATGCAGCACTCACTATAGGCTGATATCCTAGTGGCAGTGTCACATCACGTATCTTCTACAGTGAAGAAATGTTCAGATTTTACTGTGAGCATCAATGTTAAATGTCTATTATTTCTGTTACTTCTCCCCATTTTTTTTTTTTCTTTTGCTTATTAAGTCAAACATAACGTAAACAAGTGGCTGCTGCCACATGACAAATACATCACTGCACATGAGAGAAAGATCCAGTATAACATCTTGCATTTGAGACATCACATAATTGTTTGAAACATTTAGGAGACTGTAGACAGCCTGTGAGGAAGAAAAGATGTTCCAATTAGCTGTGGAAAGTGTTCACTTATGTGCTTGAAAATGTGAAGATTTGAAAAATACGGAGCTTAACATTCAGGGGAACTGCAATAAAGCGTATCGTAAGCAGTAAAATGAGTTATCTTCATAAAACAGTTCCTATAATGATATAGCATTAAAACCACCTTGAAGCACAGGGGAAAAAAAGAAAAAGGAAAAAAAAAAACACAACACCAAAACAAGAAACCCTGAACAAAAAGATAAGCTGGCATTTTTAGTTAAGTCCAAGATTTCACGTATGTATAAATACAATCTCAGAAAAAGTGGAATAAGTGCATTGCTAACTACCTTCCTTCCTCTTCATAGTTGCAAATTACTGCATTGTCTGTTTTGGAGTTTTTAAGTAAGTAATTGTGTTTACTTGTGTTAGTAGAGATTTCAAGGTGACTGGGCTCCATGTCTATTTGCAGTAAGCCTTCGTACTGAAGCCTTTGTATTGTGGTCCTGAGGCAGCTCTAGAGCATTGTTCATCCAGGCAACACAATATGTAATTGAGAACAACTCTGAACTGCAAGCCAGCAGTGGTACTGAGGGGTGATCACAGAGGGTACGATTCTTGAGAGCATTACGGGCAGGAGAAGCTCTCAGGTGCAGCAATCTGGGAACAAAGCCGTAGTCCTTTTCCCTCCCTCGTTTGTGGGAGTTCTTGCAATATAATGGGGGCATGACAAGCCCCGGGCTGGACTTGGCTCTGTTCTCTGCCTGTGGTTTCTGATACGCATTATCAGTAATAGAGCGGTTAATTAAAATGGTATTTCCTTGGGACTCTGAAAATTTATATGGTATGAATTCAAGTCACTCCACTGCAGGCTATTTTGCATTTTTAAAAGCTAATATTCTTAGCTAGCTTCTTTCAGGACCTGAACACACCGAGTTAAACACAGAGCTGGAATTACACATTTGTTTCATCTACCTTATCTCTTAAACTAGAGGAAAAGAGCAGTATTACAGTAATAGCAATGACTAGAAAAGAAGAAAATAAAAGCTGAAAGTTCTAATCAAAACTGTAATCAGAAGGATGACAAATGGCGAAGATTATTAAATTTTCTTTGCTCCCTGATGAATTTAATAAAGAACTAATCAAAGATCATTAGAAGGCTTTTGTGCTTGGTGTGCATTGTAACTGGATTGCAATCGGAATTTATGTTTTAGCAGTTATTGAGAGTTGAATTGGACATGTAAATATAGAAAAGAGATCTTTTTACCATTTTTCTTTGAAAATATTTATTGTAAGATATATATCCATTGTATTTTGCTTCTGAGCTTCACTTGGTAAAACCAGAAAATCTTTCACCTTGATTAGAAACTTAAAAATTAATGTCAATGTTTAGTTTTATTTTTTAATGATTTTTTATTATTTCTTCAGATTTTCCAGAAATTTAGAAAAAAAGCATTTATTTCCTAGAAAACTGCATAAGCATTCCAGCTGCTACAAGTAATGATAATTTATAGAGAGCCACAATAACACAGAAATTTGTCTTCTGCAGATCTCAGGGTTAATTTAGCACTATTAAATAATAAAGGGTTCTTTCAAATTTCATTTTTATCTCCTTTATTTGGTTCTGGAGTAATGGCACTTATTAGATTTAGGAACTGAAGGTGTCGTCTATTTAAATTTAAACTATTGAGATTGTGAAGGAAAAACTTATTAGTGTGGTCTGGCAAGGCAAAGGAGAAGGCTATAAGAAAGAAGGTATGAGCATTTCCACTCCAGTGGATTTTGAGGTGTACACAAGAGATCTATTTTTTCCATCTCACAAGAGCCTGCATGCTGCTCTTGCAAGTATGTGCATGACCATCTGGAATGGGGCATGTCTTTCATGTAGCTGTGGCCACTGCTGAATGCATCATCAACCACCCCACTGGGCTCCTTGGTATCTGTCTCCTTTAGAGATGACATACATAGTCTTCTGCTCTAGGACCCGTTTTCCAACCATTTAATGCCAGGCATCATTTTGAATGTAGCCTCTAGGTAAGCCTTGAGTTAGGTGAATGCAAACCTTTTATTGAGGTCCTGGGTCTTGTGTCCACTCCTCTTCAGTTTGACTAGAAAATCCACTAAGAAATGTTTGGCCTGTGTCTATTATTCACTATTATTATTTGGTTGGAAGATTTTCTAAACGCATCTGAGTGTGCAGGCAGTGCGGAGGCCAAGGACTGAGCATACCCTGAATCTGAGATATTAAAAGACTGATATTTTTTGTGTGTCATCTCTTTAAACCCATTGGGTTTTCCTTCCTCTTCAAGAGGAACAAAGGACATTCCAACTTTCCCCAAGAAATTGAAGGTTTCCAAGGGGAACAAAGAATTAGGCAATATGAATAACAAATACATTATCACCTCACAGGAGCAGGTGAAGATCCATGTGCCTGAGCATGGGGTTTTGCCCTTGGGAATTGTCTGCATCCCTCCTGCAGTAGCCAACACCACTTGTTTCCTGCATCCACACAGAGTCAGGGGTGCAGGGGATGTGAGGCAAGAACAAAACTTCTGCTTGATTCTGCGCTCGGCATCAGATTTGCTCTTGCTCTGTCAGAACTGCTGGCTGCACACTGCTTTGAGCTGTAGTAAACATTTAAGCATGCAGCCTCTGGCTGCAGAAGGCATCCCACATCTCTCATATGGTACCCAGTCTGGTGCATACAGTCTTGATTCCATTCCATGTTTGCATCAAGGTTTTGTTGTTCCTGTGTGAGGGATCGAAAGCAGATGTGTAGCGCTGCATGAGGATGTGCCTGGCTTTTACAGCAATTGCTGTCCAGAAATCACTGGGCTTCTCACCAGGATTCAGCTGACAGCAGAAGTCCAGTTCTTCCCTATCCTTATCAGTATGAGCAATGAGGTTTGTTTTTTATGCAGTACAGCAGCTATGAGCCTAGCTATTTATTTATATATCTTAAAGAGATTTCCATTTGTGTGGAATTTGTTTGTATTTACTGCATTATTTTGAATTAGTGAAAATGGGGGAAAATGTTACAGTGAGTTTCCTCAGCCTGCATCTTTACACTCAGGTGAAACAAGCCATGCATACGATAGGGAATCTTAAAAAAGTTATAACCAGATCACCCTAAAGCATGGAGAAACTGTAGAGGTGTGAGCCAAGGGAGGGCAGCATGTGTAGTGCCATATTTTTCTGTGAGCACTTGGGAAACTTGCTACAGACAATGTGTCTGCAGTGGGATTGAAGGCATGATGACAGCAGGAGATAGGAGCACATACTACAGCACGGATTGCTGCTCAGATCAGGTTTTGAGATGCACTCTGTTTGCTGGATTCCAAATTTACTCTCATTGCCTGAGCTAGCTGGTTTAGAGCTGGAGAGGGTATGTTTCCAGACACTGAACACCTTACGTTACTCTGCAGGCACACGTGCACAAAGGCAGAGCATGGACTTGCTGGCCCTCAGTCTCTGCCTCCCCTTCCTTCCTGCTGCCAGCACTCTTGCTCTTGCACACAGCACTGTAAATACAGTCTGACCCCTACACTCTGTCTGACTCCTATACCCACACTGATCTTATGTTGCAGGAGTACATAGCAACATAAGATGGAGAGCGCTGTTAATAAAAGGAAGAATTAAAAGTCATTGCAGAACTCATTCAAACACAAGTCTACCTTGAACTTCATTGCCAGTGGTGCAGTCTTTTGCTTTGCATCATTTGTAGCTTTGCAGAATTAGTGCAAAATAATACCTGCTATATTTTTATAATATATTTCTGCATGGACAGATGCCTTTCTCCCTATTCCACTCCATCCCATGTGCCTGCTTGTACTATGCAGCAGTAAACAAGCGGCCGCTGTTCAGCTGCTATTCACCTTTCCCTTTTGTTCTAGCCAATCTTGTTGATGCAGTGTGAGAAAACAAGTCAAGAGAGAGGGTTATATCGTTTGTTTCTGAGAATCACAGTAAATGCTACATTTGTACTTCTGACTTGATGTCTTTTATTGCATACTAAAAAGTGAAGAAGCTGAGTACTTTGTTATAGGAATAGAAAATACTTGTGCCCATAATTAAATCCTTCAAGTATAAGAATCAGAGGACAACCCATAGATTTTGAAATTATTAAGTGCTTTGTGTTGCTGTACTTCCCATAGCTGTACAGGTCAATACTTCTCATGAGCTGGCTGTAAAATACACGGCATTATTTGCACATATATCCTGTTGTCACATTTCTAGCATCAGGTACAACTCCAACACAGCTCATGAAAGCAATTAGCTGTTAAACATTTTAATCGTGGTAAAAGTATCTTAAAACTTCTTTTGTGATCTTATCGCTTTTTAGGGAGCGCATTTATACACAAATTGCTTGGCATCTCTGTATCAAGGCTTTGATCTCTTGCACTATCAATTGTTGGCTCAGGTACAAGAGACTGTAAAATATACAAAGCTCCCTGCTCTAGACTCCAGCTGAAATGAAAAAGGAGGCTGTTTATACACAGCCACTCATTAGCTAAGTCTGTCAATATTTACATGATGCAAGTATGCCTTCTTTATGTTAGATAAATTATTTAATGCAACTCTAATGAGACTTTTTTCAGAAGTGTAACACTTAAAATACTTTCTAGTTCCCTCACTCTAATCATAGCCTGCATACAGTTGTTTTTCTGTGCTTTCTTTTTCAACAGTTTGTTCAGCTTTGGAAAAACAATAGGTTGTATTTTATGATTGATAAGTAAACATGATATGATTTTAATGATTTTGTTGCCTTATAATATCACTTGAAAATGTCATCAAACTATGCAGCAATCTCTCTTCTTATGTATACTTTCTAGTCTCACAGAAAATGCTGCATACTATAAGCATACTCATCACACCCCCACCTGAGAATTAAAGTTCAAGTCTGCAGGAACTGGCAGGTGCTGGCATAGCCTGTGTGCCTTGCTGACAGACACGCATTTAGCACATTAGATCACATTAATGGTTTTCAATGGATCAAGGCTAGAATCAACTGTGCCTTCTCCATTTGCGCCTCTGTCTATTAGGACTTTTTTTTTTTTTGCTCTTTGGCCTGGCTCCTTTCTGGCCCCTGAAGGCAGCTGGAAGCAGAGGAAGAGCTCAGAGCTGTGTCTTATTTTAATATTTGAAATGGCTCACAAATGCTGTGATTAGAAATGTCTGTAACAAAAAACAAAGGAGTAGCAGCATCTCTTGGAAAGAATGGGAATGAGGGGAAAATTATTCCCAGCCTAATGTGTGTGCAAGAAAACACAAGCTGTAAGCATATCTGTTCATGCCTTTTCAGATAGAGAGGGTACTAAATCCCTAGGCTTCCAATATCCTAAGAAGTAATTTATTGGGGTTATTTTGGTGTTTTGTTTCTGCTGTTGCTGTTCATCTGTCACTCGTTTCATATAAATATGTCTGTATGTAGCTTTTTGTTTTGTTTATTTTCTTGCATATGCACATAAATATTTTCCAGCTACTGTGTTTTTCTAGCTGTCACGTGTATTGTCCTATCATCCTCGTAGTATTTCTCTGGTGGATGATGTTAGCAGAAATTTGTGTGTTTCAAAATATATTTCAGAGCTGTAAGAAGGCAATTGTCATTATTTGCAGATGTCTCCTGAGGCAGTTGTAGAATTTTTATGTATTTCTTCACTGGCTCCAGTAATAGCTGTTATCTTCAATATTCTTACACCTAAATGTTGTTTGTATACAGCCATCATTTCTTTTGTGAAAGGCCCCTCCAGGCTGATATTAAAGCTGTTTATGCCCTAAACAAAGATAACCAAGGAGTGCTTTGCATGCGGGCAGATATAATTTAGGTCTCCCAACACAGACAAGACTATTTCACAGAGAAGAGTAGAGCATAAAGCAGTATTTTCTGTTTTGTACTCGGAAAAGGGAGAAACAAGATTTTATCCTTGTTCCATGCTGAATCTTCTATTTGTGGATAATCCAAGGAATTCCATAGGTACCAGTGATTCACCTGAAAGAATTGTGACCCCACTGTATTTTGTCTTCTGTTGCAATTCACCTGCTTCCTGACAAGTCCAGGAGAACCATACAAAAGAAAGCAATTCTGGTCAATTTTCAGAAGAAAGGATATGCCTGATGATGACTCAGTGTGCTCTGAGCTATCTGAGAGGCTGATGCAAACCTCCCTTCCACAGTCCTTGCAGTCCCTTAAGGGATGGAGGGACTCTGCACATGGCCCACAGATGTGCTAACAGGACTGCATGCAGGGCACCAGGCCTGGGGACTGACACAGGGCCTGCAGCCATCAGGTTCCTGGGGCTGGAGGCACTGCCGAGCCATTGCACTTGATTTTAAAGTGGGAGAGAGCTGCAAGATCCTCTCTTCACACAGCATTTCCTCCTTGAAGTGGTATTACTGTTGGCTCTAAAGCAAGCGTGTTCTCACACTAAAGATTACACTAAAACCCACCATGTATTATTTATAGAGTAGCTCCCGGGGAATGTTTCCTAATTTGAAGGAAAAGCTTGTGGATTCTTGATGGCCAAAAGATTTTCTACTTATTTGACCACTCATTTTCTACTCAGATTTTACTACTGTGAAATGATTTCCTGTTATTAGCATAAAAGAGATGTTTTGTGCTACTGCTCCTTCTGCCTTAAAGATGAGAAAATACAGGTTGGAGGTATCTGGTGAAAGGAAGCAAAATCACCCGTTAGGGATTTTACAATGATCCTGTGTGATTCAGGCCTGTGCTGTATGATGAACTGTAATGTTGGCACGTCATTTATATTTTATTTATGTGACAAAATGTCATTACACTCCATGTGTGAGCTGATGAGTATCTGGTAGGTTTCATTCTTTTCTTAGTAGCCATATGTGCTGCATTTTGTCTTTGAGAGCAGCAGAGCATACTTTAAGGTTGTGAGGACAATATATCAGAGAATCTCCCCATGCTATCAATTAATCTCATAAAATGTTCATGTAAGCCCTTCGCAAATATGTAAATGCAGTGCTATGGGGCTGGCAAATAATAAACAATAGTCATCTTATCCTGGGTTTTCCTTCATGTAATTCTCAGCAATAATTTAGTCCTTGTCTTCCACTCTGAAGGATTTAAATGGAATGACCTTAATTCTGGTTTTGTTTGCTCTCAATCTACTAAGCAGCTGCAGTGAAGACGAAGACAAACAGTAGATTAACAGTGGTACCTTTTATAAGGCTGATTAGTTCTCAAAATATGCTCGGTGGAAACAAAAAAGCACAAAATGAGGGCTGAGAGAGGGGCTGTTACTCTTTTCATTGAAATTGCTATGTTCCTTTCAGTAACCCACAGATACTGATTTTTCAATGAAATATTTTCTTGGAGGGTGATTGTTTCCACCAGCACAGCATGCATAATATTTCAGAGAATCCCAGAATCAGAATCATGATCGTTGGAAGGGAAGTACAAAACACATACTTCTGAATTAATTGTACTTCATTCACTTTACTCTTTCAAGTGAGAATTTTTTGGTACATGAATTAAAAGTATTTACTGGTATTTCACAGCACTTTTTCTGTGTGTTATGGTACTGGCAGTAGTTAAAACCAACACAAGATTTGATGCAGGAGATAACTGGAAGTCCTGCAATTTATAGGCATTTTGCAGAACTGTTTTTTGTATGTCCAAAGTGCGTGGCAGTGAAGGAAATTGAGACAACAGGTTGTAAACATGGCTTATGGTGTGGTCTAAGAGCACCTGATAATATCCCATAAATTTTAGGAGGAGTGGGAGTTGGTCCAATTAGTCAGCCAGGCAAAATATATCTACCTAAGATGGTGTTAGTTAAAGCCACTGCCAGGTGAAAGGTAACAGTTTGATTGGGATTTCTGCTTTTATTCATCTCCCAAAAGGTTCCCCCCTGAACAGCACATGGTCTGCTCCGTTTGCTTATTACCGAAGTGGAGGGGAGAGCAAGCTGGCTGATGTGACTGGCTCTCTAATTCACTCACATCCCCTTCCTGAAGCACCTAGGCATTCCTTAGATGTCTCCCATCAAAATCCTGACCCAGCCTGACCCTGCTTATCAACTGCTTGTTGTTCTTTCAAAGAGTTGAAAGGATTATGGCAGATTAGCTAACACAGCTCTGGTCCCTATATTGTTCTGTGACATTCAGGTCTATAATAAAAATAGAGTAACAGTTTTAAATCAAGTTGTAAGAGTGGACATACTTCTAGCTTGCTGTATCTCATGTTTTGGTACAGCTCAACTGATTGTTGCAATACTGTTGATTTGCATTCATCAGAAGCTAACTTATTTTCCCTCTTTTTTCTAGATCTAGTTTAGTAACGATTAAATTCACATCTATTAGAATCCATCCTCTGTGAAGAAATTTTTCTCACTAATATAAAATACACATTTGTGTTTTTATATAAAATAGACATAGGGGGATTTTGTTTTTCCATCTAATTCTAATATTTATTTGGATTTTTAAAGCATATAATTATTAGGTACCTAGCAATACCAACAGGCCTCAGGGTTATCACTCCTTGCTTAGCTTGGCACCTAGGAAAGCACAGTCCTGCTCTGTAGTCCAAAGGGTGCAAGAAGTCTGAAAAGCAATATGTTTTTTTCATTTCAAACAAATATCAGTGTCAATGAATGAAGGGTTTTTCAAAGTGCATGTTTTCTAGTATAGATGTGATGTCTGTAGTCAAAATGGGCCTTTAAGGAGTCACAGTCAGGCTGGACTGATTTCTACCACCTGCTTCCTGAAAAACAGGAGCAAATACTCAAGGATTCATTGACAGTGTTTCCACTCATCCTGTTCGGGATACATGTTTGGGTTGGCCTGTGTGTGTGTGTGTTTGTGAGTGTGCGTGCATGTGTGTGTCACAGAGAGGGCACCACCTGTCCTGAGGAACTGGTGAGTAGTCTTAGTCCTCTTCAACTTCACTTCCACTAGTTACAGTATTACAGGGCACCTGCAGGACTGTAGGCTCAAGAAATGACATGTTTTTCTGTGTTTTTATTGTTATATTTACTTATAGAAATGTCAGGAGTTGTTGGGTTAGGTCGCATTGAAGTGTGGGTTTCAGAGGAAAAATGGTGGTAAGATCTGTGATCACTTTTTGGGCCTGAGGAGTTGCATGGAAGCCACCTACCTGTGTAGCTGTGCTTAGTGAAGCATCACTTCTCTTCAAGTTAAACAGCTGTGAGACAGTCCTGGTCTGAAAATCATACAACCACAATCATTCAGCTACTCTGGCTTGACCTAATAAGCTCTGCTGAGCTACAGAAACATGAAAGCTTTCGTGGCTGTCGTTTTCCTTGATCCCTGTGCAGAGCAAGTCCCTTTTCTCCCTCTGTCAATTCCAACTGTTTGGTATGCAGAACAAACTCTTGTACTCTTGTTTTCATTTTGTTGTCAGGCTATAACTGATGTTCAGGAGAGGGTGGGAGGAAAGAAGCTTTGTATGGCCCTGAAAGGCACCAGATGTGCTTTTATTTATTTATTTATTTACTTATTTATTTAGTGGGAGGGGGGAGGGGTCGAGAAGAAGAATTAATTTAAATGATGTAATAATATTAATCTGTTGATTGCGGTGAATGTGTGCTGCGACAGGAGGGGGAGCTCTCAGCGCATCAGGCAGGGAAAAGGGGGCTGGAGGGGAGCGTGGCTCTCCCAAACCAGAGGGGCCAGGGGAGGGCGGGCGGATCTCACCCTGTCACGGGAATACCTGCATGTCACTGATGGCTGCTGCTTCACAGCGCAGAGAAGAAAACAGGAATGAAGTACAAATTAAAAAGCTTTGGGAATATTCTTAAAGTGCGTCTGCTTTGATTGCTATTTCTGTAGGTTTTTTTTTTTGTTTTTTTTTTTTTTTTTTGCTATGTATTATATTGTTTAACAGAGGAAAAGAAAAACAGAATATGTGCTTACTGTGTACTAAGCTGTAAGTACCTTTTTCAGACATCATAATCATCCTTTCCAGCTGAGAAGGCAATAGAGCTCTCCAAAAAAACAGCAATTGTCCTATTTTAACATTTCTGAAGATATCCCTTATGGAAAAAACCCTCCAGAATTTAATAAGAGTAAACCAAACAGGGCTATATAGTAATACCATAGAATTAAAAGGCAATTAGAAATTCAATAGTAATTATAAGTCTTCCACAGACAAGGCTGCCATGGGCTGCATGCACACCTGCCTCTGCTGTGCGAATAAATAACCCTTGTGCATACATGTGAGCACAGTACATCCTGAGGTACCCCAGCCTCTGAGGTGTCCATGTGCCAGGCTGTGCAAGTCACACCTGTGGGACAGCCCAGTGCAGCATCATGCAGGAAGATGGGGGTTCTGCTGCAGCAAGGCCTGCTCCTGCTGCAAGAATTGGAAAGTCACTCTGGCTCTGATGCCCAAGTCACTTGGTTATTTTTGAAACGCCAACTCTTACGCCTCTCTTCACTCCGTGATGAGGCATTTTTCTTTCGTTTCATTTCATTTTTTTTCCTCAAAGGTTAAATCACTTTGAGGTTGCACATAATAGACATGTAAAATTTTCCTAGTCACGGCAAATAGATCTTTATCTACCTTCCATCTACTTTGTTTTGTGGTGTTTGTTTGTTTATTTGTTTGTTTGTTTGTTGAATTAGTCAAAAGCTACTCTGCAGCTAATGTGTTTGCATTGATTCCCATGCAAGGAAGTCACTGCCTCCTGTTTTTTGCATTGTTTTTCTTTTTAGACTCCCTGTCTGACACACGTTGGTCCAAAGCACCTGAGAGGCAAAGGCTTCTTTCAGGTGTTCATGTGTGCCACCAACTGTACCCCATGCATACAGGGCAGTCCCAGCTCTGCTGGCCTCCAAAAACAGTTCAGAGTTCTGGCCAAAAGAAATGGAGGACGAAGGCAACCTTTCATTTCATTTTACAGAAGTGAATAGGAAAAATTCATGTTAACAAGCACTAGTCTCAACTTCAGCTGCTCTGTGCAGTTTTTCAGAATAGCCAGGGACACAAACCTGCTCAAAGGCACAGTGCTGAACTGCATCTGTAGCTGAGGTAAACCCCGGTGGCTGCACAGGAGACAGTGAATGTATCCAGATCATCTTTATACTAGGCTACCTTTAACAGGCCTTTCTGCTTGCTTGTTTGAAGATTCTTGAGTTTTATTGATAAATTAGTGCTGTTTTGCCTGCAAATTCATGGAACTTTGGTGACATCCAGTGACTGGTTCTGCTGAAAGGTATTTTTCCCCCAGAATGACAGGAGAGAAATGTTGGTGCCCTGCTGCTTTCCCCCAGTGGTGCAAGCAGGTGAATTTGAATACAGGCTGAAAATCTGAGGCCATGGAACCCTTTGTTGCTGATTTTTTGTAGGCTGTTGTGATCGACCTTAGGATTATCTTCAATCATCAGACTTTAAATTGCTGTTAGAAGATGTTAATCACAATTTAAAGCAAATATTTTGCCAGTCAAACCATTTAAATAAGCCAAGGTCTCTTAAGAACTTTCTCAGGGCTTCTCCGGTAATTTTCTTCCCATTCAAAGTTTCTCTTAAAGTAATGGTCTGAATGTCAAAGTCAAACCTTTAAGTACAGTGTGATGTTTTAGTACTATAATACTACTTCTTTTTTTTTTCTTTTCTTTTCTTTTTTCTTTTTTTCAGATTAATAATGGAGATAAACCTCATTTATTGGGGTAATAAAGAACACACATTCTGGTGGTGATAGAAAAAGTAATAAACTAATTATGATAGTTTACTCGAAAGGGCAGAAATTCATAGATTAAAATTCTAAGAGTAAATTATTGCATTAACCTCTTGAAAAACAGTGTTGTAAGCTAAATAGAATCGGGGTCAAATGACATAGTAAAATGGAGGGAAATAAGCAATGCTAAAGCTGTATCATTAAAAACTATCTTCAAGCTAAATTGCAAAATGGTTAGTATTGTATAGTAACATTCAAATCCTGGCAATTGTTCTTTTAATAAATATAATTTCTATAGCATTTTCTTAGATTATTCAGTTAATCGTTAGTGCTGTTTTACCTCTTTACAATAATGCACACTTTCTTTTTAAAAGAACTTGGTTATTTCTTTGGTCAGGGCCTATTTGCTCCTTTTTTATGTGAGATTTTCAATACTCTGCAATGATGCAGAGCAAAAAAGGTCCATCCACTTCACTTGTGATGCCTCGTGCATTACCTAAAGCACAACAGAACAATGCCAGACAACAGAGCCTTTCTCCCCGCTAACAATGCAGTCACCATGACAACCAGCAGAAGAACGTTTGGCCAGAAAAAGCTTTGAGCTTGGCGGACCAGACTAATCAAAAAATGGAATAACATGACAACAATTACACTGATGAGTGAGAGGGAAGCTACAGATGCATTCAGACACCTATGGCACTGCAGACTAGATGCATTCAGCATTTTTGTTTAGTGTCTTGTGTTTTTTAAGAGCAGGTAAATAGACAAGATCGAATTGTGTAACAGAATGTCAGTGCTCTAGTTAAATTGAAAATTCCTTTTCTTTAGCTGTGCTACTTCAAGCACACTGAAGAGGCTTTAGGAGAGATGAGGTTTTGAAGTGAAATATGTAATAGATACAATATGAGTGTCACAAGGCAACTTTATTTAGCTTTAAAAAATGTAAACTTGGATTTTAAAACATGCGGATGCAAATAAATACGGCCAGGTTGTGCGGTGAATATCTGACCGTGTCTTTCACTTCCGTCTCAGGAAACTGGACTTGTGTCAAGCATTGCTTAGAAGTGATGGCTTGTTGTTTTTAAACCAACCTGTTGTGCATATTTGTGTCCACTGTAAAATCCGTCACAGCCTTCTGTACAGACCTCTCTTCCAGCTCAAGGTAATCTTGAACTGCAACTGTACGTGTGCCACAAATCAAGCTGCAGACATAACAGCCTACTTCTCTGGAAGATCCCAAATTTAGCTTTGACTAATAGCCTGCTATTATAAGCTCCCAGTTGTATGTTAGAAGTTCTGGTATTTTCTTTATAGGAAAGGGGGAAGGGAATCTTTGCTGCTGTTATAGGAAAGCATGTCTGTGATTTCTACTATTGAGAATAACTTAAATATTTTAGGAACAGAAGGAAGAAAGCTACTGTTTAAAAACTGTGAGGCATTTGAGGATAGACAGGAGATGTCTTAGAGATTTGGAAGCAGCGATGGGCACAAACCCCATTCATTTCTTTGTGTTAATCTAAGAATGGCATGTTCCAGTTGCACTGCCAGTTCCGTACAGCTCTCTGCCTTATCCAAAACTGCCTCTGCTCCTCCTGCCCTCTCTCGTACCCTCATTGGCACCTAGGCAAACATTTTAACTAGCTATAGTTATCCTGGGGGGATTATTAATTGCTTGAATGCATTATGAAAACACTACCTTAAAAAGTGTTTGGGCACTTTGAACTTAACTGGCTGTACAAAGCAGCCTTCAGCCATTGCAATGAGAAAGCTGGAGACGCTCATACCAGGAGTGCCTTGGCCTGGTGCAGTCACTCATTGCTGAGTCACAAACACGTAGGGTGGGAAGAACTGCAGGATGCCAAGGATGAAGCATGCCCAGCTCAACAAGCTGAGGATGGCCAAGCTAACAGCGATCCCAAGCAGTGCCTTGTATGAAGTGATTCTAATACACTGGTAACATTGTATCTTTATGTCTGCAGTATAAGAGATTTTAGGCTGCTGATTTTTGGATCGCCTCTCTCCCACTAAATTCTGTGCTCCCAATTGCCCACTGGATTCTTAGCACCATTTGCATATATAAATTCTACAGTCAGCATATATAAATTCAACAGATGCATAAAGATCCTTAACTGCATACATTCGCTTTCTTGCATGTGTACTAAACGCTTTCCCTCTTGTCCTCTGAAAGGTCTACATTTCACTCAGGCACTGACGCTGGCCATTTCTCTGTGCAGCCATCTAACAACCACCACCTCAACAATAATGCTACATGCCTCACTGAGCTTAGAATAATTGAAAGTAAAGTCCCCAAGCTACCTTATCTCTTGACAAAATAGGTGCTAACTGCCATCACAATCATCTGGAAGTTTTGGATATTAGAGCTATGAGCTCTGTCTACTCTGCTGCTCTTGTGCACCCTGGGTCTGAACATGTGGAGTTAGCACTGTGAAATAACTTCCATGCTGCAGCCAGCCGTCCCTCAGTGGTCTCACCTTGGCACAGGGCAGAACTGGAGGTGCCCTCTCCTTCCCCAGCCATCCTTATGGAGTGCAGAGCAGGGAGAAGATGTACTGGGCATGTAGGCTGTGCAGACTGTGGCATGCCACCCCAGACCAAAATTGTCATTATTAGCTCTGCAGGACACTATTGGTACTTCGTGCTTAGCACATTTCAGTACCTTCTGTTGCGTAAAGTTAAGCAGTAGTTACTTAGTTTCTCATCATTACTGGGAACACACTTCTACTTTTTATACTAAAATGACTAAAAGAAGAACTTGATACAATCATTTGGAAGGCTAGCTTTGACTGAATTCTAACATTAATCAGAGCCTTTTTTTGATAAAGTAAAATCAGTTTTCCATTTTCAAATGTTTTTATCTTATATATTTAATCTTTTACCCCCCCTCCCCCCATGTGTAGAACCCATATATTAGATAACCTGTAAAACTGCTGTATTCAAAAGGTAAGTGCCATGTAACTCAATCCCAGCAGGTAACATGTGGGCTATAGACATGAAAATATCACAATAGATTTTGATGTGGTAATCAGCTGGATTTCTAAGCAAAAAGGAGAGAAGGAACCAGAATAAGGTCCTAGGTAGAAGTCATTGATACAGCAAGGTGGATTCGGAGCATAGCAGAGAGACAGGAACGAAAAAATGAGGAAAGAATATCCCCACAAGGGGGATATAATAAGAAGTAAATATCCCAGAGAGGATATTTACTCCAGAACTCCCTGTTTTGGACCCGACCTGTCTCCTTATTCTTGCACATTTACATAACACACAGGGATATTCCATAGCACAGGAATTTTGTGTGTCATCTATATGGATTGAAATATGGCATCTGTTTCCTTTGAAGTGTGACAGGAAGCTTTATATGCTGCTGATGTCAGGATGCTAATGGTTTGTACCAGCCCAGGGCACTTATTCAATCTTTCAAATATAGGTGCTTTGTTTGCTCTTTTTCAGTCAGATAATACCATCCTGAGTTGACAGATATTTATTTTTGCTCCTTTCTATAGGACTCTCAATTCCATGTATTTTCAGTGGTCTGGGATGAAGGTTTTCTGGTTTCTGGAATGCACTGAGTTCTTTGAATTCTTCTTACACCTAAGATGGAAAGTTCTTTTTTAACAGTTCCCATAGACTTTTCCCATTAGCCACACTGCTTTTGTTCCCATCTTCTACTCTATTATCCTAACTCAAACATAAAGTGAAAAAGTCATTTAATTTGGGGGGTATTTTTAATCTCATCCTCTTTTCTTTGTTCCATCTTTCTCTATTGCAGAGAGCAGGGAACACTCTGACTGCTAGCTTTCACTTGCTTTGGAAAAACATTCTGCATAAAACCCTGACCTGGTCTTCCCATTGCTACAATGTGGTAAAAAGGTTTGCTTGCTCTTCAGTATACAGTAAATGTGAGATGTTCAGAATATGGCACTTGATTTTGCCTAGTTTTACTGAGCCTTTAGTTCTCTCTGAATAAAAGTAAAAATGGAGAATAAAATAAACTTGTAGGGGGAAAAAAGGGAAAAAGTCATACTTTATTGTGCTTAGCAAAAGTACTGATAGCACAAATTGAAGTATTACTAGTACAGATGTTATGAGCACAAATTCCTTTGTCGGTATTTATAAGTTTTGATTACAATGAGGAAAAAAGAGTAATGAATACAAAAGATAAAGTAACACATTATAGTTTGCAATATTGGCCTTAATGGACATGAAAACAAAACTCTAAATGGCATTCTGTTCCAATTAATTGAAAAGTTATATGGCCAGGTTTCTATGCAAAATACTGTTTCTATTAGAAATGTATTACTATGAAATGTATTACTATTAGAAATGTATTACTATGTTCCCCTTGTGTATTATCGCTATCTTTTTTAAAAGAAAGGAATGTTGGACTCAGCAGCCTATGGGTTTCAATCATTTCACTTCTGTTTCACTTATTTTTCCCAGTATTTAAATGTCATGATAACAGATTTTAAAAAACAACTTGAACAAAAGAAGAAACCTGCATTTTATGTTACAAGTAGAAGGTTGCTTAGTAGGTTAGTAGAACCAAGTGGAAATATTTATATATATATACATATTCTTTTAGTTGAATTTGTCTTTACTGCTTCTTGTCTTTACACAGGGTAGCTATATTCTGATCAGAATTTGCATTTTGGGGCTTCTGATGTTTGAATTTCTCATCTAATTGGTATTACACTAATAAACCTTAGGAATGACCTAAAGCACTACTCTTCACCAAGGAGTGCTTGAGGCTATTTTTATGGGCTTGCACACTTTCAACAAGGAACGCTCTGCACTCAGACCTATGTGGAGTGCAGCACAGACCTTTCTTCTCCCTTCTCTGCCCCTTCAATTCCCATCCCCTACTGACAATATGAGGAACCAAGGGACATCTTTTCCTCTTTTCCCTGACCCTGCCACACTCAATTTCCATGAGCAAATTGCAAGGACAAGCTCACCAAACTGCAGAAATGTCAAACTTCCTGATATTCACAAGAGCACAGTTGGAGTTTCCTTCCATCCCCTGATAGCTGGTTGAATCTCTCATGGACTTCTCAGGCTTTTGTTTTATTTTCCTCTTATGTCTTCTGCCTGTCTTCTCCTGCTCACCCATCTTCTCTTCTGAGTCCAGTGCCCCTCAATTTTCTTTCCATTATGTATCTCCAAACTAAATGTACTGATTATTAATAATGTGTTAAGCCCTTTACAGCTCCTTATAGCTGAGATAAAACCTAAGCTGATCTTACCTACAAGCTTCTTCTCATAAAAAAGTAATAAATATCTGTTACCTCTGTTCAAGGATAACAGAGATTGTATGGAAATTTCTCTCAGCATTGTCAAGTCAGTACTGCACCACAGGCAGAATTGGCTCAAGCACTAGGGATCATGCTGTGGTCCCTGGGGCCCTGATGTGGGTCTGCAAGCTAGGCCAGTTGCTAAGAAGAAAGGTTCATAAAGTATGTTGGGCCTCAAATAAGGGAAAGACTAACTCATATCTTCAGGAGAAAATGGTTATGTTAAGTGGGGACTTTATACAGAAAATACTATTTCTTTCTTCTAGATCTAATTCCCACAGAGGGTTTATGTGTGGTGACCTCAGGTTTTAAATCTTCCTTTTCTTTTTGGAAAGAATGGTAATTCCAGTGATTCTGGTACAGATCTTCATTGTTTTTGGATGTTAATATATCATACTTGAATAATAACTGGCAAGATATTTTTTTCTACTGTCTTATTTCATCCAAGACCCTTTTAGTCTATCATCAGCCCTCACTAACTCACTAAAAACTCTTTTGACTTCTGCTTGGCCAAGCCTTGGGAGACTGCATCACTGTCCTTTTACTGCTATTAGCAATTCTCTCCTTCTTCAGCACCAAGGGCTGTAATTTACTTTCCAGATCTGCAGCAATTCATATGAAAAATTGCTCTCAGCCAGTTTTGTTGTTGTTGTTGTTGTTTGTTTGTTTGTTTTTTCCTCAGGTCTCATCAAGCTTTTTGTTATCCCTTTTTTGCTTCTCTCTTCATGTAAGTTTTTAAAGGGGACAGACGTTAGGAATACTTTTGTTGCTCCTACCTGCAAGCTGACAGAGATAGCAGATTCTGTGAAAGAGTGAGACACAGTGTCACTGGAAACTGGTGTCATGCAAACTCCTTCTAAGGTAGAAGAAAGTCACTGTCTTAAACAAAGTTGTTTTTGTAGAAAATAATTATTTGATGTCTTGGGGAGAAAAATCCTTACCCTGTTTTTATCAAACAAAATAAAACATGCACTGAGCTCGGTGGTTTTAAATCAGACTTACAAATGTCCTTTTACTTGGTGCAAAACTGACAATATTTCTCTCCAAAAGAAATAGAACCTTAAATAAAATCTAATGCAACAAAACATCAATTTGAACTCTGAATTGTTTTCCAATATCTGACTAGACTATGGAGACATATAATCACTGGTGCTGCATCCTTAAATTGAAGTTAAAAAAGATAGGTAAAGAAATAATGTCTAAATGGATATCACTGGAAAATAGGATTATTTAAGGAGACTCATTTCCTAGGTGGATAAAAATAAGATATTCAGGTAATTTTCAAAATGCAAAGCTATCTTATACAATGGAGATGGCTACAAAGTACCATTTGCTAGCCTGCAGTGAATGATTTGTAGTCATCAGAATCCTGCAGGTAATTGAGGAAATCTGCATCGACATATTCTGCACTACTGCAAGGGTATTATTATAATGAGCCAGCGCGCGTGAATGAGAGTAATTGCCCTCTAGTGCACAGCCTTGGAACTGATCCCAGCTGTGCTGCAGAACCATGCCGCTCCAGAAAGAAAAAGGATTCTGTCGGTAAGAGCTGAAGCCAAACTCCGCTGGCGTCAGGAGGCTCTGAAGAGCCATAGATGCGATAAGGAAGGGAATTCACTCAGTGTCTGCCACGATTGCCATGGGGTCTGAACCAATGTGGTGTAAATGGAGTTGTCTGGGGGATTTGCTGCAAAACTTCAATGCTCTCCCAAACCCAAATACTAACACAGCCCCAAGCATTAGGAGCTTAGATAACCATGGGCCTGTTCTGCCTCACTTCCAATTGTTTGCGCAGGGTTGTGTTTCATGGGAGGCTCAAGGTGGATTCCATAGCTGCCTTGTAAAATGTAATTATCTCAGGGCTGACCAGAAAACAAACAAACAACAACAATAAAACATTCTGAAAGTGACAGTTTTTTTCCTCATATGCTCAATGGAATCAACCTCGTATTCCCCAGGGCAAAATCCCCTCTGTGCTGCTGGACAAGTGTTCAAGAAAAGTGGCTGGCAAGCAAGTTCATAGCTCCAGCTTCCAAGGTAGGTATTTCCTTTCAGTTATTTCACACTATGTAGCATGTATGGATTTTCCAGTAAGGAAAGATAATCTTGAAGGAAATTATTACAATACCTTGTCTCTTCATGTGAAGAAATTATTTGGCAACATCTATAGTTCTCTGTTGGTTCTGGGATGTGTGGGCATTCTAGTTACTGCAAGCTATGCACGGTTACTTACCTTCTCTCTACCTTGCTCACTGTTGCCTGACAGCTATCCGAGGCGTATAAAGACCTGACTATTGGCTGCATTTCTGTTCCTTGACTGCTATGGTAAGCTGCTGTGTATGAGGTAGGAATAAAATAACGTAAGGACCTTAATTCAATGTTTTCTGCATTTTAGTTTGATCCAGTCACTCTTCCAACCCCTGTGTTTCCTCCTCACAACTTCTGAGCCTACTGTCTAGATTCAACCATATAGAAATGATGCTCATAGGCAGAGCCATAATCCCCAGCTGAAGCTTCTGCCACAGCTGCATCTGCACCGTCCTTAAAGCAGTGCTTCTTTTGTTTTGTTCACACATCCAGGTCCTCTGCATCATCCTGCAGTAGAATCAGAAGGAATAGAAGGAATACTGGGAGGATACTTCCAAATCGCCCCCTCCACTCCTTCCTCCGACACTTCCCCCCCTCAAGAAAAAAAGCCAGCCAACCAAACAAGCAAACAAAACCCAAACCCCCAAAAAATGAAAAATAAAAACCTATTAAATAGATTTATCAGTTCTTGTCTACTCTAATTGCAAAGTAACAGTCGTCATTGTTTTAATTAAGATGCCTTTTTTTCTTGATTGCTTTAGTCTTAATTCCAGTTTCTAGGAGAAAGCTGTCCATTCTTGGTTCCTTGCTATACTTCCCTATAACAAGCTGAGTTCACATTATTCAAACCTTGTAAGAACTTTCCAGTATGGAATGAAGTCTGAATTTCTTTGAAGTCAGTAGTAAAATTCCTAGTGACTTTCACAGGATTTTTGCCCACAGAGATTTCAGTATACGCCATCTCTTTGCTGACTTTATTTAAGACCTCATTAAAGTTTTAAATCTGCTAAAGCTGTATTTTTCTGATTTTTCTCATCATTGTCCTTCCTTTCAAAAAGAATAAATACATTTGCAATGCATCAAGAGCCTTTCTACAATAGTACCTAAGAAATAGCCTCTGCCACCAGACATTTGCAGCAAAACTGTGTTATTACATTTAAATTTCCAAGTCTCAGTAGCCAGCAAGTTACTAGAGTTCTATTATAGTTGTGATACATGAACTGCGCATTGTTATGGTAATGACTTCTTTTTTTCCTTCCCTTTGAAGTAGCAGTGTAAATACAAAGGATATCACATTGGTCTTGGAATGATACCTCCTTTCCTTCAACTCTGTGTACTGTGCAGTAATCACAATTGCACAAGAAGGAATTAAAGTGCATTTGAGCTCCACGTTCACTGTTCCTGCTAGCTCAACAATGGCCAAAGTTAACTCAAAGCGTTAACTTCAAAACAAATTAAATGAAATATATAAGATTCTTTACTTGTCCATCAACTGTGATGCCAAAGAAGCCAGCCTTCAGGTTCAGTTATGACACTGGGGTAGAATCCAAACCTACACAATGGCACTTAGAAAGTATCATAGTGGTTTACAGTGGTGGTTAGGAAAATTGTTTCTTCATGTAGTCATCATAAAATATTACAGCTGACCAGATGGTGGAGCAATTACATTTCCATAGTACTAAATGGCTATTTAGCTTATCTACTTGTGAACTGTTAATTAAAATTGGAAGAGATATCATTCATATTCAAAGGGAAGAAAGAACTATATTGGACATGCTTAAGCAAAGACTCACAGAATTTGTTCAACCAGAGATCCAATTCTTTTACCCTGACCCTACTAGGAAACTAACAGACAAAAAGTCATTGACAATAAGGCTGTGGTATAAACTGATTAAGAGTAGAAGTTTCAGGGAGCTGAACAATCCTGAGAGCACATGTGCACATCACATCTTGCTTGCTGCAAACTGGCCGAACCCTTCTAGCTGCATGGGTGAGTACATGGTGCACCGAATCACACATGGAGGGGTGAGCTGCTGTGTGAATGCAGCCCTTGCCCCCAGGACCAGCACTGCCACTTACACAGCACTGTGCAATTGGGTCAGACTTGTGTGGGTATTTATACTAATCCATCTGTAACACTGAGAGATTGTGGGTTCAGCTTTATGCAGTAGTTCATCAGTGTGTTATTAAATACTGCTACAAACTAAGGATTAATTTAGGCAAACAGATATACAGTTCAAAGTACTTATCTGTGAAGGTAATTATACTCCTATATTGTTCTAGAGCAAGTTCTTGCACCATTGCCTTGATTTGGGTACGCAAGAATAAATTCATTAATAAACAAAGAGCTGAAGTGAACAAAGCGGAGAAGATTTTTAGGAAGAAGCAATTAGACAATCTAATTTAACTGGGGGAAAAAAAAGAACAGACAATGCTTCTTTAAAACTGAAATGCATGATAGCAGAAAGAAGTTTCATGTAGCTTAGTGCATTCACTTTAAGCTGCCCTAGTTAGTCAATTCAAGTAAACATTCACGAGCTCCTCTATGTAAACGAAACCCTGGTCTTCTGAAGACTGTGGCAACGCATTTGCTGTGATATGCTGGAAGTCCTCACCTCCCTTCTAGCTTCAGCCAAACCTGAGCCCTTTTGCAGTGCCACTCCTTTGAAACAGATTTCCCCCACCGCTGGGTCTAGTGCTCCTTGGTACCAGATGAGAAAGGCAATGCACACACCCTCTGGTGTGCTCAGTGCTAGGCACTGTATTCCTTTTCCCTCTTCCTGTTGAATCTTGATCCTAGTTCCGCTGGACGTATGAAGTTCTCAAGCCTTCTGTTCCTGAGTCAGACAGTTCCTGGGCCTTCCCTCTGCCCATGAAGCTGGAAAGCACAGTCCGCTGTTATTGTCTGTGAGACTGAAAATGCCCCAAACAGCTTGAGCAAAAAAAATGTAGAGGAAAAAGAGAGAAAAGAAGATTGATGTCTCATTCACCATAAAATGACCTCAGGCTTCAGTAGCCCCATAGTTAACATGACCTTGGCAGTCTGGGTTCATTGAGAAAAAACAGGTTTCGATAGCTGAAGTGGAGTTTGCGGTCACTTAGAAAACTTAAGATGCTAACAGCTCTTAAAGGTTACCTACTGGGGGTGCTCAACACACATTGCTAATCATTTATCTACTATCTTCATGTCCTTTTTTTTACCCATATACCCATATACAGAACCTGCACATGCTATTTAGGAAAAGAGTTGGCCAAGTATGTAATTTTCACATTTTATTCTTTAAAAGATTTCTGAAGTATTTTCATTCTTATCCGGTATGAAAGACCTTTCAGTTAAAATGCTCTCTCTTAGGGACAAATCTTCAGGACTTGACTTTCCTTTCAGATGTGAAGAAACTCAGAGCTTTGTTCCCATGGCTGCACACTACACCCTGCTGTGCCATCCCCTGACCAGGATGAGATTGCAGTGTGTCCACTGAGCATGAGTTCTGCTCTTTTAGAAGATGGGCCTGGTGCTAGACTTCCCAAGTCACCTCCAGAGCTGTAATTGGACGTAAACAAAATTGTAAGTGATCAGAAAAGCCAACCTGCCATTTCTTTGCTGTGGTAGTCTCCAAATGCAGAAACAAAGCAAGAGCTCCTTCTCACAGCCCTTTGACTAGGAGGCAGAAGATTATTCCCCAATGATTCCTCGGACTTTCCTGGCTCTTGGATGCCTTCCTAATGCTGTGACTGTCCTGGTGTGATTGCATATGAAGCATTCAGAGGCACGGGCTTTTGACTGAAAAACAAGGGACAGAAGTGGAAGTAGCTGCTGACTCTGCTTTGTGACACATTTGTGATATTCCACTGAAGGAAAACAGAATCTGGGCTCCAAAAGTAGAGCCAGCTCAAGTCCTCACAGCAGGGAAGTCCAAATGGTGTGGTTTCTACTTTTAACTCTTTGTTTGTAGTGAGACCCAGCTGAGTTGTGTCTTACCATATTTTATAGGACGTGTATCTTTATGTGTGAACTGTATGAAACACATACAGAAAACCCCAAATTTAAGAACATATACAATAGAATCAAATGGAAATGCTTTAGTGATGTGAATTGCACTTCACTCAGAGAGTCCCAATTTGCTTTACAGAGAATTGCTGGAATTGCTGGAAGAACTTTGTGGCTGATTTTGTTCAGCAGTGCTTGCACTCATTCTGCATTAAGTTGTGCATCCACATGACTGTGTGTGTGGCTATGCAAGTGGCTGAAGCCATCACACGGAGTCTGTCCATATGACCTTTAGCAATATGTTAACAGTCCCACTCGCAAACTGTTTGCAGGAATCAGTTGTCCTTCCCTTCACTTCAAAGTTGAATGCTGAGCTACATGACTCTCCAGTTCTTTTGACTGGTCTTTCTGTTCTCTGAAGATTGACTCATTTCCTGTGTTTGAATAAGATAGTAAAAGTGGGTATGAAATATTATTTTGCAATTGTAATCAGAATAGCTCTCAGTGCAGATATTAATAGTGAATTCTAAGGCTCTGCCTGATAACAGCTGAGTTTATGGTTTCATGGGTTAGATTCTGCTCTCATTTATTTCACTGTAAACCCAGAGTAACTGCCAGAAGTCAGTGGATTTGCTCCATATTTCCACAAATATAACAAGGTCTGTCTCTTGCTCCATGTTTCTCCTACGTGTTGGTGACATCAGCAGCCTGGGTATGTGAATCAGAGCACAGATGAATCAGTGTAGGCAGAATTGAAAGCAGCTCATTCCTTCAACTAAAACCATTGCTCTTTGAATTCTTCTCTATGAAGAGAGCTATTATTCACTGCTCTTTGGAACCAGGTATATCCTACTTTAACTCTATGATCTTTCTAAAGCCATGCCTCTGTTTAATACTTTACCTGGCATTTTTTTACTCCAGTTCATACTATGGTCTACAGAACACTGAAGCATGAAAACTTGAAGAATTCAAAGCAAAGGTACAGAAAAAACAGGCAGAAATGAAGTATGTGGCTCTTAGTACTTTAAGAGAGGTCATTGAGCAAGAGCTCCTTTGGAATGTGGTTTGGCTGTTAATTCTTGATTTTGCTAGCAGTTGTGTTGCTTCAGACTTCTCAGAAGTGTGTACATATCTACGTTTGAAGCACTGTGGAAGGATCCAACTGAATCTTGCTTTGCTGGTTAGGGTTCAAAGGCTGAACTGCAAAGTGTAGTTCTGAAACATGCCTCAGCCTTTAACTGAAATCACAAATGTTACCTTTGCACACCTGCCCTAAGTATACAGAAGAAAAACATCAAAAAATTTAACACAGTGGAGTTTTATGATCATCCCGTGCCAGCTGTTTCATCTTTTGACTCTAACAATCTACCATGGCCTCAGCCTAAAGATGCAGAACGTTTAAGACCATGTGTGTCAGGGTTGAAAAAAACTGCGGAAAGTGAACTGCTCCTTTATGACTAGATGCATTAAAGTTGGCCCTTAAGTAATTTAAAGTCAGTACCACTGGTCTTTGTTAAGGTTTGTGGGGATCAAGAGCATTCTGCAAACTGCTAGTGGGTCTCAGTTGCCCAAAGGTATTAAAGGAGTCACAGTTCAGTTGCAGCTAAAATTTCCTGTTTTCCTGGACATTACAAAGTAGCAGTCTTTAAAACATGGTGATAAGATGGTTGCTCAAAATGGATTCTCAAGCATGCTGTGAAAAGTCTGCATGTGCTTAACCCGATGCTGTGGCCAGATCTAAATCACATCAGTTCTGTGATTAAAATAACAGTACAGGCCTGTTAAATTTAGTTACTGGTCACCCATCCAAGTTTCTGAACATTGCATGCCCAGTTTGCCAAAGGGGTTTTAGAAATCTGCAGCTTCTGAAGGTACAAGCTTTAGGGAAGAGGAGAAAATCTGCTGATAAAGATTTGCAAACATTACCTGTGGTTAAGTTTTGGGACAGGTATAGACATGGAATGGAAGACACTGTAGGAAACAAATTCACAGGACTGAAGGGTTCCTGGAGGCTCTGAACAAAATGCCAGACTGATGGGGCTGCCTGCATACGCATATTAAAGCAATGCCATGCAAGAGTCCACTGACACCTTGGGAGAGAAAGGAGAGGAAAGCCCGACTAGTACTGAGGCCCTGTTAGAGAGTCTGCAGGGATCATGGACATTCAAAGTTCTGTCTTGAAACAGGTTGATCTGCATGGATGACTTATAGTCTTTGTGGCATTCCAACTTATCACCTTGATGTTCTGGCTCCTGAGCCTTCCAGATGTTCCCAGGAGTATTATCTGCTCATGCAGCAGATAATCAAGCCTGTGACTGCCCCGGAGCCTCGGCCCAGTACAACCATTTCCACTGCTTGAAGGCATTGGTACTGTTTGTGAGGAATTCTCCCTTGAACAATGAGTATGCACAACACTTGCCAAACAGTAATGAACTACTTGATTACCTAAATGAGAAAATGGGAGGTAGGGCACGATGGACCTAGTAGATTGCCAGATCATTATTAAAGCTGGGTTTAGAAGTGATGCCATTTCAGTGTCATCTTTTGGCAGACTGCCTATTCAGAGGACCCTTGTAGGGGATCTCACTGGGGGCTTCTGTAGTGTGGAGAGCTGTCAGTCTGTGTGAGGAAGTTTACAGGCAGTAATATTTAATTAATGGGAACTTTGGCTCTTCTGGATAGTGTGGAAGAGAAATGAGGCTTTGCCAGCTCTCTTCTCACCTCGTGTAGACAGGACTGCTAGCTGTGGCCGATGCCTGCAGGAGCTTCCTATCATGGCAGAGAAACTGATATTTTCCAGTATAGATCTTAGGGATGGGATACTGTTCTTGTCCCAAATGAAAAGACAGTTGTGTATTTCTTAGTTGTTATGAATTTATATGATGTATTTAACATATTTTATATCATATATGAAATAAATATAAAACTATTGAACAACCTAACTCAGAGGGAAATAAACACATGCTAGGATACATTTGGCACATTTATCACGATGTACATATTCTGACATAGTGTACATCAGGTGCAGATATTTCTTAACAATATCTGTCTCCTTTGGCTTTGGCTGTGAATGCAGTTATATTTCCAAATAAGTACTTGCTGATGTTTTAATTTCTTCAGCACTAATGACATGAAAGATCTTTGCACTGGATACGTGGCTTGCTTAGGAAAATTCCACTTGAACTCTGGAGCAATCTGAAGCATTCTGACAGAAAGTTTGAGAGGGGAGAATTTTACTTTGCACTCTCTTAAGTCTGCTGCCTTTGAAGACAGACATAAAGCTAACATTGATTTAAATGGAAACATAAATAAAACAATCCTGATGGCTTCTGGAAGCCCTGCCCTGTAAATTCTGAGCTCATAAACCTTCAACTTTTAATTCCACTCTTACTGGTGTACTGTGGTTTAAAAAGAAAGAGATGCCTACTTAGGTTTTCATTAACTCATTTATTTCATATCCGCTAAATACATTTGTTGTACTTTCCAATGAGCAACATCGTTTTGCTTAGATTTGTAAAGTCTGCAAAAGTACCTAATGTTTTCAAGAAACTGAATTTAGGAAAAAGAAGGAAAATGCTGCAGTAGTGTTGACACAAATTGTTTCCAGATTTTGGCAAGTGTTTTTCATAATTTCCTTTGCATTCTGAGAAGTGATACATGAGATGAAGCAATATTAATTTTGAAATAAAATAATGAATGAAATATTAAAATTAATTTTAAAAAAGAGCTACTTATTCATTTGTTTTACCCAGTGAAACTCTTTGAAAATTCATTTGATGGATAACTTAAAAATGATATTTATAATCTTTTTGGTTTCCATTTTGGAAAATGGAAAATGCATTTCCTGACAGTTGTCCTATGTGGGACACATTTCACTTAGCACCGCAGAGTGAAATAATGGTTATTTCTGAAGAGATGTGCTCTTTCAAACGAGATTTGCTACACTGCAGACAAATGCAGGGTATTTTAATCTTCTGGAAGAAGGAACGTGGCTCCTATTTGTAAAGATGGTGCGAGCATTTTGGAAAGTAGTTTCAGAAAATAAGGTTGGAAAACTTGGGGATAAAATGATTGAGCTCTTGGTGTGGGACTTGAGAAGGTTTTGGATGAATCAGTGGGAAAACGAAAACAAAACAAAAAACTAAATAGAAGCCAGATCCTTAATACAAACATCAATGAAATTGCTACTGGAAGAACAGTCTGTCTCTCTGGATCCTGACATGGTTAAGTGGGTTCAGAAAAGAGTTACAAGAAAAAGTCTGGGAATTCTGTCTGCAGTAAGAGTGTTTGCAGTGAGAAAGTACAGAGGCACCATCTCTTTCAGTTTATCCAGGAGATGGAGAGGAGACTTGACTATGGTGTAATTCCTACAGAGAGCTGATTTCTGATAGCCCAGGGCTCTTGAACTCTGCAGACCATGGCACGAGTAGGCAGAAAAAATTCAGACTGAAAATAGGGCAGTCTTATGGTGATATTAATTAAGTTTCAGAACAACTTGCCCAGGGATGGAGTAGATTTTCTGTCATGTGAAATCTTGAAATCAGGATGGAGATATTACGTTATATATTTAACTATGTGTCTTCCTGCCCATCCCTGAGAAATGGAAAGCACACAGAAATTAATAGCTTCAAACCTCTGCCCTGTGTCACGCAAGCAATTAGAGAGTATATTCTGCCTACCGGTCTGTGCATTCACAGTTTTGGACTGCAGTAAACAGGCAAGTAGAATGAACAGGATAAACAGATGGAGAGATTGACAGGAGAACTATGTGACTACTGGAGGTATTATACTTTTAGATTCAATCTTTTATTCAGTTGTTCCTGCACCAAATCTTGAAAGGTTTGGATCTTTAAAATTAATCTAAATGAGAGAAGAAAGTAGCCTGAGGGGCTATTTTCCATGTAGTGTAGTATTTTGCCATGTAGTGGGTTTTGTAGGTAAGATGCAGCTGGAGGGGCTGACAAGGAGGAAGGTAGAGAATTTGTGAATTAGGGGTAAGCGGCCAACATGCCTATGTTTACTGTTGTTTTTAAATCCATAGATTCCAAAGGCAATGGATTATGTTTCTATACATACATATACAGAAACAGGATTTTACTATAAACAGCTCCTAATGCAGGTGAAAACCATGTATTGATTACTTAAAGAAAGTTAAAATAAAAGCAATTTTCCCCCCATTTCCACACATTGCAGCTTTTGGCCTATCCACTCATAGCTAAAAAAGCATTCTTTCCTGATAATCAAGCTTCAGCTGTCTGAATTTCAGGCCGAGCCTCTCATCTTGAGCTCTGCTGAAGAGCTTCTTTAATTAACCATTATACCACAGATGTTATTGATTTTTTTCTTTTTTTTTTTTTTTTTTTTTTTTTTTTTTTTTTTTTTTTTCAAAATCTGGTTGAAACATCATTGTGCTGGATTGTCGCCAAGATGAAGGCCTGAATTTTTTGTGCACTGCTTTTACTCCTTCTGCATACCTTATTAGTCTCCATGTCTGTTAAGTGCAACCCTTAGTATTAACTCAGAAAATATAGCATTGATTTTTAGCCTTGCAGCCGTGATCTAAGGGCTCCTAATTTGGAATGTGGAAGCCTGAGTACTCCGTGAAGCTGTATCACTGTATGCTTCCTGCAAGTAAGATCTTTTGCTCTCTTTACATTTTTGCTAGACTTCTGATGTCATTTGAAGTTCTTGGAGCAGTTTTATTGCAGGAGGGATGGGGCAATGTGAGCAAAGATGCCAGCCTGCATGCATGTATATGCAGATAAAACACAGTCTGATTTGCAGGGGTGTTGTTCACCACTCTTTCTGGTTATTTACTCAGGGTTGTGGCAGTTTAGTTTCTCTGCAAACCTGTTTGCTTGTCTTTAGCTGCCTCAGTGTAACTTGGGGGATAAATGTTGCAGGCCAAGTTGCAGTGCTTTGGTTGTGTTGCTTTAAGTGGGATGTCTTATTCTGGTTTAGCCCATCATTGGGTTAGGCACTAGCATGGCACAACATTCCTAGTGGAATTAGTTCTTGAATTTAAAGACTCGATTAAATCAAGCCTGAGCTGTCAGGGCGTTTTTCCCTTTAACTCACGGGAGACGCTGTGTCCCAGCTTCAAGGAAGCTCAGCCTTCCTAACAACAGCACATTCCTTTCAAAACACGTCTTACTCTGGTGATGAATTCAAGAACTAAAACAACGACAATAGGTTCTTAAATTCTGATAAGATTCCTCCGAGTTTAGTGATACGTTATTTAAACATAATTTGAAGCTTTTAAAATACTGTAATGGCACCTCTTGACCTTTCAGAAATCACATGGAGCAAGAGATGGTGAAAAATGTTTATTTACTCTGCATTAGAAGCTAAATCCCTGTTCCTTCTTAGAACCGGTAGTTCTTTTATACGCGGGAACTCATGCATGTCGCTTCCATTCTTCAAACAAGAGCTAGACAGTGCTACTTGAACTGGAGAAACAATGACCTGCAGTCTATCCTATGCCTGAGTGATAAACAACAATGCAGACCTCTTGACAAGCTCTGGCATCAAGCGTGGAGTCTTGCAGCTCAACATGTCTGCTGAACAGAAGTTAGAAAAAGAAAAGATCATCTTGTAAACAATTAATTAATGTTTGTCATGAATTATCATTTTTACTTCCTTCTCAAGAGGCTCAAAGGGAATAAAAAGGCATTTTTGCAGGTGGTGGCATTCAAAGTAAGGGCAATCAAATGTTTGAGAGCAGTGGCACAGCACTCTGAGTCTCTAAGGGTGAATGGTGCTAGGATTAGAGCACAGCAGGGGGTTGAGGGTTTCAGGTGTGAAGCTTAATGTTTGTGATCAGCAAAAAAAAGTCTTGAATTTATCTAAACTGCTCTTCTGCTAACAGTACTTCTAGCACATAAATGTTCTGAAAGTGACAAGTGTTCTCATTGCTCTTCTAATGCAAACATGATCTGCATTTGAAAGATGCATCCCTTTTGCCTAAATTAGAATGTGCATCACAAAGAGCGTAAGATGATGACCGAAAAACAGTTCTTTACACACACACACACACAGACACACACACACGCATGCACGCAGGCACCTCAATCCAGGATACAGACAAAAAAATGCACAAACTTGTACTCCTTTTTACGCAGCTCCCAGAGCTGCAGCTCTGTCCATTATTCTGCTCGCGCCGCAGGTTTGTAATTAGGATGTTTTACCACTAGTGCTTCAGTTCCATCTAGCATCACTCACACAGAGCTCAGTGTCTTCGCAGTGCTATGCATGAGGAGCTCACTTTTATTTTGGTCGAAGAGTTTTCAGAGATCTTTCTGCCTTTCCATCCTAATGCATACACGCTCCTTACCTCCTCCCCCTGCTCATATCGCTGAGTACCACACAGAGGACAGTGTGATAGGAGCCCTAGCAACAAGTTAAGGCTGTTCTGAAGGAACTAAAAGGTTTAGGAATTGTATACAATGTTTGCTAGCCCTGGGGAAAAAATAAAGTGTTTAGTAATTACAACCAATAAATGACTCACACAAATTAATTTCTCTCTCTCTTGGGACTGTGTATTTGGCCTTTTTATTTTATTATTATTATATATTTTTTAATGTGTTTCCTCCATTTAATGTAAGATCTTAGTAAGAGTATGGACCTTCCTGGGCCTGAGATGGCAGTGCAGGACTGGGTGAAAGACTTCAGCCTTCAGTTCAGAAGTATGTCCATGTGTAAGAATACTAAGTATTGTAGCAGCCAGTCACTTGGGAATTATGGTATTTGATTTCATCATAAATTGTTAGGTTAATTTCACAAGATATTGTCACAAGACAAAGAAGGAAGAACAGCAAAGCAAATTAAATATGCTTTTTTTTTTTTTTCTTTTTTTTTTTTTTTCTTTTTTTTTTGCTGGCTTAGGTTGACGTAACCACTTGGTGCTTGGTGTTCATTTTCACACCAGAGTGCTGTACAGCCTGAGGTCCTTCCACTTAGTTTGGCAGTGTCAGGGGCTCCATGACGTATTTCTTTCTCATTAGAAAACCTCTATTTGTCACAACAAATCAATTTTAATCCGTGTGATGGCAGTACCTGTTTCCGGCTGCTGGTGCAGGGGAAGAACTCTGTGCTCACTGAGCCCTGGCCACTCTCCAGTTTCAGTAACCCAGCACCACTGCAGCGCTCCCTGCACTTGACTTTGGTTGAAGGTCTGGGTGCTGTCTTGTCCCTTCATCAAATACCCGAACCCCTCTTCATGGTACCCATCAGCTCTGCAGGGGTCCACTTACTCACTCCTCCCATTTGGGATTGTGTTTTTGGATGTCTCTGGATGTATTCTAGCAGAGGCTGACACACTCTGGCTTGCTGGTTATTTTTCTTTAAATTGTTTGCTTGCTCTTTGCGTAACTACAAAACCAAAAAAAGAAATAAAGGTCATCTTGGACCTCAGCAAGTTTTGGGAAAAGGTTTCAAACTCAGGGAAAGTTTTCTGCCCAGCTTAGTGCAATTCTCATGCAAAGACTTTGAATCCAGGATCAGCGATTTTCACCCCACTGTAAGGCCCCTCCTGCACTGAGTAGCCACTTAGTGAAAGGCCCCAGGCAGGACAGGGATTTGGATGGAAACGTTCTTGCCCAAATTCCTATTGCCAGCAGTTTCTTAAGGCTGTCCTCAGAGGCAGGAAATAAAAAATAACACCGAGTGCTCCAGGACTGTTTGCTTGTTTGCCCCCCCCCCTTATCCACTGCCTCCACCTGATTTCCAAGCTGCAGCAGCTTGTGCAGCAACTTACACCCCCAAGGGGCCAATGTCGTGGTGGAAAGGGGGGGGGGGGTATCGAACCAGGGTCTCTCCCTCCCGCCGGTCAGGCCCAGTGTCAAAACACATCTGACTCCCAGGAAGGTGGTGGAACCGCATCCTGAGGCTTGCCAGTGCCAGTCAGCTGCTGTTTGAACTAAGTCCTGACCGCAAAATCAAAAGTGGGTCCAAAGAAAGCTGTAAACAGTGTGCAATGAGCCATTTGAAGGCAGCTGATGCCTCATTTGGGGTGACATGTTGTGGCTGATGAGTGTGGATGATGTGGGGTTTTCGATAAGTGCCTCATCAGTATCCTCATCATGATCGTGTTGCTCAGCCACGGCGTGTGCCCTGACTTGATTGTAATTGCCTGAATCTGCTCCTGCTGCTCAGGAGCGCACAGTAATATGCAATAAAACAGCAAGAAGTGAATGTTAACCATCTGAGTTCTGACATGGCTGCTGGCAGTTCAAGTTTTCCATTAAGAACAAAAAAAAAAATAAAAATCTCTATATACACATAAATATGGATATATAATTGCATGTTTATAATAATTATTGTTTGTATATGCAATAAACTCCTTTTATAAATAATGTATGATGGCCATATACAGATACCTACCTGCATGCGTCTGTATATATTCTTCCCCCAATACCTGCATATAACGTATATAATGAGTATCGCATGCTCACATTGTGTAGGTAAACAGCACTGGGGTGGAGAGCCTCAGGGCCATGCTTGGATTGAAATTTTTAGTAATGTAAGTAGAACCTGTAGTTAAATCTATGCAGAGGCTTCATAAATCTTAATAACACGTGTGCATACAAATAAGTAATTGATTTTTAGATGCAGTTAATCTACTCATGTAAATGTGTGTGCGTGTACTTGTGCAGGTGTGTGGGGGGGTAAGGTACACATGCATATGTGCTTCGTACACACTCTTTGGAAAGAAATCAATGCATTTTCACAAGTAGCCAGTTTGGATTAATTCCATAACGCCACTGGCTCGACACAAAAATAATAGTAGTAACAATAAAAAAAGCAAAACAAAAATACTTTTAGTAGCCTTTGTGTTCTAGGCAGAGGTGTTGAGGACTTGTGCCCAGTGGGAGCTCTTCAGATCAGAGACCGTCCGTGAGGTGGGAGCTGTCAGTGTTCTGTGAGGTCTCATTGCAGGGGGGAGTCCTGCAGCCAAGTTTGTGCCCATCAGTGGCAAAAGACTTTACACTTTTGCAGATGACGTGTCAAAAACAGAATTTAGTCAGAATGTGGGTTATGCTCTCTGTTAATAAACCAGTGGCAATTACTGTGTTCTTGCCTTTAAATTGTGCCTAAACCAAAATTATATTCACATTAGGTTACAGGTCAGGGAGATAACAAAACATGTTTATGATTGTGTGGTTGTAATTTGTGTCTTTTCCGTCTAATGCTACGCTTTGGCACTTAACAGCTTTGGATTTTCTATATGCAGCTGTTTTTATGTCATAGTTATGTAGATTTTCAAGTAATAAAATTTACATAGGCAAGCTCTGTTTGCAGTCAGTTAATGCCTACTGGAAGGAACGCGTGGGTTTCTTTCAGCTCCACTGTGTTATTTAATCATTTCAGTAAAAGTGCACAAAAATGTTTTGCAAACGTTATTGGCAGCTGCTGGTGCTGCTGAACATTGTCCTGAGTGCTCGGTGCCTGCATGCAGCAGCGACCACCGCGAGGAACCTCACCCCATTCTGGCTGCACTGATTCAGAGGGATCCTCACTGTGGTGAGAGACAGGAGAGAGGTAGTCATGTGCAGCCCCAATTCCTCAGGGCATAAGAATTTTAAAACCCTTTATCAATAAATCTCTTTCCCCAGTTGAGGAGAAATTTGCTCTGTCTTGGAAATGCCCTTCCTCTCTTTATTACTGAAAACAAATCTGTACAGATTATACACTCTAAGTCTGACCATTTGAGAGGTAAGATCATCGTTGTGATTCTAAATACTTCTGTTGTCATGCATGATCATGTGGACTCGCTGTTGTAGCTTAAATATATTAACTTTGACCCTTTTTAATTGCAGATTTATCAGAATGCTGACAGAGTTGTTTCCTGATTCCTGCATTCACCCCAAGCCCCTCTTTCTACTCAAAATATATAGAAAAATAGAGAGGAATTCCAGGGAGGATAGAAAACATGACTGAGAAGTTGGAAGGATTTGTATATGAGGAAAGATTAGAGGGATGAAATGGGGAGCTTTAGTTAAATGGGATTACGAGCAACTAATTTGAGTAGTGTTTACAGTTTCAGAACATGAAAGTCGCTCATATTAAATTAACTGGGCTTCATTCTCAGCATTTTGTATATCTGATACCTGATTGCTACTTTTCTAATACGTAAAACAAAAAAGCGCCTCACAGCATCAACAATTGTGATTTTTCATTGTTTTAAGAAAACATTCAGTATTTTTAAGCGCAGCAAATTTATAACAGGATCCAACTATGCAAAGTGTTGGGTCTTTTTTAAGTGATTTTTTAAAAGGGAACAATGGCTGAACAAAACCCTGGGCTTTCCCCCAGTCGCACCTATAGGTAGCAAAGCAGCTTTTCAAAGGGTGCACTGGGATCTCCACTGAAGAAATACTGACTGACAACGTGGGTTAAGACCCTGGACAAAATTTATCATAGAGATCAATCCTGAAAGCCCTGAGTTACGCAGTTTTGCTCTTTAAGTAGATCATTCTTGCACCTGGTGTTTCTTTTAATAAGTGAGGCAGTTCACTCACATGCACGCAAACGGCTTTGGATGCAATTTATTATTATAATTGTAGACTATCTTGAGAAAAAAATACATATATGTTGTAATCCTTTGCAGAGAATTTCTAAAACTTCAGGAAGCGATGCTATGTGTCTTGAAAAGTTTTAACACTCATTTCAATTACCTGTGAACCAAAAGCTTTGCGCAAGTTTGAAACAAAGTGAATAGCGATGAACTGTGCCACGCATCTCAGACAAATGGCAGAACTTTCAGTACAGAATATTATTAATTAGCTTTATGGGATTTGTGCATCCTCTCAAGAAATGCTTCCTTAAGAAATGGAGGGTAAACAGTTCTTTCAGACTGAAGTCTCCACTTAAGATCCACAACAACAAAAAATTGTCATTTTTTTTTTCTCCTTGAAGATTTGTGCAACATCAGAATTCCTTTGCATTAAATAATTTCTCCCTAATAATAGGATATAAAGGAAAATACCAAACTCTAACAAACAAACAAAGCAGGATGAGAACCTAAGATACAGTTATCATAAGCCAATTGTAATAATATTTTTTTCTAGACCTTATGCTCTTAACCAAACACTCTGGCCCAGATTTGTTGATCTCTCTCACTTCAAGCCATTGTACCTAGTCCTGTCCGTGCCAGGAGAGACCACCATATTTAGCACATATATTTTTAGCATATATTCGGATATCACTTCTATCCCAAAAGTGGTGTTGTGAGCTCCTCCCATGCAGAAATAATAACGCAGCACCACAGGTGATCAAAAAACTCCTGCTAGATTCAAACTGGACAGCAAATTCCTCTTTCCCTCCCCTGCAGCCCTCCTTTCCTGCAACATACATGCAAGAACCCTGAGTTTTGCTTTCCTCTGGGTAAGCAATGCTCCCAGAAGGGTGGATAAAACTGTCCTGTGGGCGACGTGCAGTAACCAGTGTGCCATCCCTGAAACAAAAGCATTTTCCTGAGACCTTAGTTTTGCCTGAACGGGAATAACAGTATTATAAGTAATAACAGTGTTAAATAAGGAGTTAATCACTGGTAATCATGGAGGAAATGCTGGAAAGGAAGAATGGCACTAGATAAAAATTAGATAAAATAAGATTGTCCAATAGATTTTCATTCACAGCTCCTTGAAAGATGAAGATGCATAAAGAACTTTTTATTTAAGGAAGCTGTAAAGTCAAATACTTAATTAGAGCTATTAGGAATTATACTTTTTTCATTGCTTGTGTGAAGGCTTCAAGGAACAAATGGGTCAGTGTTGCCCCTTGCACACTGGTTGTATGTCTTCTCTCCTGTGCTGGTGGGATGGCTCTGGAAGGACTGTGTCAGTGCCCACCTGCAGGAGGCTGCTTTATCACCCATCTCACTGATGAGTTTCACAGTCACCCTTTTCTTAGAGCTTGTTTTCCTTCTCAGTGCTTTGCCTGCTGCCCCAGCATCTGCCTCTGACCCCTTTCCCACACCCCAGCATCTCTCAGGGCACCAATGGGGCTGTGTGAACTCTTACCAATCTCTGTATGTTTTCTATGCAAAAGCCTCAAACTTTTGTTTGTTTTACATTCATCTCTCTGGGTATGGAGCACGCCTCTGTCTGCTGTGGTCAGGTGAATTATTCTCTTGCTCAGTAATAGTAAGGGAAGGGACCCATTTTGCGTTAACCTGCCAAATGTTCTTTCTGGTTTCTCTCTGTACCCACGTCCCAGATATTTTCATGTCCTTGAGATAACGTTAGAGATAAGGGGTTACTTAACTCTGTCAAATTGCAGCATTTGTTCTATACAGTGTATAACTGCCAAATATTTATGCGATTAACATCCAAATTCAATCATACTTTAGCAGTTCAAAGATGTGATTAGTCTCACCAGAATATAATTTTTATAATGGACGTGGCTCCCACTTTCCAGCGAAGATTTAATAGCTGAGTCCTGCAGGGAAGTCTCCATTTACTGAACTTTTATAGCTGTAAAAATATCCTAGAGTAGATTTCCTAGCACGCAGCATGGCACGACACAGAATTTAAATGATAAGTCGTGTTCAAAATGAACAAAGTACTGTCAAACAGTATACCTTTATTTTTCTGTCCCATCAGCTACTGGTGCTGACAGCCTGCAGTGCTCAGGTGCTTGGCAGCAGCCTTTTCCCTCTCCAGCCCAAGGATGTGGAATGGTAGCTAAGAGGCACACAGTGTGCTTTGGGGGAAGCCCCTAACCTTCCTCACCACCTTTGCACTGCAAGAGGCCTGGAGAAAGCTCAACTCCCACCGCCAAGGAGAGAGCATCCTGCTGGAGGCAAGGCTGCTAGGGAGGGCCTGGAGAGGCAGCCACTTGAAGCTCGCTCTCACCTTCAGTGGCACAGCACAGAAACCAACTTCTCATGGGTATGAAACAGTGCACTTCTATGAATGTGGCTACTTGGTGTTGAACCTATTCTACCCCACTGCACACAGAGAGAGGAGAGTGGCATCAGTGTGTGTCCTTTCCATGAGGGTTCTGAGGCCTACCAGGCTACCAGGACCCTGCTGCACAAACTCATACCGTGTTGGCTGCTGGAGAAAAGCCGAAACATATCCCAGTCTGGTTGTTAAAGTGGCATATTTTTTAACCTCTTCACACCAGTGCTCTCAAGAACAGAAACTGGCTCCTGAGCCAAGCGACAGGGGGCAGAAAACCATTTACACATCAATGCACTTGCAGAAGTGGGGAAAAAAACAAACAACAGAGCAGAATCGTGTTAAAATCAAAACCCCACTACTGTGTGTGATGTTTTTTCACAATTAAGTCATCTAAAAAAAATAAATAAGCTATTGCTGTTGTAGGACAGAAAAACAGCAACAGGAATGTATGTAGTATGTGTTATCAGAGACAATGGTGAGGACAGTCAGTGGGCAGCTGAGCTGCCTTTCACTGAGGACCAAAGACTCACTCAGACTATGTTTCTGATACAAGTAGTTGGGTGTGCGATATCTGCAGAATCAGCATCCTGTTATGAAAGGACTCCTGCGAATCCTGCAGGAACATTTCAGTTCTAGATGGTGTTGCTATGGGCACCAGAAGGAAGCTTAATATAAGAGAAACTGTCTTAGGAATTCATGGGGGATGGGTGTAAACATAAGTAGTAGGTAGTAACTGGAATGTCCCTGGCACTAAGAAGCACATACCATTTTGGGGTTTTTAAATACTCTGTTTGTAGCATCGTAGAGCAGTTCTTTCAAGTGGAAAAATGTAAGGTTACAGATAGCCAAGTTTCCTAAAGTGAAATATTGATAAATTGGTAATAAAGTTAAACTGACCGTATCTGCATCCCACATATTACAGGCATGCTGAAATCTGGATGCTTCAGAAACAATTCAGATTATACGAGAGGAATGGAAAGTGAGGGGACTGTAAGAACTGCAGTTCCGTGTCAGACTCATGAATAAGAATCCCACTCAGCCTTAGAGAACAATTCAAAGTTCAGGGGAAAAAAAACAACAAAACCAAAAACCAAAAAAACGAGCTGGCAAAGGACACCTGGACAATTTAATTCCTGACTAAATTTCTTCTATTCTGACTGTTCTTCTGCCAGAGTAGACTGCATAAGTGGACAAAAAGAAAGAAGTAACCAGTGTAGGATAATGGCAGGTATACCTCGGGATAGACAAAGAGAATGCAAAATTAAATTATTGATGTGAAAAGGATGGGAAAATGAGCCCCTCTCCCCAAGATACCTTTAGAGAGGATTCCAATTCAGTGCTTTCTTTCCTGCTTGCTTGCATTATTTTTCACTGACGTGTCCAAAGAAAGCCTGAAAGCTTTTTATTATTTCTTATTTTCTTTTTCTTTTTAGCATGTGGCATATGTTCTTTTTTATTATTATTATTTTCCTGCCAATGTTAAAGCGGTTCCCGTTTCTCTAGTTTGTTTCTGACACCTAGCTGTGATCAACAATGCTTCCCACTGAATCACTTCTTTCATCTATTCAGCTTCTGTTATTTCCCTTATCTCATCTCCCCCTTCACCAGCTTACCTCTCATTAACCCTCAGGGTTCCAAACACATTGCATCTCTCCCAAAGATACATATTTTTATTCAGACATAAGTCATTTTTGCTTGCTAGCCTACGTTTCCATAATTCCCTGGCACAATAGCTGTGTGTAGTACGTACTCTTTATGTTACAGTGAACAATAAACCCAGACATTAATTTATACTTGTACATTGTATACCCTTCCACTTCACCTTTTTTCCCTCACTGAACCAACAGTCACATAAAAACTCATTTTCCTCTCAAATAGAAAACAATTCACTCCACATGTAAAAATCTGCTTGGCTAGCAGTTTTGTTTACCTAACAAAACTATTGTTTCATAAGAGTCATTTTAGCCTACAGAGGTGTATTTAAAATCACTTCTTAACTTCTAAATTAGTGGTAGCGATGGTACATTAGGCTATATTTCTGTTTAGATAAAATATACGAGGTTTTCTAGAAAATAAGTTCTCTCTGGTTTGACAATAAATATAGGACTTGTTTTCCAATGTGCAACTGTTTTACCATTTCTGAGGATGAAAAATATGCAAAACTCCTGAGCTTTGGCTTTAACTTTTGTGACTGACAGTAGTGGAGGCAGATGGAAATATGACCAATTATCCACGCAGATTTCCGTTGTTACTGTCACTCAAATTGCCTGGGCAACCCACTTCCAATTCTGAAATCCTTTCCCAGGTAAAATCCATGTAATGTTTCTGGAATTATATGTTGAATACTGTAAGGTGAGAGTGCATATTGTGTTGCACAGACACAGAGAGAAGGCTCATTGCTCGTTCTATTAAATAAAACACATGTCAATGAGCCTTATGTAGCTGTCTATTTTTAGGAATAAATAGTGTATGGAAGATTGTGTAGATAATTTCATAACTCATCAGGAGTGCGTAAAAGGAATACTTTTTGGAAAGCATCTTTGTTCCTTTCTAATTCAAACACTATTAGTGTTGGTTTTCAATAGAAGTTAACACTCTTGGAAAGTATTTGCTTTGTGAACACATTAAGGGGTGAGTTTAATGGAATCATGTGGAAGGTTTCACGTTCTATAGGAGATTAGAATGTGTGAACGAGTTCACCTATTTGAACTTTGCGGGATTCGATGTTTATGGAAGACAAACGACATTTTGGGGTTTAAGTTTTGTTTTTGTAAATTAGGTGACATTTCCCGATTTTATGATGTAAGTAATCATCACCGCTTAACCGATGTAATGCCTTCCGTTAACAAAACGAACAAACAAACACCATAGAAAAGAAATGTAGTTGTCGCATTTTCCTGTAGGAGTTTAATAGTGGTTTATGGTAAACTTTCTCAAAATTCAGTAAAATCCTAGCGCCATTCAGTGTGCTCTTTTCAGCAAAAGCAGATCCCGAGAACGTTGCCATAGACATTAAAAATAACTGGCATCACTGATATTCTCAAGTTTGATCCGGGAGCAAAATAAACATTTTAGTTACACTGTTTGTAAGTAGCCCTTGGTAATTTAGTCATCTCAGATTCTCAGCCATGTATAACTTAGAGTCTCGTTCCCCTTATATTTATTACTTGAAAAGGGTAGTTTTCTATTATACAGGAACTTATTGCTGCATAAAAGGTTTAATTGAGCTCCTTTTAAAGTATCATGATTGTCACTATAAAATCATGCATCTGCAAAAAGCGCATTTATAGAGAACTTACAGCTTTAAATTTCACTTAGGAAAAAAAAGCCTTATACTTTCCTGCAGGTTTTCAATGCAGATTTACTATAAAATAAGTGAATAATAATACTAGGTTATTTTGGAAAGTGTTCTTTCATGCAATCACTGCATTTAATACAATCCCAAAATGGCAGCCCAACAGGTGGTCTTTTCACAGGGTTAAGCCAAAACAATTGGAACAAAAAGGACACCAGAATCTAATGTTCTTCAGAATTTAAAAAGCTGTTCACTTTCCTTTGTTAATTTTCAGATTTAGCCATGTTCATTATTGTTGAGCCACAAATGCAGGACATTCTTTTTTGACATTTTGCCATAAATAGACACTGACTGAGGCTGACTAGCCAGCTAGCTGTTTTGTCACATGCAAGCGGAAACTACTTATTAACAATGAGTATGCATTCTTGGTGCCTCAATGGCCGAGGAAAGCACCAGTTTTGACATGCTGCAAATGTGGCAAAGTCTAGGTTAACAAAAGTGTGGTTGACAAAGGATGAAGTTTCTCTTCCTATATTTTCCTCAAAGTAAGTATTTAATTCTGGCCTAATGAATTTGCCTGGAAGACCGGGTGTCACATTGACAGGCTCTTGAATGTCTGAAAATATACTTCTGCATTGTGGACTCTCTTTGGAGGGAACTATTAGTTAACCAGCAATTATGAACATTGGAGGTGAAATCTAAGATGTTTCTCAGTATTTTAAAAGTTGTAAAAGTTCCTTGTTACAGTGATCTCAGTCTCAACATGAGTAACAAAAGATGGACCCACTCCTATGAGTCTTTAATGATGCAAGGAGCCTTTACAACCTCCTTTATTGCACTGCAAGGAATTACACAATTACTGGACACGTTGGTAGATCAAGATTTTTTTCCTCCTGTGGTTGAAGAAATGCGTAAAACACATTTTGTACAAAAGACAGAACTAAGTCTGTATCCACTTCTTTGAATAGAGTAACAGAATTTATCTTAAAAACTTCAAATTTACTGACTGGGATCCCCTTCTGCTGATGTATAATCTAGAGGAGTGGGGTTTTAAAATGAAATTAAATAGATTATTAATGTTGTGTTTTTAAATGAATTAGGAGATATTGGTTGGTTTGTTGGTTGGCTTTGTTTAGTTCTGTTGTTGTTTTTTTGTTTGTTTGTTTGTTTTCTTTTGTCGTTTCCAGTTGAATTCAAAATTCTCAGGCTTTCCTACTGCCTTTGGGATTTCCCCATGCTGAATGTAGACAACTAAGGAATTTCTTGGCTCCTTGTGGGCTGGCTAGCTGTGTATTCAGAGCATTTCTGTCTTGGAAAGAGATGCATCAATATCTTGTGTGTCTCCACTAACGGAGCACAGATAATTGTTAAGGAGATTGGCTGCCCACCCCACCCTGAGTGGCACTCAGCAGCAGAGCAGGAGCTCCAAGTCATCCTTAACAAAGTCATTATGTTTCCATTGAGCCAATCTTGCAGATCCATGTAGGTTGCTCTGAAAGTAGTGCCTTCTATGTGTTTCCACAGAAATGATAACAGGTACAAAGAGCACAGTAACGCTATCTGATAAAGAAAATGCACAGCTACAGAACACTATTTTTCAACTTAGTCACCACCATTAACTGTGTTTTCACAAGAGATGAACAAGAACCTGCATGCCATGCTTGTAAAAATCTGTACCATTGGAGGTGACCCACTGTTGCTGTCACCTCTGCTGAAATGCACTACCCACTGCCTCAGTGTGCCCACATCCACTGGCTGGTCTCCATAAATGTTCAGCAAGCATTGATGAATGACAGTGGGTGCCATTTTTTCCTCCTGGAGGAATTCAATGAGTATTCCATATGCACTCCCATGCCAGATGTGATTTTGTCAGACTGCCACTCTGCTGCCATCTGTCAACCGAAGTTCCATAACAACTTATTTAAATCAAGATACATTTCATAAGAATGTGTAATTATACAAAATATTTTGTTTTTATTTTTTTCAAGTTAAAACTCTAGGGAAAATCCAAGAATTCTCTTTGAAGGGAAATGCTTATTGAAAGGAAGAAAAGTGGGAGTTTCAGGAGATGGAGAAACTTCATTAGAATAAATCAGATAGCACTGAAAGTCAATTAATGCAGAGGTAGAAGCATCCCGCTTTTATTCTCTCCAGACAGCAGTAAGTCTTGCAAATTTAGCTGTCAGAAATGATTGCTTTGTTTTCGACAAGTGGCATTACTTCCTCTTATACTGGAATTAAAATTGATTGAAATTGATTCATGACTTTTCAATATTTTCTGCATTCCTTCATCCCTTTCAATTTGGAAATATTATTTCAGAGAAATAAACACAGGTATAAAAAGCATATATATATATATATATGTTTCTTTTTGCTCCTTTCAGGCATTTTCCATTCTGCAGAATCATTAAAACACAGTTCTACTAGAAAGTTTGCTTATTTGAGATAATACTATATGTTATAGCACAATTTTAAGTGCTGAAGGACCCAAACACATCCTTGAACACATCTTGATGTATCATCACAGCAACCTTGTGAGACAGGAAAGCTTTATGATCCCCATTTACCAACACAGAGCTGAAGGATGAAGCACAGAAAGGTCAAACAATTTGCACAGAGACTCATTGGTAAATTGTGGGTGTGCTGGGAACAGGACTATTCTGTGGTAAATCTCAACAGAGAGCACTAAACACAAAAACATCTTTTGCTCCAGAATTTAAAAGTTTGTATTCGTCTAAGGGAATTCATTGTGGGTTTTTTCCTACTCCCTTTGCTGCTACTCCTTGACTGCAGAACCCCACACAAAACCAAGGCAACTTGCTGTAAAATGGAGGCATCTATGTCACCACAATACAAGACCACCAGACTTTTTCACGTGGTCAAAGCAGTAAATAATGGGAAGGCCACCGAAAGCATGGCCAAAGAGGGAAAGGTGAGAGCAGCAATCACAGCAAGGGAGAATGTGTGGGTATGGTAGCAGTGACTACACAGCTGGATCATCACTAATGGGAGTGACTAAAATAAATCACAGCAGCTGCAGTCATAGAGAGCACACTGGGATATGGTGAGGAGATCTGGATAGCAGAAATCTGGTAAGGCTCTTGATATAAATGGTATGTGCTTTTTTGTTTGGTGTGTTATGTGCCTGGTAAACCTGTTTTTCTAATGCTGTAGTAAATCTGTTCCTCAGGAGTAGGTAATCAGGCAGAATTCACTGTTCTTGTGCAGCAGCCTCTGAATGACTGAAGGGATTTTATAAATGTTTTGTAACTGACTAAATTACTACAGTTATGAAAACAACCATAATGGTTTCCTTAAAGCCTAGATTATGAAGCTGATTCCTTCCTTAGGTTTGTCTTCAAAGTCCCTGTACCCTGGTTATAAAACTCAGTATTGGTGTTAACTGAGAGAAAGGCTGTTCCTGAGGCCTGCGTCTGCTGTAAGTAGAACCCCAGGGCATCAGAAACACCTTTGAACTGAGGTCTTCCCACAGACAAATAGTGTTTTTCTGCATGGAAATTGCTTGCTATACAATTTAGTGACAAGGTACCCTTTAGGCTTCAGATCCATGTGACCAATGGCCCGGCTGCTGCCAGAGTCATATGACCAGAAATTGGTTTTCTTTGTTAAACTGCTCCTCTTTTGTTTTCATCTGCTTACCTGTAGCATCACATGAGGCTGGACTGTGGTGTTCTCCTTTGAGGCTTATCCTGGTCTCTTCCCTATCATGGCTGCATCTGCTGGCTAAGTGTCTTCTTTTCTGCTGTTCTGCTGTCCAGAACAAGCTTATTTTATCTCTTGTTGACTGTTGTCTTTTCTCAAATTGCATTTGAGAAACCTTTTCACTCTTGCTGTACCAATTTTTCTCATTCTCTGCTGTTTGCTTACCTATTAATTAATTTAGATATATGCAATGCACATTTTAACATAGATAAATGATAGTACAATAACATTTGTACATACAGATCTATATTGAAGCAGAGTCCACAGGTCAGGATGATTTGCTCATTGTGTGTTATTGCTGTAAAACCAAAGCAGAAGTGAAGTACTTCCTCTGAGTGTAGGTTTTGAACCAATACTTCACTCAACGTGTGCAGGAGGGTGGATCAGCACTGTGGCTGTATGTAGGTAAGAAGCAATTGGTCTTGGCGCCTTTTAGCATTCTGGTTGATTCAATATTCCAAAACATCTCAGCTTTGCAGTGTTTTTCCTTCTCTGTTATTTGAGGTATACAAAATGGGTAGTTTTGACAATGATCGCTCAAAGAAGAACATCTGATTTAACAGTGTCAGAGATGCTCCTGTCATATGTGGCTGCAACATGCCAGCTGAGCTTTCCCGCTGTGGTGAGGAGCTCCTTTATTTGGCTGCCTTATGTTGCAGTTTACAACTCAAGTAAGCATGAGGCTGCTTCTTGTTGCAGCTGTAACTGAAGTTGTACGCAGCAGGATCTGCTTAGCTGTGCCATCTGGACAGGCTGCCTACAGCAGGCTCTTGCCACAACTTTTGATGCTGTTCTTTGGTGATGACAAATTCTGAAAAATTGTCCCACGTAACATTTTACTTTGGTAAGTTTTGCGTGAAGAAAGGGCTCAGGATTCCAGCTTACTTCAAGAAGCCTGTGGCCCTTAAAAGTCCACATTAGCTTTCTTCAGATTAACTAGTAGCAGCTGTTGATATGCATGAACTATTGACTACCTGTTGCAGGATTGGGATTACTGAGTAAATAAGGATGCTTTCTCCATTACTGTAATGAATGATTCATGGTCTATAGTTAACAACAATCCCTTATGTCTAAAGACACTTAAAATGCAGCTTACTCAAGCTACGCACCTAGAAGACCCTCTGATGCAAATCAGAGCAAGAGCTAGTTTTGCAGAGCAGGGCTTAGCTTGTAGAATCCTTGCTCATGTCATGTGCTTCCACAGGAAAGGGGAATGCGCAGTGGAGAACACCTAGGCAGTTCCTAATCATTCTGGTGGCTCAGATGGAAGGGGGAAGGTATTGGTCACATGCAAAAACCTGTATGTATAAACTGTATATAAAATAGCTGTAGTAGGAATGCTATGTCATGGCCTGGGACAGTGATTAAGCACCTGGTGGGAAGGCAGGACCAACCCAGGAGAGCTCAGCTGCATGCAATGGGCTCCCTCCCAACGCACCTGAGTGACCAGAAGGGGTGGAGACAGGATTCAGCCCTTCCCAGACCTCATTTAAGGGTTGGCAGTGGAGATGAGTGCATCTCACTTGAGATCCCTACAAGAGGCCTTCTGAAGGTAAGCAGTTTTTCTTCCTTTGTTTCTTCATCAGTGGCTGCTCTATTTGGGTTTGTTCTCATTTGCTGTAGCTTGGGATTGTACCACTCCAGTGTACTTTCCATCATGTTGTAATGTTAGAGTGTTACAATAGTGTACACCTGAATAGTGTACACCTGTGTAGCTACATAAGGCATTCTAGTAGGTTTATGTACAGGCTTAACACAGGTACAGAGCAGGCTACAGAGACAGTGGTCATACTTTCTCACTAGTAGGAGTGTAATCCCGGTTTTCAGTCAAATGAATCTGTGACAATTGATTTAGCCTAGCTGTTGCTACAAAACTTAGTAATAAGAAAACATACTGTGGAACTGGTAAAATAGGTCATAATTAAGTAAGAACTCTTATTATATTTATGTATAAACAACTTATTTGTATTCATAGCGAATTGTCTCTGCGGATCTATTCTTGTCTCAGAGCCAAATAGAAATTTAATGTCATTGTTATGTTTAGGTGAACATTGCACTCATGTTCTCCTCTGTTTGGCCTTGAATAAAAATCAGAGCAACAATAATATAAATGGTATGAAAGTAGTCATGAGCAGTAGCCCATCTGTACTGGACAGAATTCTACAAATCAATTAGATGGTCATAAAAAGCTAAACAGATGTGGATGAATCAACTGTGGAAATAGATTGAACTCTTGCATTTATTGTTTGTGTGTAGCCCTTTTTAATAACTAAGATGGGTAAATTACACTAATTAACCTTTAAAAATTTAGATGATTTCTAAATAATAGCTTTAAACAATGCCTATTCTTTTCTTTGTTACTTCTAAGTGTTTTGTCCATGAGAAGACGTAGTTTCATTAGAAGATACTATAGAGGTAGTTGTTTAAGCATGTGTTTTTTTTCACTGTTTTATTTTTGTTCATTTTTGTTTTTAATTTCTCTTTCCATCATCAGACTTCCTACAATACATACTCCCATCTAACCCCCATTAAGCTCTCCCTTATAGTCAAGAGAAATCAAACCCACTTATCCTAGCAAGTAATGGCAAGAAAAGTCATCTCTTGGAGACCACTTGAATTGTTCTCACCACTCTTGGGTGCTATAGATTCTCCAACAGGACAGCAAATCCTGCTCCCAGCTGTAAGAATCAGCTGTCTGGGCTAAAGCAATGATGGAAGCGAAGACAATGTATGGATAGCATTTTTGGATAGGTTGACTGGATATAGTTGATTTCTTTTTCAGCTACTTTCTGGCATGCCCAGAGTTAGCAAACAATTGTGAGAGGATTATATGGGCTCACGCACAGCTGAAGACAGAGACTGACAGAGGTACAGAAGCCTATTATTTCTGCTTACCCTTCCTGCTGTTCATTTGTAAGGGGGAAAGGAAAAATGCCTGTAAGGGAACTCATCTGGGGACTTCTGTCCTTGAAGTCCTCTCTCCATATCCTCGTTCAGGAGAGGATGGTGTTACAGTAGGAAATGTTTTTGTTTGTTCTCATTGCTGCAAATGATTTGTAATCAATCAAAAGTATATTTGACTGCTTCTCCTTTAAATAACACATCTTTGGCATTCTGGGGTTAAAATTACTCAGTAACGCTGTAAAGCCTTAATTAAAACAAGAGATAGCTTATGTATTTTAAAAAGCAAAAATCCATCCAATGTATTGTTGTGATCGGTACTGGAATGGTGAACGGTTTGAGTTTCCTAAATTACTGATATTACCTGCTGACATGAGGGCTGTTCAAAAGGGTACTTCACTTTTGGGTTTATTTATTAAAATCTTGCACTTAACTCTAAGAAATTAGCCTCCTAGAGGTGAATCACTCCCTGCTCAGGGGAGTTTGAAGCAAAGAAACCAATCATGCACACATAGCAGAACTGCACAGTAACACAAGATCCAGTGTTTCACTACAGCCCGTGTGTAAAGCGATAAGCAGAAATGAAAGACAATTTTTCTTGGCTTAAAAGTGATGCTTAGACATTGTCCTCAAATAATGCCCATTTTACAGTGCTTTAAGAGCATTATTATATTATTTCCATACCTCTTTTAAATGGAAGTCTTCGCTTAGCCTGTGCTGCACACTTCACCTATGTGGAGTGTTGTGGGGAGGGGGAAAAAAACCAGCAGCTCTCATCCTGCATCCCCACTGTTAGGAGGTGTATGGAATTGGGTAGCACGTCTCTTCCTGCAAAACTAGTCCTTATAGTGACAGTCACTTGTATAAAGCCAAAGCTCTTTATCCATCCCTTTACATGCAAAACTGATATACATGTTGCAGAGAAAAGGAAACTTGCAGCAGCTAAGAAGTCCTCCAAATTCTTGAACTACTTCTAATGTGCAACTGAGAACACAGAACAGCCTTCTAATGAATTTTTGAGGTGGTAACTGCACAATAAATTAGAAACTTAAAGCCAAAGAATGGGAAATGTCTAACAAAGCAAGATGAATACCTCAACAGTTTTTCAGGTGTACCTGTACCATTTATACTGCCAAGTATATAGGGCTAATAAATTACCATCCAGGGTACTTCTGCTGTTGCTTCTGTATATATTGTCTTGTTATAATGCATCTTCATTATGCTTTTAACTCTTAGGTGCTGTGGATCCAAGGGATCTCTTGGAAAGAGTCCAGCGGAGGGCCACAAAGATGGTGAAGGGCCTGGACCATCTCCCCTACGAGGAGAGACTTAGGGAACTGGGTCTGTTTAGCCTTGAGAAAAGAAGGCTGAGAGGGGACTTGATCCAGGTTTATAAATACCTGGGGTGTGGGAGCTATAGTGGCGAGGCTGGTCTCTTTTCAGTAGTGCGTGGGGACAGGACTAGGGGCAACGGGCTGAAACTCCAGCATAGGAAGTTCCGCACGAATGTGCGCAAGAACTTCTTTACGGTGAGGGTGACGGAGCACTGGAACAGGCTGCCCAGGGAGGTGGTGGAGTCTCCTTCTCTGGAGATATTCAAGACACGCCTGGACGCCTACCTGTGCGACGTGGTGTAGGGAGCCTGCTTTGGCAGGGGGGTTGGACTCGATGATCTCTAGAGGTCCCTTCCAACCCCTATAATTCTGTGATTCTGTGATTCTGTGTTGCTGTCACCTTGAGAAAGAGGAGAATCCCATGGCAAGGGATCTTTTAAGTAGCAGGTAATTCACTATAGAAAAAGTTACTTCAAAATTGTTAACATGGTCTTTTTGTAAGCAGAAGGACTGAAGTTTCTCCCCATTATTTACATATAAAATATACATGTAGTTACTTTAATGTAAATAAACAGCTAACAGTTTATCACAGATAAGTCTTACCCCAGGTTAGTTTCCTCTTGGGCCACGTTCTAATATACCAGAGAAAACTGCATAATGGAAATACAGTAGATATAAGCAGTGTTTGCCTGAAGTGGATGAATTATACTGCAGATGAACAAAGATACTACTTAACTTTTTATAATCCTTGTAATTATGCTCCCTGTCCCTGTTTGTAGCTACTGCATCCCAGCAATATTTAAAGTATTACCATGAGAAGCGTGTTGTGTCAGGCCTAGTTATCTCTATTATACTCTCTCTGAAATTCTGCTTCTTCAGTTACAGTACATATGTATTGTAGGGAGCACATTAAACTTCACTGCTTGCAGTAAAATTTGCTTCCTCACCACAATGTCCCTCATAACGTGAGCTGCAAGGACATAAAGCAATGGCAATACTATGTAACAAAAGTAAGTTCTATTTTACACTCTATTGGTATGTTTGCACAGACAGGTCTCTCTTTGTGGGTAGACATTAAGGAATCTGAAAGGTAACTATCATTCAATGTGGGTTCCTCTGAAAGCAATGCCTCCTATTATTTCCATGGAAACCACAACAGATACGAAGAGCGCAATACCACACTGTGATATGTTTTCAACAGTCACCACCAGTAGCCAGTTCATACAGGTGAGCTGATAGAGGTGCTCTTCATTTTGTGGCATGACAGCTGTGCGTGGCCCTCTGGACTGAGGCTTGTCTTTCACATTGCTGTTAGCACAGCTGAAATGCACCACCCACCACATCACTGTGCTGGTATCCACTGTTTGGTATTCATAAGTGTTCACGAATGCTGAAATGGGTGCAATTCTTTAAACAAGGAGGAATTCAGCTCCCCATCTTTGCTTCATCTGCACTTCCTAGTCAGACACCATTGTGTCAGATCACCTCTCTGTTGCCATCTGTCACATGGCAACAAGAAGTAATGGAATATTGGTGGGAGGGCACAACTTTAAGGAAGGAAGGGAAGCTGGTGCCTCCTACCAACTCCCCTCGAATGGTTTTTAGAACACAGCACATCTGTTTGTTAGCACAAACTGAAGCTTGCATTATTTTAATACACTGCAAAGTTAAAAACAAGTACCTGTCTCTATTTACAAATGCAGAGTTTTTGTATCATCTTTGTTTGAAATAAATATAGCAAAAACACAATTCACTAAGTTTACAGCTGCTGTGAGAATGACGACAAATACAGAAAACACATGGATAACAACGCGTGCAGCAACTTTTGCAATACCCTTTTTATTCTTTACTCAGACATTTATGAGGACATATTTCATTTTATTTCACAAGTCAATGCAAACCATTTACATGAAAAAATATTCAAAAGACAGCCCTTCTGAATACTTGATTATCAAGAAGTACAGATGAGATGTGGCTTTCGTATGAGGGATAAGACCTTCCACATAAGAACGATACTACAATCCTCCTTTATAACAGAAGGGAGTGGATTATTAGAATGCTATTTCTAAAACATTCTTCATTTTAAAGTAACTATTTCATTCACAAGATTGTTTTTAAATGAGTTCTTCAGAGAGCAAGGTTTCAAAAACATCTGAAAAGAGCTTATACACACATGCTTTATTTTCACTGCTGAAGTCATTTTCGATGAACACCACTTGGTCTACAGCTTGGATAAGTATGAAACACAATGAGATTCTGAAGACTTCTTAATTATCGAAGAAGTTGCTCAGCCTCCCTGGACTTGCTTTCCTTTGTTTTCCTCAGTAATGCTTGTTTTATAGCATTGATCTTTTCATCAAGCTCCGCCAACGAATAGTTCTGCTAGAAGATCAAAATAAAAACCATGAGCATTTACATCTTCTAACTGCTTCAGTGCCTGGCCCTGTAGGAGCCTAGGGCAGCTCCATTCTAGGTCCACCCCATCTGGTCACAGGGGAAGCAAAAGTGCAAACTATTTGCTTGTGATTCCTAGGCCAGCCACGCTCTTTCACCAGCTTAAACCATTAGCTAACAGTTCCCTCTACACGCACTAAAGATGTTTTTTTGTTGTTGTTGTTTTTTTGTGAATAAGCTTAGTTCCCTGAGGCTCGTATGGCCCACATCCCTTTCTCAGTGCTCTCCCAGTCACCCATCTTCAAGTGTGATGATGTGTGGCAGACTGTGTGTCAGCTATGGTCTCCTGTACATTAAGGAGAAATTTGATCATATATTAATGTAGTCTCTGATGTGACAGTGTTGCAAAAACCACAATTCTCACTGACTTGACTTACTTAAGCTTATATCCTCTATAATGTCAGGTCTTTCTCTAGAACTCTTGCTGAGCCAGCCACTTCCACTTTTATCACCTCTTCCTAAACTCATCAAGCAATTGATCCAGGTTTATATATATACCTGAAAAATACCTGAAGTGTGGGAGCCATAGTGGCGAGGCTGGTCTGTTTTCAGTAGTGCGTGGGGACAGGACTAGGGGAAATGGGCTGAAACTTCAGCATAGGAAGTTCCACACGAATGTGCGCAAGAACTTCTTTACAGTGAGGGTGATGGAGCACTGGAACAGGCTGCCCAGGGAGGTGGTGGAGTCTCCTTCTCTGGAGATATTCAAGACCTGCCTGGACGCCTACCTGAGCAATGTGTTGTAAGGAGCCTGCTTTGGCAGGGGGTTGGACTCGATGATCTCTAGAGGTCCCTTCCAACCCCTACAATTCTGTGATTCTGTGTAATTAAAAACCAAACAAATCTGAAGATGCTACAAAGAAGCTGAAAAGAATTTACAAACTGCTTATTTCCAGTTAGTATCTATCACAGAGCTAATTCATTATATTTTTCAACGAGTGAAAAGACTAACACAACACCCCACCTAGTACAGACTTAGTCTTCTATAAGTCTCATTTCACTGGGACATCTGTTACCTTTCTTCTTTCTTTCTTCCCTTTCTTTAGCAGCAAGCTACCCAATACTAATACAGCTGTCTTTCAAAAGTCAGTTATTTGCTCGGTAGAACTTCTGTTTACTTCTCTTTCTCAAAACATTCTAAACTGAAAGTAAGTAAAAATTAATAACACTTACATGAGGAGGTTGAACCTTTCTCCTCTTGCCAGAACAGCTCTAAAGAAAAGACAATCAAAACAGACTTAATGTTACACCGACTGGGGATGTTACTGCAGGCAATTCTGAAGTCTGCAGTCAGTAACAATGTTGACAAGTGTCTTAAAAGAACAGAAGGAACACTAGCTGCCATTTCAAAGATTAAAGAAATCTTTTTATATTAAGTGTACTTTAGATCATGAAAAATATCACTGGAGAGCAGTCAGAAGCTGTCAAAGCTTCTCTGTGCTTGGCAGCTAACACGTTCACCAGCAATTTAACTGGAGCTTCCTTCAGTAAAAACAAAGATCAATATCCAGCTCTTGAAACTCTCAATATTTTTTGTTTAAGATTTTCCTGTATCCACACAAATATTTATGCAAATCACTGGGAGGAAAAAAAAAAAGGCAATTAGTCCATAATACTAATCTTGCCACCATCGCTTTCTTTCCTCCCATATCCACATAGAGATAGATCCTAAAGTACTTTAAAAAGAAATTCCAGCATATGAAAGTCCATGCTTTTAACTTTCAACTCCCTACAACTTGAAGGAATGGCCTCAAAGAACAAGAACTTCATTGGCCTCCAGCATAGAAAAAAAACAAAACAAAGAATCGTATTATGGAGGTTGATCTTTAAATCTTGATTCCTCTTTGGTGGGTTGCCAGAGAAAACATACAAATTACATTATGATCAACAGTAAGAAACATTTTGACTAATTATTGCATAGGGAAAGAAGGAAGAACAAAATATTAGGTGAGAAAATTCTGCAGTTTTTACTGTAGTAAAAGCCGGTATTCTCACTGCCCAAATCTCCACAGGTAAATAAAGGATTCAGTCTATTATTTATAGAGACAGAATTTTGCCTGTAGACTAGCAGTAAACAAACCAAAGTCATTTAATTACCTGAAACAGACAACTTCTGAATGGTCGCTCTGACCCTTAGAAATCATATCATGTACAGAAAACCAAAGAACTGCAGCTGATTTTTAAGCCATTAATGACTTGTATGAAGATCAAATCTGCAGTTCATTTCCATGTCATTATATACACTTCATATCTTAGGGATTAAAAAAAAAAAGTGTGCTGTTTTTTATAAGAAATCTCTCAAAAATTAGTTAAGCTCAGGTAGCTGCATTGGTTTTTCCCCCCAACAAGTACTATTTTCTTTCAAATGACAAGTTAGGTAGAACTATGAACTTGCATAGATGGCCCATATATGAAACGTAACTGTTACACCAAGCCAGAGCTGTCTATCAATAGCAGCTACACTATATTCCACATACACATATTCCATCTTTGTACATCAAACAACAATTACTGAAGTATCTGTAAGTTGAGAAAAAAAATCTTACTATGGATTGAAAGTATTCAGGAGACAATCCTTCCAGCTCAAGAATTTTATCTTCAAGCTTCTTAATTCTCTGATAAATGTCTCTTGGTACAGGACCACCTAAGTGCAGCAGTACAAACAGAGAAAAATCGGGAAAATCACTTAAATAACACTTTAAACTAAGAAGGGCAAGTTTTTCATTCTTTGAGTCCAGCTAGCAACCAGCACCCGACAGTGAACAAGCTGGTGGGAAAATGAAAGGGAAGAGCAATTAATATAAATCACAGTAAAATCTGGTTGATAAGCCACTATGATCTGCCAAGGCAATAGACAAATTCAAAGTTGAGTATATGACTGAAAAAGTCCCTGGAACAAAAAATAATCACTCTTGAAACACAGTCACGCATCAAACATTTAAAAAAGACAGCAGGAGGGAGCACACAGGATGGCAAACAATACACAAATTCAGCACTGCTATACAAGACTGTCTTTAAGGGAGCCCATCTACAGAGTATCAAGACTGGAGGACAGGCATGAGTTGTGCTTAACAAAGAACAGCATTTACCTGGCCATGAATGAAAGAAACAGGGGTGGGAAATGTGTGTGGTGAATGGAATAACAGACCATAAAAACAAACAAACAAACCCCCTCAACCTGCCACTTGTTGTTGGCAGCTGTACTAGAGCAGCTTGGGCTGGCTTCCCCACATAAGACTGAGAGTGAACAACAAAAAAAATCACCCAGGTAAAGTACCTAATATATGCTAGGTAGTATTCTACAACATCACAACTACTGGGTATTCCAACTAGAATGACTACCTAGTCCTGACCAGGACGTGTATTTATCCACTCTGCATCCTAATCTGGGAATAAATCTGGATTTCATTTTGGGCATATGGTCCAAAATATTAAGACTACAGTACTTGGGTGATAAAACTCTTCAGTGCATCTAGCCTACTGTTTTTACTGTCGCAGAACTTACTGGCTTGCCCAGTTTTACTACAGGAATGATAACTGTAGCACAGACTGACACATCTATGTCAAAAAGTGTGGTACGAACCTGTTTGTAACCGTAAGTGCGCCTCAATGTTCTGCAGTCTCTCCTCAACAGCTTGGTTTCCACAATCATGAACAGGTACACTGGCTTTATGACTGGACCCATGTGTTCCTTCAGATCTAGTCTGAGGCCCATATGTATTTACTACCCTAGAAACTAAGTAAAGAGAACAGAAATTTAACACACATGCACATGAAAGATATCAACATATGCATAATTAAAACAAAATGTCATTAAATAATTAGTATTACTAAAACCTGAAAAGCTGCGTGTTAAATCTATTCCACTGATCTTGTACTTGAAGGGTCTCACAAACACCAAGATCAAAAGTTCAGCATAAGTCCTTATTTTTAAATACATCAATAACCAAACTAAACAAAAACCAAGGACTACATTTGCAAAGGAAGAGGAAAAAAACCACCACATTCATGTCATCAGCTGCAGATAAACAGCAGAAAAATAGATATCTGTCAGGAGCTGCATGTGTGAAATGTTCTAAATGCAAAGAAGAGGGAGATCTAATATAGGAAGAACCATAAATACATGTAGTCAAGGGAAAACATGCAATTGTAAGAACAACTATAAATCTCAGGAAGTTCCCTCCAATTTTTTTTATTCAGGTAGCAGCCTTATTGAATTTTCACCTGCTTCATCTTTCGCCCCTGTTGAATTGTGTCTTCATCAAAAACACTTCGGTCACTTGTCTTTAATCGGGGTAATTTCTCAAGTCCTTTCAAACAGGATTTCTGCAGGGTACTGCACAGTTAAAGACTACACTGGTGATTCCAAGCACTGCAGCACACTGACACGCCTCACACTAAGTTGAAACGGCCAAGTTAAATTCTTGCTTCCCAGTTCCTTTCTCTGTGTTATTAAACTTTCAGATACTGTTCAGGTTTCAGTTACTTGAACTGTAACCTTAAAGCTATAATTCAAGGTAAAAATTACTGCTGGCATTTTTAAAAAGCGGTTGCTGAAAAAAGGTTCATAGTCAAATATTATTCTTGACTCAAATTTACTTCTCCCTCACTTCAATTCACCAGACCCCTAAATATTTATAACCAGCATTGTGCTTCAGAGCAGTTTCTTAAAAAAAAAATGAAACAGATGGTTACTTCCATTCTTGGATTTTGACTGTTTTAATCACAGAGAAACCTGTGAACAAGCAACCTTTTAGACATGATATCTGCTGTACAGTAACTTCTACACCAACATTCCTTTGCAAAAGATAGTGCAGTGGTAACATTGTTCATCAAATTCCTATGCCTGTCTTGGAACTTTCAGTGTGCCCCTGGATTATTTTTCTAATTCAATGTAACTACATTGAGATTAATTTAAAATAGAAGTTAATTTTATTTAATCGATTCCTTAACGGGACTGATGGCCTTACCTTAGCAGAAAAGCTAAGAAATGCTCAGCTTCTCTGCCCTGCTTTATGTTTTTCATCTTTGCTTTCAGGCAATGACAACAGGCTATTCATCAAAGGATTTGGTATTCAGTGCATAACCAATAGTCTACTGATGAAATTATGGGATAAAAAAAGACTTGAAGAGGTAAGGGAAGATTTAAAGTATTTGTTAGAGTCATAAATCAATTTGTTAAGTTTCCTTGTAAGAACTCTGGAAAAAGATTCTAAGCCAAAATTTATCAGTACTGCTCTAACTTAACATTCGTAATAAATGGATATGAAAAGAATTGCTTACCCTTGATATGGCTTTTAAATCCAGGATAGGGTGTGAAAATAGCATCTGTTCTGGCACAGCTATTTTCTAAATAAATAGTAATAAGAAAAAAAATAAAAACAATAAAGAAAGAGAAGAGTGAGGCCCTAATTACGTATTTACAATTTAAAATATTCTAACCATCATCAGTATCAAAACCAATCTAATCTAATTAGATTTTTTCATACAACAAAAACATCAGAAATCATTCACCCTATGAAAACATGCTCGTACATAATTTCATACACTTGCATGTACCTATCAGTTTTACCTGGCTAAGTCACCTCCACAAATATGGGCACACATATACACAAGGGTATTGGATCAGGATCAAATTTCTTCTGATCTATTTCTTCTTTAATTTTTAGATTTCATTGTGTTGTCTGTCATTTCTTTCTTCCTGCACAGAAGTTTCTTCCTTGCACACCTGTGCTGTTTTATGTCCTTTCTTAAAACTGCTTTCTTCCTATTTTTAGACTGCTCTGGTTTACTGATCAACATCATTTTTTCACCTTCCTGCATTTACTGTGGCTGCTTTAATTAGCTTGGACAGAAAGACTCTCAGAACAGGCCATCTCAGTTTATTCTAATGTTTCTATTTAAATATAAATACACTAAAGCTCTACAAATATTTTCTTATGGCTGAACATACAAAAGAATGACTTGTCATTTCTTCAGTAACTTAATTAAGTTTCAGGAAACAATATCACGTATTTTACCAGACAGTGTCTCCTATGTAAATTCTCCATGAAACTTATGGAAAAATAAGCTTTAATCTCAAACAGTATAAAGTGTTTCACAAAGACAGTGCATATGGGGGCTCATAGTTACATAGGAAAAATCTATGCCTCTTTCCTACTTATCTACATAAAAGTGTCTTTGCTGGTAACACAGCCAGTAGTTGTACTAATGGGATCCAGGGATCCAGTCTACCAGATGGATTTAAGACTGGTTACAGATACAGTCAGTTGTGCCAGGTGGTATATTAGAAGTAGCAACAGTGTGAGTTATGTTGAAATAAAATAGTTATTCTAAGTAGCTCATAATTAAAACTGATTACAGATATATTACAGATATATTTCTTTGTAATTCAGCTAGCATTAAATTAACTTCGATTTAAATATGCAATTCCCAAGACATATATGAATTGCAATTCTGATAACGTTGGCAGGAATATCTAACTAAAACATCGAGAACAACAGCTATAAAGGTAATCTGGTCACAGTAAGAGCTGTAGGCTTTCCGTATAGAATCCATTAAGCATTTCCTTTTTTTTTTTTCCCTGTTTTCCACCTTGGTCTGTATGACAACATCTGCAAAGCACGTGCATATTCTTAACACTTTTATTTTAAAGCTACTCTTAAAATAAAGTTGAATTTCACATATAAAATAGCGCCTTTGAAAAATACTTTTTTTCTTTTTTCTTTTTAATTAAAAAACAAACAAACTTAGATTGCTATGAAGATTAAAATCTGGCTAGCCAGTTACCTTGATTACAATCAATAACATTGCAAAATTCCCTGACATTATTTTCATTGATCTCAGCTTGTTTCCTCTTGATGAAGGCTGATATCCGCCTGTCAATCTGTAGGTAACAAACACGATGGCATGTATCTATTTCATTCTTTATATTTAAAATTTAGAAAGAAAAAGGATCTTTTTGTCTAATACGGGGAAATCACTTACTTCTGCTTTTCCAGCTTTTATTTGGACCACCTCTGGATCAAAATTAGAATGCGCTTCCTTCAGATCTCCCAAGTCATAATTTGCATACTTTTCTTCAGTCTGAGAGTTACTATCATAAACATTTAAACTTGTTTCACAACTTTGGTCTTCTGTTTTACCTGCAGGTTCCACGTGACTTACACTTTCCTCTTTAATCAATGGCTGGAGTTTTTCTAAAAGAGGCTGAACAAAGAAAACAGAACATTAGGGTTTGGGGGGGGTGGGGGAAGCAAATGGAAAAGGCTCACTATTACTATAAGCTCTAAAACAGACCGACTTTTAGGAAATGAAACATTTGCTTCCTACAGTGAATGGTAATTTAAACAACAACAAAAAATTTAACAATTTTTACAGGAAAACTCCCAAATTTCTGAGAAAAACTATCAGTTACTCATGTGTTAGTAGCTAAATCAAAAGCTTCTATCATTGGCACCAGTGCCACTTAACTACCATGTCATTCAAATGCCTACTCAGAACTGTAAGGCTTAGTGTTCTTCCTTCTTAACACGAAAGCCAATGCTTTCACACTGTAAAGCCTTTACTTTATCAGCAGAGCACTACATTCTCCACTTGAAACTGCAGTTGCCCAAGTGAATGAGAGAACACAGACATGAAATATGTAGGTATTATCCAGAGCACATGCTTTTCTTGACATGGCTGATTATCTACTTAGGTCATGAAATTAAATGACAGAATGCACACTAACATTTGTAGCAGCAAAATAAAAGCTTATTATTCTACTGCAGTAATTCTTCCACAAGACGTAAAAACAAAACCTTGGTCTATATACATCTGTTATATATAGAAGTCACAAATCCTCATTTTTGTTTTTACCAGTTTCAACTCATCTAAATTTACTTCTCTGTTTTCCCTCCAGAAAGTCACATTTATTTTTCATAAATACCGCCTGATTTTTGCAAGCCTTTTCATGAAATTTCATGAAATTGAACTGAAGGAACACCACAAGTAATTTTTCCTTGCTTGTTTCCGGCTTGTTTTCTCTTTGTGTTTATTCTGAGAAAGATTTTGCTTATCTGGGAAACACAAAGGGATTTTCCTATGCCTGCAGACAAGCAAGTACAGAAACTTTATTTATTTTTCGCTGTCTCAGAACTGCACTCTTGAAATAATTTGTTGACTTGCTGAAGGGAAAATGGATATTCAAATTCCCACCTTTTACATATCAGCCATCAAAGTCAAAACACTTTCAGATACCAGCTGATACCACCATGCAACAAAATTATAGCTACTTTTGACAGGGTTGGAAAGTTTCACATAGCTAAAAGAAATGACAGTAATAGTGACTGGCTACTTGGCAGGATGAGACGTTAATGTCAAAGAAATTACTCTTTAAAAAAAACAAAAAAATCTACGCTGAAAATATATTTAATTGCAGTAAGACACTCCAGGATGTGTCGTGCTGGGATAATGCCACTTCTTGAACCACTGAAAGCACTCCATGAGCCTCAAAACTCACCCAACGCATGGAATCATTATCATAGCATGACACACACCTGCCGTGTCTTATTGCTTAATTATAACCCACCATAGATGGAAATGTATCACATTTACAATGCAAGTCTAGAAATCAATGAGGCTGCATTTATTCAGCCTGCTCACCTACAGTGGCTATTCCCACCATTAACCCGAAAAATCTGTAAGTGCAGGTACCTATGAAGCATACCAGGATTTCAAGTGTATAATACTCATGGACTCTTTTTTGTTGAACATAGCAGTAAGATCAAAACAACTAAATTTTTTCAGTTTAGGTAGTGTGGCTACATTTGGTTGTTGACCACTTTAGTCAAGTTGAAGGTGTCCAGTGTAATATTTACCTGCAAACATAAAATATGCTGCTGAAGTGCACTAAAGAGCAATGCTGGCTGAAGTGCTGATGTGCTCTGAAGCTTGCTCCAGTCGATTACAACTTTCACGACATCGTCTCCAAGGTTAAGCTTCCACAGGGAAGAACAAACAAAAAAACAACCAGTACATACATGCCGTATTAACATCAGAAAAGCATACAGGACACCTACAGGACAACAATTATCCTCAATCTCATGCAGACCCCACGTAAAGGTGATATAGATATATAAAGATATAGAATAGGTTTGACATTAATTATAATTCAAGTAGCCATCACTTTCGAAGTAAGATAGTATTACTAGAAAATGGTCGAAAATTAGAAAATCCAAACTATCTAAACATACTTTCACTGTATTAATTTGACCTTAAACTTTGGTAAGTTCTCTATTCAATTAACCACTGTACTTGAGCATACTGCTCATGTTAATCACTCAAATATTTTCTTTAACAGATAACAGAACCAGCAGCAGGAAGAAACACCCACCCAGAATGACATTCTCCTGTACTTGTGTGTGAATTAAACGTACAAGGCTGTATTGGCCTATATGATGGCCAGGGTCTTGATACTGTGCCATTCGTACTTGTTAACCCAAAGCAGGCTTTATATCAAAAATAATACTGTTAAAGTCTTCACAAAATCTTCCAGTTGAACAATCACACAGCATCACTGTCAAACCCACTTCAAAATCCGTGTATCCCTTCATGAGCATTCAAAACAAATGGCAACTGCCACATCCTGTTGTCTTTGCTGAGAAATGGCAGCACTTAATTCCCAAAACAACAAAGAGAAACACGCACAGGAAACCTGAAGTTATATTTATAGGAATTATCTACCTTCTATAAACCAAAAATTCAGTTTAATTTTTTGATAAAGAACTGATTGGTAATAATCACTAATTATTTATGTACTTCCACACAGCTCTTTGACACATTCGTTACACTAAAGCTTTTCTGACAAGATGTTAGAAGGGACGAACACTTCCATTTTCACAGGCCAACTAGGTTGTTTTCCAACCAAATATCCCCTAAGCAATATCCCAAATCATAAATACAGATAAAACAATGGTTTGAAATCAACAGGACCTACAGGTGCTCTGCTTTAGATGCAGAATCCCAAGTCACAAGCAAATTTGTACATCGACATCTCATTCCTATGTATCACATCAGTGATAAAAACAACCTTGAACGCATGATCTAATAACCACTATCTTCCAACGGCATCAACTATTATGAACGCAGAGTACATATGTACTTGTTCATAGCAGAGCATATTACGAAAAAAATAAAATCAAGATGTTTCCATTACACTGAAGGCAAAGAAGTAGAACCTGAAGTTGTTCTACATCCGTTTTCAAACCAAGCAATATTGCAACATCATACATAAAGAAGGACCAGCCTTAACCCTATTTCTTTAGCCAAAGATTAGCCTTGTTAAATCCAGTGTTATATTACGAATCAGTTACATAGCAAAAAAGATGGAAGATCTACTAACCTTTAGAGACAAAAAAATAAGCATCTAAGGGAACAGTGAATAGATTTGCATTGTTTTCCAATGCACTATGAATTAACTGAATCATGGTTTTTATCTAATTAGATATGTAATGTATTTTAGGTAATTTTCACAAACATTATTCTTAGTTAGTACTTAATCTACATAAGAGGCAAGGAAAATAATGTTTTAGTAAATAATTGTTATGAAACCTCAGAAACATAAGAATGTATTAAGAAATTAGTAGAATAAAACTTCACCTTAGGAGTCAAACATCTGTGACTGTGTGATCATCTAATAGTAAGATATCATCTAAGATATCTGAAGTAAGTATTTCTTCCCAAAGTTTTGAGAGTAATACATGCTACACTACAGAGCGTTGATAGGATAAACAGCTACAGAGGTACACTACCATAAGAGACAAACTATGTGTCCTGCTGTAATGGCCTAGTAAGCCCCCTTCTTGTATCCTCCAGTGGTATGGTGCAATGTGAAAAACAATACCTTCTGACTTGGAATCTAAAGGCAAGGGATAAACTCACACACACTGTTAAGTAAAGGACAAACTCCTCCTGCAACCAAACACATTTCAAACAGTGCACACTTATTTTTCTCATTATTTTACATCCTCTAAGAACTGTAAAAAGAAGGGTTATAAATTCTATAATTTGATAACTTCAAAACCTTCATGGATTTAGAGGTCTTGAGGCTATTCAACAGCAACTTGCAGAAACAAAAGTTATTCCTGATCTTTGAAATTGTTTTATGAACTTCACAAATTATCCCTTGGGACTAAAAGAACTTTTCAGGATCTGCCATATTGGTTTCATGAGTTGATATCTTCAGATGCCCTCCTAATCTGCAAGTCACTGCTCAATATATATTGCTCATACATACATACATTGTATACATATTATATATACATACATATTTATTTTTCCTATTTCCAGTGCAACTTGGTGGCATAAATCTTGCTTAAATTGCTATGACAAATTGCAAACTATGATAGATGAAGACCTGGCAAACATTCTGCCATCTCAATACAAGGGAGAAAGGGACCTGAAGCATCATTCAAAAGTGCAAGATGGATATCTGAAGAGGATAAGCTTCTAAAACACCACTAGTATACCAGAACTCAAGTGCTGACAGGTAAGAATGTAACTGGACAGCTGGAATGACTTTGAGTGAGCAATTTGAAGAGTCTCATCAGCTAAGACAGGGTAACCAAACCCCTACCTACCCAAGGTTCAGCACAGCATGCAGTGAAATGGCTTTAAGTTGTCACAGAAAGAACACACTCCAAACACCAGTGTCTACAAACACCTGTATTCTGTTCCACAACTACTGCAATCCACCTGAGGGCATGCAGCAACTCTAATATTAAATGTATTACCTCCCCAGGATACAAGCTCGCCACCTGACCCCAGACCTTCAAACTGCCATCTAACTGCAAAAGCACGACTGCCCTTCTATTGCCTCTACAGAAAGACATCTGTGCTTCCACAAAGGAAGATGAGTTAACTTGTAAATTACTGATGGCAATGATTAAGTTGTTACTGGCAGCTTCTCTTGATAAGAGCCTCCCACCACTGCAGCGCTATCTGCTACATAATTCATCACCACTAAAACCCCGAACAGCCTACAGTACCACCACGCACGCAACCCCACCGTTCCCGTTGTCACCTGCAGACGTGACAGCCTCCCTTACTGCGGGCTCCTTTTCTCCCTCTACTTTAAGCCTATCCCCGAAGAGTCCCACGGACAGAGACAAGCAGAGATGCCCGCCCAAAAAGGCGAGTACAACAGGAGCGGGCCCACAGCCGGCCCGGCCCCGGTCCTCCCTTCCTCCCACCCCGTACTCACCTGCCCCACCAGCCCGGCCAGGGAGCGCAGGGCGCTACTCGCCACCTCCGATGCCGCCAGCTTGGCTCCGGCCTCCGGAGAGCGCTCGCCGAGCTCCGGCAGGCCGGGCGCCGCCGCCATGACACCAGCCCGGGCCGCAGCCGCCAGCGACATGCCCTGCGTCGCTCAGCGATGACGAACCGCTCGGGCGGCCGTGACCGCGGGCCGCCCCGCGCGATGATGGACAGGAGCAACAGCCAATCGCGGGCCGTGTTGCGGAGGCTGATGTTGCGGCCGTGATGGGGGCTCTCCGGGCGTGCGGGATTTCACCGCGGCCGACTGCTGCTCAGCACTGAAGGGCTCCAGTATGGGAGCTGTGGCAGGGCTGGCTGTCCTGGCCAGGTTCTGCCCGTCCTCCTCGTCCCTTGACCCCCGGGAGGGACACGTGCCTGTCCACGCTTGGTGTGGCATGCTGTATGCGGTTCCACAATGTGTCAAACACATGGTTTTCCCAAAACTGCGGGAACCTCTTAACTTTTGCACCTTTGTTAAGTCTCACTGTGAGCTTTTCTCAGCTCAGGTCCATTGCAGTTCTCTGATAAAAGACCATATCAATGGCTGCAAAGACACAGCATGTCAGGCTGGCAGCATAGCCTGCCTAGTGTGCTGCTTTGGCATCTTTGGTTTAACCAGGCTTTGAACCCGGGCTGCAGCTGCTTCTATGGCACATCCTCTCCCTGCAAGGACACATCATCACCTTGCCCTTCTCTTTGCCTCGTGTCCCTTTCAATCCTTCAGCTGCATCCACAGTGGCTGTGCCTTGACTGAGTGCATTCATGGAGGGAGGGACATGTGTTAATTCTAAGCATACTAAGCATACCAGCCTTACTTTTCTGGTTATTACTTAACTTTTGTATGCTCATGAGTTTATCTTCAAAGCCTTGACTCCTCAGGTTGCAGGAGGGTTGCCCTGTCGCCATACAATGAGGAACAAGTTTGTCACACTATTTGTAGGGCAAGACTACTTCCTCACCTGCAATCTGCTCAGCTTCTTTCTTAGGACAGCAGCAGTGCTGATGAAGGTTTTCTACCTGGTGTTTCCTTTTGTCGCTTAATTTCTATCTTTTACCATTTTCCTGTTCCCTCCCCCAGATTTCCTTTACAATCAGTTGTTTCTCTTGATTCATTTCATACTTCCTGTCTCTTGAAAAGGGTATTCCTAGGCTTATGAGCCAATTCTCCTTCTCTGGTGTAAAGGGAGACTGCATAGCTCTGCAACACAACCAAACTTGACATTTTAGCTTTTTTCCCCATCATGCATTTTTCATATCCAAAGGGAGATCTTAGTAAACAGCAAAAGAATATTGAGGGTAGAAGAAAATCCAATCAGAGGATGCCTACTTATCAACCAGATGTATGTTTTCCATTTCTTAAGGTACTAACCCTTCTGAGATGCTGGGAAAGCATTGAAATCTTTGGTATTGTTTCATTTTCTGTCCCATCACACTTGGTTTTTGTTGTTGTTTGGTTGGTTGGTTGGTTGGTTGGTGTTTTTTTTACTCCAAATTCCAGCAGCAATTCCAGCAGCACAGGAGCAGGTTTCTAGCTGCCATGGCTGACTTAACCCTTTGAAAATGGTAGCATGTCTGAACTGCTATGGGATCATGAGCAGGTTCTGGAGCTTCAACCAAAAGGGAATGTCTGCTCAATTCCAGAGGCAAATTATTGACTTAAGAGCTAATGATTTTAAAAATATATTTCATGGAGATGTGTGCTTTACAAGACTATGTTACCCGAACTGAGCTAGATCACACTTGGCTGGATTCAGATCATGTGAACCATTATGCCTTCTCTCAGAGAAAATGTGCTGTTTCCTACTGGTAAAGAGACTACAGAATTTCTTCCCACTTTCAGTCTCTCAAAAAGCCTCAATCCATGTTGCAGCTGCTAGCTGAATAAATTTGTTATCATCTGAAATTTCACAGATTATAATAAATTATGCAAACATGAACAGAAACAGCAATAATCCAAAGTGATTTAAGAGATTAGAAAGATGAGACCATGTGTGAAAATGAGCATAGGGAAAAACGCACAAATACAGCTAAGAACAAACTATGCTAAACACTCATATCTAGTGGAGGAGAGAGATTAGAGCAGAACAGTTCCAAAAGATGATTATATGTTCACTGAATATACTGTGCAGTGAAAATGAATATGCTTGCAATCACCTCTGGCAATAAAACTGGCCACAGTAAATCCAGGCCTCACATAAAAACAGAGGAAATTGCATGGCATGCACTCTAAAGCTGATGACACAATAAAATATTGGAAGCTCTCATTGCTTGGAAGATACTGTTAATTTTCAGGAATCTACAGAAAACTGGCAAATAGTAGATTGCCAATGATAGAGATACTAGTTTACAAAGAAGGATCACAAGATTTAAGTATGTGTAACTTGGCACTAATGGTTATTCAGCAATTTTAATCATGTGACGACCAAGGAAGGCAATAATCTAGAAACCTTTTTAAACATTCAGGGATAAGGTTGTCCTGTTATGATTAAATCTTCCACAGCTTTGATCCCTGAAATGGATCTCTGAGGCATATAAAAGCCCCGCACCTTGAAAAATGTGAACTCAACAGCACTGTTGTTCAATAACAAACAAACAAACAACAACAACAAAAAATTAAAAGGGAAAATGATTATTAAAATGAAAAAGAATTTTTTTTTTTTTTTTTTTCCTAAACTATTGCTTCTTTTTATCTTGTTCATGAAATAATACAGGTCTTTCCAATACAGCCTCCAAATGCTCTAAAATTCTGGTAAAATTTAATATGTGGACACAACTTATATTTGCTAATCAGCACTGTCATAATTACCAGCACTGTTTCTTCTGCTCAGCATTACACTGACATAATTTCTGAACTCACACTTTAATTTTGTCCCCAACTAGCACCAAATGAAAGGTGGGTGCCATGCAGAATGAACCAGTAGTTGAGGTTTGTTGTGCTGAAGAGTGAAGTGCTGATCTAAGAAGCCTGTGTAATGTATAAGCAGATTTTTCTCTTGAATTGAAAAGCTAATTTGGTGTACTTTTGCATATGTCAGCTGTAGCATCACGGAAAGGCAAAAGAGACACTTCAGAAAAATTAAACTGAAATTATTTGGAACTTGATAGATAAAACAATACCCCGAATTCTGCCCAAAGCCTCATGAAAGAGGTGCAGCTCAGCACTTACTGCTGTAAAGGTGGTGTTTTTGTCAGTATCCAGATTACTAGTGATGTTCTAAATCATTTCAGTCTACAAATAGACAATTGATAGTAACCTGCTCATTGGATTAAAATAGAAATGGACATAACAAAGATCCTTCCAGAATAAAAGTATATTGATATTTCCAAACACTAATTTCAGAAGAGCCCTTGTTCTGTAGATGTCTAGGTATCCGGGAAGAGGCATCACTCCAACTCTGCCAGGCAGGGGGGTTGGAGCTTCATGATCCTTGAGGTCCCTTCCAACCCAGGTCATTCTGTGATTCAGTGATTCTCAACAGTGAACTCAACATTCTGGGTTCTGATTCAACAAGATGTATTTGCATTCAAAGGACATAACAATAAACAACAACAACAAAAGTATATAAATACTTTATGTTTATGACCTGTGGTAATGTTATTATTCCTAACAAAATACAAAGTCTTCATTTAGCTATCACCTACTTCGTATTTAATGTCCTTACCCTTACACACACAGAGACACATGGCTCATCCTGTCAGAATCCTGCTTTTGTTTTACCTTTTTTGTAATAATGCTCTATGCTTTGCTTATTTTGGTCCTTAAAGTTTCACTTACTCATTTTACTGACATGTTTAAGTTTTATTCCTCACCTGTCCCCTCTTTCTTTCTCCACAGGCAAATAAAATTTGCATAATCTGCAAAATTCTTCAGTTCATTAATTCAAATCTTATGTAATTTGGGATCAAGTACTGACCTTTGCAAGGCCCAGCTCAACAGCTCTTCTTAGAAGTCTGTGAACCATTATTATAATCATTTAATGTGCACAAATTTAGACTTCTATAGTTACTTTGAAAGGTTTGATTATAAACCTCCTTCCTATAATTTCCTTTTGAGACTCTAACATAAAAATGTAGAAGGTATCTTGCAAAGCAGGTATCTGTGCTCACCATGTTTCCCATGTCTGTGAACTGTCAGTAAACTGACACAAGCATTGTGGAATTAAGCACTCATATCTGAAGATATTATAAAAATTAATACTTTTCTACTGCATTAATATGTACACGCTGCACATATTATATATTTACCTCAGATTTAATGGGATACTTGAAAATCTATATTTAACAGAAAAACAGAAATGCAGCACATTTACTTCAGAGGAACTTTAACTTTTGGGATTCCTTGATTACTGAGTGCTTGATTTTAAAAGCTGTAGTTTGCATCTTTATTAGTGTAATTGGACTATTATTTTAAAAGAAATAATAGTGTTAGGTGCTTAGGAATATTTAACTATATTTTATATAGGAATATTTAACTATATTTTTACTGTGGCTGTGCTATGTAAATGCTTTTCATGGTTCAGCTTGACTGGAGCCAGATCTTCTTTTAAACATCCACTCTTCCTAGCCTTTTCTGCAGAACTGTGAAGCTGCCCAAATTTAAACTGGCCTCCTGCTTCAGCAGTTCAGTCTGTAGATTGCTGTACCACAGTGGATAGACATTTATCATCTAATAGACCACATCTGATTTTACTGGTCTGATCAATCATTCAGTATCCACTGAGGAACCAAACCAAGACGTGAAAGTTCAATACAAGATTTATGAAGGAATAGTTAAAATTAGGGACCTATATGGCATAGATAAGTTGAGCATTCATGACAGCCTTAAGATATTACAAGATAGGATAGGTACCTAAATCCTTTAAGCTCCTCTGGTAACACCATCCTGTATTTATACCACCTGCAGTATTCTTCAGGTTCTACATCTATACAAGTAAATACATAGTGCTCTTTTTCAATATCAAGTAATTATAAAGTTATTTGAATGTATTCAATAGTTGGATATTCTGTGATTCTCCATTTTATTGTAGTAATTTGACAAAACAAAAGATCACACTCGTTTTTACACTGTCAGTATTTTTTCTAATGCAGAAGAGGCATTTGTTAGTAGGGAATATGGAGTCTTTGACATTTTGGGTCCCAATCCTTCAGTGAAGCTAGTCATGCACCTGCTTACTTTGTGCACAAATCATTCTAATGAATTCTAAAGGACTATTCATGTGCATAAAGCTAAGCCTGTGTGTAAAAGCCTTTGCAAGACTGGGCCTAGGTTGTAAGTTTGATAATGACCTGAAACTGATTGAACAGAGAACAAGTAGTCCTTTTTAAATGTTGAGAAGTATAACTCCAGTTCAGCTGCACAGGTATGGATGATTCTAATAAACCTTGTATACACAGAATATTCTAAGCTGAGCAAGAAAAAATGACAGTAGGCATCTCATATATTTCTTGTTTACATTTTACAATACAACATCTTCTCTAAATCTTTTTAACTCTGGCTTTCATCTTAATTACATTATGGCAATGAATTCCACTTGAATCACTGTATTGCAAGACATCAAGAGCTTCTATATTTAAAATTCATATAAACATATGTATGTATTACATATTTGTGCATGTACATATGTGTATGTATGTATGTGTGTATATTTACATAGCCTGTTTTAAAGAGTAGATCTAGTTAGAAAACTATCGTTGCGAGAAGACATACCTGTGCTCTTTCAAACTTCTTTTTGCTGAGGAAAAGACAAGACATCAACACTGTTTCATATGAAATGAGCTTTCCATGTTTGGTAGTTCTCACAGTGCCATATTCTAGCTTCTCCTGTTAAGTACTTCATGTTGCACTGTAGCATTTTATGTTCTCTGAGGCAGCACATTACCTGTGGGAGCCTCCCAACCACTCAACAATATTAGTTCTGTGAGGTGCTGGCATTTGTAACTTTGATAGAGTTTGATAACATTTTTCATGCATTTGACATTAAATGTGCAAACAGCACTCCTAAAATGACTGCTCTGTGTTTTTAACCCGGTATGAGAAATCAAGGAGATTACATAAATGTAAATTAAATTCCTGCCCAGTGCTATAGATTTTGTCATTTAATATGCTGAGTGTATAAAAGATAAATGTTTATGTGCTATCAGAAATGAGAAACATTTCCTTTTGCATAAAGCTAACTGTGATTGTTGCCTGATCCTGATCTATTCCCTACTAAAACTGTCACTCTACTTGGTGACCTTTAGGTAATATCAGCTGTGAAATGTCACCTGTTTGTTACACTCACTGATTCTAGTTTATTAGGAAGAAGATGATGTTAAGATGAAGATGGTAAAAAATAGGGAAAGAGCCTTTGCTTTGTAGGTTAATCAAGTATTTGTCACACTAGACCGGCCCACCAAAAATTTCCTGTTTTCTCAGTTACAGGATGAATTTGATAATCTTAATTGGGTGAAGAAGTGAGCAGATTAGGCAAGGAAAATTCATACCAAAGATGCTGTGGGTGAAAGTGATAGTCCTGGGACCACCACTGCTGATTTTGTTCTAGCTATTGGACTTGGGGACATGACAGACCTTTTGCTCACTTTCATGCAATAAAGAGATTGGTGAAGACACCTCTATAAGGTGCAGTGCTCCCTTGCAACTCTTTAATTATTCTTATTAATTAAACAAAGGAAAATATATGGAGTTGGAGAGTATTTTGCTGTTTTATAATTTAGCAATTCATGCTGAAGTTTCCTTTATGTTCTTTCTGTTTTTATGCAGGCAGCCTAGAAGATGGACGTTTGACAGGCCACAATAGACTGCTCCTTTCCCAGGTATCTCCTGCTTGTTTCCTTTATCTGTGAATAGGAAATGGCTTAAAGGCACCTGTGTTATGAAGGTCCCAGGGGCAGCTGCCTGACTAGTGAATGCCTGATTATGTGTTAACATGCTTTGTCAGATATTGGCAGAATCTGTTCTCTTCTTTTGCCTTTTCAGTGAGGGTACCATTGACAGACTGGCTACCCATTTATAGAAATGTTGTCCATCAAACTGTGAGGAAGGACAATGGTGTTTTTCTGTGGCCAGTGACTGTGGGAAACTTTTCTTTGGCTATTCAGGCAATTTTTGTAGCTTGCTCTGAAGAGGAGAGACTGATGAGTGCAAAAAGTACAATTAAGCAAAGCCAGACTTCAATTGAAGGCTGTAGTGTAGTCTGCTGTTCTCATTTTTTTTATTTGGAAAAAAAATCTATGGGTTTTCACGTTGCTGTGTGGCATTCAGCGGGGGGCTATTACAATCCTAACTTTTTTTTCTAGACCACCTAATTCTAAGTAAAAATTAAATGTAATGAGAGCCACTTGGAGTTCTGAATATTTTAAAGCATAATTCCCACAGAAGGGTTTCGACCTAAACTGCAGAGAGCATCAGTTGGCTAATTATAGCTGCATTTTATATTACAGCAGGTGTCAGATGCAGTCATCTCAATAAAGTCCACATAATACTCTGGAAAATAACAAAAGCTTTTCTTTGAATGTGGGTACTAATTTCTGCTAGGTGTCATATGAGCTCTGATACTTCTTATTGGCATTAACAAGAGCACTGCAGCACTCACACATGCTTTTTGCTTAGGTTGAATTGATACTGTGAAGCACTTGCTAGTCAGCCTTGGCAGATGTCAGTAGTTAATACTAGTGTTGCAGAGGTGGGTATATAATGCAAAAAAACTTATGTAAATACTTCTAGATGATGTGCTGGTTTTGAGAATGAGTATGATCTATGCACCAGCTTACCTAGTAAAAGCTAAATAGACAACAGCAGGATAACTGCTTTTTCTTCAGTTTCTATCGTAAGTAATCTACAAGGGCAGATAAGAAGGCAGTAAACTAGATGAACAAGAGTTTATGAGCACTTAATGATTTCATACCAATTTCCCAATTCTATGTATACAGCAAGTTTGAGTTCCTGAAGTGCTGGGTGAGAAAGGACTTTCCTAAGACTTGCAACTGAGATTCACTAGAGATTTTATCTTCAGAACATCTTGCATGTGAAGAAACGACAATCTTGAGGCATTTGATGATCACCTAACTTTTTAATTAAAAGATTTGGTTCAGTGATTTCAAGAGGACTGTGCTTTAAAGTAGTCATTATTCACTGAAGTAAATACTGAAGTGGATAGCTTGCACAGAAGCCCTTGAATACCAGGAATTGTGATGACACTGGTGTAGAATTGCAGGCACAATGGGTGTGGTGGAAGCTTGCCCAGCTGATTGTGCTTGGCCTAACATGCAAAAAAGGCACATCGCAGTCTTGCCTGATACCACAAGATCACCTCCTTCAACATTCTACCCATGTTCTTCTTTATGCCCCCCATGCACACCATTGGCTTTCTTGGCCACAAGGGCACACTGCTGGCACATGGCCAAACTGTTGTCCACCAGAACACTCACATCCTTCTCTGCAGAGCTCCTCTCCAGCAGGTCAGCCTCTAACCTGTACTGATATATGCAGTTATTCCTCCCCAGGTGAAGGACTTTGTACTTGCCATTGTTGAACCTCTTAAGGTTCCTCTACATACAGCTCTCCAGCCCATCCAGGTTAATGCCAAATTCCCAGCTGCTCATGTATGAGGAATGCAGAGGTTTTAGAAGTAATGAACACAATGAAATAAATCTTTTATTTTTAAGATGTAATGAACAGCCAACTGAACAAAGGGAAGCCACAAGTTCCAGTGACTTATCTTAGCAATTTCATAAAGAAAAACTGCCACTGATTATGAAATATGATTTAGAATTTTTAAGAACAGAATAGTTTAAATGGTATTATTACATCATTGCATACCAAATAAACTAAACACATAGAATAAGCCTGCTTTTCTTCCAAATACTAGGTGCAGAGAGTACTTTATAAAAAAAAAAAAAAAAAAAAAAAAAAAAAAAAGGAAGCAAAATAAAATCAAGTTATCCATTTAAGAATAAATGCATTTCTAGAATTTCATGCATATACTGTTCAAAATCTTTCTAAATATAATTAGAAAAGTAATATATATAACCAATATAGCCTCTAAACCTGGCCAAAAAACAACAACCGAGACACAGAAACCAAATACAGAGCTATATATAGCTAACCTTCTAATCTCTGGATGATATCCTGGGGGCAGAGCAGAGGGCTCTGAGAGACCTGCTGTAGCTCTCACACATAAGTTCACCTCTATGAAAAAGACGTATTAAAAGGGCTGAGAACAAAAGTCCAATTGTAAAAGCTCAAGGCATGATTGTCACTATATAAGGGAATTTACTAATTTACTCAATTTATCCCACATAGCCTGTCTCTGAAACTTACTCATATTGAGTACAGCCCAGCCCAACTTGGAAAACTTTGAGGAGTTCTATGAAACATAGGGAAAGTAAGCAAGAAGTAGAGTTAACTGCAGGAATTTTCAATGTAGTTATACTCTGGTTGTCTCCCTTTTAGCCCAAAAAGTACGAGGAGATCACTGATATAATACATTGCTTTGCATTATTTCTTTTCACTGTATTAAATCTCTGTTGTTTTTATATGTTCCTATGTGTTTGATAAGAGCTGGGTATTAAAGAATAAAGCCTCTTTCTGCCAGTAGATTTTGTTTTTCATTCTAGGTAGAGAGGGTAAGAGGTAGTTATCAGCAAGTAGAGATGCTGTTGTAAGAAGTTACTCCCAGCAGTGTCAAACAGAATCTATTATTCTCTGCAAATTACAAAATCCTAATGTCTTCTCCATGTAATGTCCGAGAAGATTCTTTGGAAGCAGGCATCTGACAGACAGTTCCTATTGTAATGATGATTACTGCCCTATACATAACAAGAGCTTTAGGTGTGTGTAAATCTCAATTATTCTAGAAAGGTGAATGAGTCCAGGCTAATTCTGTATATCACCTACTGTGAAAATTGCTCTGGTGGCAAGCAAAATCAACTACTCCGTGACCTACAGTTCTTGATATTAGAGACTATATGAAATTTACTGTATTCTCCTTTCTCCACAGTTATTTTTCCCACTTCTCCATTTTTACTCTAAGATTATGGGGATGTGATTGCACAATACAGGCAGCACAGACAGCAGCTGAAGGTCTGTATCTGCCAGGTGTCTGCACAACAGCTGACTCAATATACACAGCTGAGCACAGCTTAGTTTCTGAAATAAATCCACATCACCTTTTCTCTAAATCAGGGCCTTGCATAACTTCTGGAAGTACCTCTGGCAAATTTTAGTGTCAAGCACACAGTACTTTGGCAGGTGGAAGTCTTGCTTTGAATTCATTGTAAATGCTTGTAAGGCTGAAATACTTTCTGCATTTGCTATTGTGGGATACAAAGAATGGACTTAGAGAAGTAGAACATGAGAAAGTTTAGTTCTCAGAATATAATAAATGTAATAAATCGCCAATACCCAAATAAAGTTCTCAGGTTTGCAAAAAGGCTGTAGAAAGAGAGGAAGACTACTCTTTAGAGCCAAGGAGGAGGTTATGTGGTACTTTGACAACTAGGAGAGGAGAATTTATTCTTGTAGTGCATCACTGAATGATGTCATTCTGGCCTCAGGAATTGCTTTCCTCTCAATGAGGTTCAGGTACATCCAACAGCTCCTTTCTGACTGTTGAGACTGACAAATCAAATGTAGTGGCTAGAGAAATGGTGTAATGCAACATATTCACTGTCTCCTGAGAGTAACACAGGTAGATATCGTTTTCTGTAGATAGAGCAGATGTATGGCAGTAGACAGTGCAGATAAAGGCTCTTCCAGATTGATCCTGCTGTGTAAACATATGCAAAAGATGGGAAAATAAGAACTTTGTTTGAAGAGGGAAGGAAATCTGATGAAGAAAGGGACCAAGTGGTGGATCATATAAGAACAAGTTCAGGAGAATATTGCAACTTATAGATCTAAGAACTTCAGTTTGCTTAGGGAACAGCTAAAGGTAGGAAACATGAGAGGAAGCTCTGGGCATGGTGTTGATTTTGAATGATAAAGTTAGCGGACCAGAAATGAAGAAAATGCCTCATGTCTGAGAAGTGTTGTTCTCCAATAGTTTTACATGCAGCATGTTTTATTGTCTGCATGAAACCTTGCTGATTACAATGCTATAGGTCCAAAAAGACTGGGGAACTTGGGGGAGGTGTTCTCTTGAGCAGCTTCAGAAGATCAACTTACAGAAAGGAGTAGGTGGTGGAAAGTGTGAAAAAAGAAGCATGTGAGAAAGAACTGAAAATTTCCAGAGTTCTGCAGATCATCACAGCAGAAAATATAAAGATTTTTACATAAATTAAAACATTTAAAAGTATGTCTGTGAACCTAGCTTCATTTTATTTCAGCTGTGGTATGAAAGACCATGAAATATCTTAATCTATCCTTTCATTAAATTGTGCTGTCTTTAAATATGTTTCAAGGAAAGTCAGGAACTTGGGATATAAAAATGTATACAAATATTTTGCAAGAAATAGGTGTGTGAAGGTTCAAACAATCATCCAAGGCCAGAGTACTTGAAGAAGTGAGAGACTGTTAAATTATTATGATCTTAAAATTAATTACTGTAATACTTTGGAGAATGCATTTGTAATGCTTTGGAGAATACATTTTTCATAATATAGAACATATTTTCTAATTTCTATTATGTCTATCAAGGTCATTTAGTAACAGAATGCAAAATCTTATTTTTCTCTCTCAGATACCATCAAGTGCATAAATTCTATACATAATGTAGAAAGACATTTAAAAATTGAAATTTGTTAATGAAGACTTTATGTCTTTGCCCAATACGATACAATAATTTTTTTTTAATCTTGTAAACAGAGTTTAACGGGCTCAGGCTGGCTTTATTCCACTAATATAAGCCATTTCCAGAAGTGTATTGCCTATGTATTAAATACCATGCACACACAAGTACCCTAGCATTCCTTGAAAATGAATTTTAAATTCACATTTATTGTAAGTGCTTTGGGACAAGAAGCATCTTTTGTTATTGAACAATGGAAATGGGATCTCAGTCCATAATTGGGGCTCCTAAGCACTGTGGATTCTTTTGCCAATGTTTCTCATTCTCTTTCTCTCTTTGTCCCTCTGCAGATTATACTAGTGTTTACAAAGGTTGGGATCCCCTGCATCCTCATCAATCTTTAAATTTGCCCAAGAATAAAATTCAGTTTAGTGCAGCATGCTACACAAAGATAAAGCAGTGACAGATTCTGACACACTTGTGCTTTTCAAAACTAGAGAAGCTGATTCCACATATAAACCCTATCTCCTAAAACTTTGTCCAAAGTGAAATTATACCAGTCTTGGTATAGAAAATAGGAGCTGATTATTTAAATAGTGATGTACTGCAGCAATCTCTTATATACTGTATGCTCTAATAGCCTAATTTCCAATTTTTAACTTTTGAAACTTTCCTTTCAGAAAAATCTTACTTCTTTGTTAATCCAAAGTTGTCATTTGTGCCCTTGTTGACATTCAGACTTCTTCACATGTATGAACTTTTATGAATATTGTTTAAAACTTTAATACTGAATAAGAAAATGTATTTCTAAATGCTTACTTTTATGGTTGTATTACTTGAACAGACATATACACATAAGTTATATGTTAATCACTGGATTACTAAACTTTAATGGTCAATTTATACATGACATATCTGTGTGACCTATCAATTTTTATTTTTTTTTTCTAAAACGAGTGCAGTTAGTTAAACGTTGGTAAATATTTGTATTTTATTCAGCGACAGTGATTCTATAAAACTAGAAATAAACATGAAATTATCAAAAAACATACATAGAGCCACACAAAATGGGTGATACTGACGAAACGTCAGTAAGTCTCATTTTAAGGTCTGATATTTTAGCTGGTAGTTAAAATGCATCTTGCCACTGCAAGAACATTGTGGCCATAATGCTTATTCCCCAGGAAGGAGTGGTACAGCAACAACTATTCTGTCACAGGTTCTTAGGTTGTTTGTATAGTATAAAGGCGGTAGAAATCATTGCAATTATCTAGTTGGACTTCCCAGTTGAGGTAGATCTAAGAACCTACTGAATTTAATTCCTTCTGAAATTAGAGCCTGTTTCAGAAAGCCTGCAGTTGTTCTAGACATGAAAAATCTACCAAAATTCTAAATATTACACTTGAAACTATTTCCACCCCCCACTGCTTCATGATCAGGGATACTTTCTGCTAAATTGATCTGCCCAAATCATTATCACAGAATTATTTCAGGGACCTTTAAAGGTAATCTGGCCCAACTCCTCTGCAACGAATAGGCACACCTACAGCTAGATCAGGAGCTCAAAGGCCCATCCAACCTGACCTTGAATATCTCCACAGATGGGGCATCCACCATGTCTCTGGGAAACCTGCTCCAGTGCCTCCCCCCCCCCCATCATAAAAAATATTTTTGTTTATCGAATGTAAATTCTTTTAATCTGAAACCATTTAGGATTCTGTTCTCTATAAATCATTTCAGCACTCATGTAATTCCACTTATTGTTACAGTAAGATGTCAGTATCTGCATAGATTTGTATATATACTTAAGTACTCTCTGGGAACTTAAATAACGTGGTTTTGGATAGACGGATCTTAGTATTACTATTCTCACTAATACACATAAAATGCAAATACAAAGCCCTATCATTAATACCCATGTTGTTCTACCCCTCTTTGTTTCAGAAAAATGAAGTTTTCCTCTTAAAAGAAATATTTCATTCATTCCTTTACCAAAATCATAATAGTCTATATTTAGCATTGATTTGAGATCTTCCTGAATACTCTAAAAATGAAAACAAAATGTATGCTATTTGTTGCTCTGATTATGTATAACTTTAAATAAATCCAGTATGCAGTGAAGCATGACCATTCATTCCTGAGATAATATTGGTTATCCTTCATCAAGCTGTGCTTTTCTAAATGGTGCCCATTTAATCTCCAAAAATGCTTTTTGAGATTCATTCCTCCCAAAAGGCATCCAAACTAAATGGTCTATAATTTCCTGAAGTGTTCCTAGAGTCTATCTTCAATAGTGACATTACGTTGCCCTTTTCCCAGCCATTAGGTCTTATTCTGAATAGAATGATTTTGTAAATTGTCTGCAAAATAATAACACCTGTACTTTTAAGAAGCAGCATTGAATATTGGTAACTATTTACTAGTGGAATGTTGTTATTAAATATCACTGTATTGTCATACTATATTATAGATGAATTACTCATTTCCTTTTCCTCATACAGTATCCATTATGTTTCATCTCAAAAACTCTCACTTGAAGTATTTGCTAAAAACGCCTATTTGCATGTTGTATCTGGTTGTATGTCTTTATTTATAGTAATTGTCCTTAAAAAGAAGTATTGTTTTACAAACAGGAAGAGTTATATTGCTTTGTTTAATATATTGGCTTATAAATTAAATGACAGCCTTCACAGAGAAAATTTAAAGAGGAAATCATTTCCTTGCTACTTAATATATAATTAACTACATTTGAAGCATTTCAAAATTAGACTAAATTTTAAAAATGATCTGAAAATCTAGGTATAAGAGACGTATACAACGATATTGCATAGAAATATAGGTATTACAAATGCTTCCAGTTCACCTGTAGATGACAAGACCAGTATGCTTTAGCTACCTAGGCCAAAACCCAGGAACTGCCTAACACAGGCTATGAAGAGTCATATCTTTTATAAATACACTAAACTTCTTAGGAATGCTGCTATTTATTCATATTGGGTGATATACCAGAATAGGATTTTAAGCCTATCTTTCCTATCACTGTCCATATAATCAAACAGTAGCTACTGCCACATAGAACTGACATTTGAAATGTTGCAAGAGAAAAAATGTCTTGATGCTGCATAACAAAAAATACAAGATAATGGTGAAATACCAGTCATAAACAGTAACTATGAAACCACTGCTGAGAGCTGCAGAGTCAGTGCTGAATGTCTGACCATAGGTATACTCCACTCCTGTCTGTTCTAAACGCAAAGCAAAATATTATTTGTTGAACTGCTTTCCATGAAAATGAGGCATTCTGCACATGTGATCAATTACTACCACCCAGTTAATGCTTAATACTTTGCTAAGAAATGATGATGTTTAAGCCTTCTATTTTGTTTAGTAATTCTTGTGAGGTTTTTGGTGGTTTGTTCAATATATTTCTCCAGCACTTCATTTGCAATACAAATTTTTCATTTTAAATAATTCATACTTAATTACAGTAGTTGTCAGCTTATGTGGTCCTTTTCATTCTTGAAACGCTTTAGAAACATTAACTCCCACAAAGTTTTGAGAAGCAATTAAGTATTAATGTTCCATTTTTACAAACAAAAAAACAGAGGTTGGGAAAGCATTTCTGAATATCAACTATGAAATTAGGCACTGACTAGATAGAAGAGGCACTGTAGAAATTTGCATATTCAGAATGGAAACTTTTGGTCTAGTAGCTAAATTCTTAAACAATCTCGGATACCAAGATACTGAGCATTACTAATTTTTAGATATCTGTAACCCAGTCCACAGGTGGGTAGTGACCACCCAACTACTCAGGATCAAGATATGTTTATTATATATATATGTATATATATAATAAACAGGATAAACTTAGTAGCTCAAAGCAATGCAGCAAGCAAGAGGCTGCATAAACTCATAAATATATGCCCTAAGTGTCACCTATAATGATATTTAGGGTTCACCTTGAAGTTACTATCAAACAGTTCGAGCCACACAAGACAGTATTTCCTGCTTGTATGCCAATTGATGTAAAACTAAGCTGTTTGCACTGCATTTCTTTTTCATGAGCACTGAAGGAAGAAATATCTCAAGTTTCCTTGTACAATGCTGCTGTGAATCATTCAGTATTTTTCTAAAGTACCTTCCATTTTATAAATAGGAGGATGTACAGAAGAGTTGGAAGTAAGGAGTGGCAAACTGATGCATTCCTGGTGAGACTGTGTAAGTATCTTCCAGTGTGAATTTCTGAGTTGGTGGAGAAAAACATTGCAAAGTATTGTTGTCAATGAGTTTTGCACCATGAACCTTGACATTTTCCAATACTGAGTTGGACGGCTATTCATCATGTTTAAGTATTCACAAGTCCTAAAAATGTGGGTACAGAATTGAAGGTATTTAAAACTGAATCCTAGCTATTGGTGTAGGCATGACTAGAGGCTTACCCAAAGTCACAGAGTGAAGCTGATGCCACAGCTAAAATCAGATGGTAGGTTTTCTACATCTATCCCAGACCACTGCGCCTCAGTTCTCCAAAAGTCTAGATCATAAAATCATAGAATCATTATGGTTGGAAAAGACCTCTAAGATAATCTAGTCCAAATGTCAACCCATCACCACCCTTCTAACTCAGCACCCACTAACCTATTTCCTTAGTGCCACATCTATATGGTTCTTGAACATCTCCAGGGACAGTGACTCCACCACCTCTCTGGGCTGCCTGTTCCAGTATCTCACCACTCTTTAAGAGAAGATTTTCCTATTATCCAACTTGAACCTCCCCTGGCACAACTTGTGGCCATTCCCTCTTTTCCTATCAAAACATAAAAGCTCAGTGTTGCATCCAGTGTTTAAAAAAAAAAAAGCAAATAACAATGACAGAGGAGGAAAAACTGGTGTGCAAATTGTTAAGATCCATTTATATACATACTATTAGCAAAGGATTACATGCATCGATGAATCAGCAGTTTTAATCAGATGAAAATACTTTTGAGCACAGTTCCAGTATGATGAATATGCTAGAGTTGTAGATCACCAGGAAGAAGATTAATATTCTGTGTATAATTATACACATTTCTTCTCAATTCTTTTTTAGAAGATAGCAACTAGAATTTAAAGCAACAGTCATTCCATGAATTCACTTCACATAACCACAAAGAAAATGTACAAGGAAGCAAACCTCCCACCTGCCAGCTTCCAACATCTCTTTACAAGACATTTTGTGCTTAGTTTCCTGTTTACTCCCATCATGTTCCCCCAAGCCTGGTCTTACTGCCCCCCCTTTAGCATCCTGCTTCTGTTCTCTTTCAAGCATGGAGAGGCTCCTGTCCTGTGGCAGATAAGTGAAGTGTATGAATATTATCCTTGATGGCAGTGGTCTCACCTCTGTTCCTTAGATAAATTTCTTTCTGTAGCTTTGTCATGACCCTTCACAATAAATGTTTCTGTGGGTCCATTTGTAAAGAGGTATGCACTGAAATGAATATATCATTTGCAGACTTTCTGAGAATATGTCTCTTCTTCTCTTGTATTTAATGCCTTCCTCTTTCTTCAGTGGGTAAAAAAATCTACTTTCTTTTCTGTAACTACAAACTGTAATGCCTAGATAGCTAGGAAATTTTGGCCTTGTTTGAAAACTTCATCAGCATTTTCTCCAGCTTACCTGAATATTATGTTGACCAAAGAGTTGATCTCTACATAGCTGCAGCTCTCTACAGTAATATGGTCTTTTCCATCCAATTTCTGTCAAAAAAAAAAAATAAAGAAGTATATGAGTTTTATACTGGGATGAGAAGCTGCTTTGTATTTTCCTCAGCTGTTTGACATAATTAAGATTAAACATTTGTTCTGTGTTTTTTCACAGAGACTCGGGACACCTGAGGCAGGGTGGAAACTGTGGCTCAGACCAAGCACCTGTTTTTGCAGGATGGTGTGAACTTGGGATTGTGTAGCCCATCCAGATCTCCATAGTACCCCGAAGGTTGGGTGCACTGATATTCCCTGCTTGCTATCAGCTGAAGAGCTCCAAGTCCCTGTGGACCGTCAATGGCTAGGCAGTGCATCCAGTGAGTCAGGACACCCCCTGGGATGCTGAAGCAAGATAACATAGATGTAATTGTTTCTGTTTCTGTGGGTCAGTGGTCATTAATTTGCATTCATTGACTGCTTGATACTGTCAAAGGTCTACAACATAGCAATCTCAATAATGCAAGAACAGCAGCCAGTCCTATTTTAAAGAACTAATTGGATGACTCATCCTAAACATCAATTAGCACGATCAAGTCCTTAGCGATGATTTTTGAAGCATTATTGTTAATTTTCCTGTTGGATTTTTATAGCTGTCATCTGTTGCTATCAGACTGTGTTAATGTGATACACAGTGTGCTCTCTTTGTAGGATCAAAATGAGAAAAACATTTCCATACTGCACACTGATAGTGACTAATTGCCTGTGCTAAGGAGAACTACATTCTGTGCTGAAGAAGTATTTAAATACGTAAAGTGGCACCAAATTATGTCAGGTAAAATTGAAATAAATTCCACTGCTTCTAATAAAAGACCTGGCTTCTGTTGGGGCTGTTGTGGGTCACTGGGCTGTAGTTGTTTGCCATATCCCTGCATGGTAGCCATCCAGATGGCGGGCTTTTAAAATTTATTTATTTATTTTTCTTCTTCTCAGAGTACAACTCCTTCTGTCATTGTTACAACTGTAACGGGGTATGCACCAGTTCCCAGTTCAGGAGAACTCATTCCTTGCTGTTTACTGTGGAATATAAATCAGCTGAGATCCTTGCTGCAACATTAGTGGGGATCAGGATAGCTCACAAGGGTTCCTACTGATAGCAGCATTTTTCTGGAAGGTTCTGGAAGGAGTAGGCTTCCATCTACATCATTTAAAGACAGTTCAGATTCTTCACCCTGTGCTGTAGCCCAGACATGTATAAAGCACTCCCTGCACAAGAAAGACTCACTGTAACTAAGTTGTTACTGTGCCATTTTGTTCTTACAAAAGCCCATTAAGTTTAAATAAAAGCACATTTTTGTTTAAACGTTAGAAGAATAAGGACACATACAGATAAAGGAGCATGTCCATGCTTGGGGTCTTTTGGTTCTTGCAGTATAACAGGGCTGCAGAATGTCCCTGAAAACAATAGCTAAAATCAGAGTAGATCCGCCCAGAATTTCTTCATAAGCCACCTTGAGATAACACAAGTTACAGGTACTACTAGTTTACTGAGAGTGAAGCAGCAGATCCCAGATTGGCTTTACCAGCTGTGTCATGACAAGCAACATAACTTCTGTCCCTAGGAATCCAAATTTTGGACAAATAAATGAGTTTCTATCCTTCTCTATTATCCTAACTTCATGATCATTGTTAATAAATCACTTTAAGATTTATTTATTTTTTTACTCTGTCCTTCTGGTATGTTTATACCAGCTATCTGGAGCAATGCCTATGCCAGACCATTGCTTTATTCTTAGGCCTAGAAAAGGCTTTATGAAAAAAATGGAAAAGGCCAGGAACAATTACTTAAGAAGGGAAATTAGTAAACAGGTTGGATTGGAGTGTGTCAGGTAGTGTGTGGGGGAGAAGACCACAGATTTTCTGTTCCCTCAGGCTATGTTAAAACTGCAAAGCCTGGGAATACGTATCTCCAGCCATGGGATGTAGCATCTGCTCACCTGTTCACATATGGTATCCCACATAGCCTGGTGAGCAATCACTGTTAGACAGCTTTGTTTTGTGAAGCAGAAATTACATGTTTAATTCAGTGTGAGGATTCTGAGATAAAAGCAGATTCCTTTTGATCTCTGACGGATCAGAAATAGGTGCCTAAACTTTGAAGAACAAGGGCACTTTGTACCAGCTAGCTTGGGCATCTCTCTCTTACCATCTGCTATGAAGCCCATTTTGAGATGAGTTTAGCCCAAAAGGTGCTTAAAAGCTTGGCACTGCAAGAGCTGCATATCTGTGGTTTTAGTTTCTGAGCCAAAATCCTCCTTTTTGATTGCCTAAATATGCTTAGTGCCTCTAAAAATCAGGTCACGTACTAACTTCTTATATATGAATATGGCATCTGCAGCCTTTACCAACAACAAGTTTCTATTTTCTTCCATCTCATTGATAAAGATATTGAATAGCACAGAACTAAGAATAGATCTATGTGGAACCCCATTATATAATGATGCCCTCCATGCAATTACTTTTTAGCTGTATCAGCAATTTCAGGCCAGTTAAAATGTGCTACACAGATTTTATGTTGTGTCACTTTTAACTAGAAGGTCAGAGTACAAGGTAAAATACCTCAACTCCACTGTATTATGCAGCTTCCTGTAGCAACAAAGTATTTTCATGTAATTGGATTTATTGCTAGTTTTCCATGAAGTCTCACTCAAATGGATTATGCTCCTATCTTTGTAAGCTTACTGATTAGTACCAATTCTGTTCTCTATCCCAGTATTTTGTCTGAAGTGAATATAGTGACACGCAGTATTTAGCAACTTAAGTAATTTAGGCTTGTTTAAAAATGTCAGTGCCCTAATATATATTTTCTAGACCACTAAACCTTTGACAGCATTACAGTATTTTTAAGTAGTTCCCTGACTAATAGGAAGAATTAAACCTTGTTTTCTTAGGAGTTTTATCTATCATTTGTTCTCTCCAGGTCTTCTAAATGTTTCCCAACAGAAATTCTGCCCCATCCCCCCTCCATACCTCTGTCTTTCCACTGCTTGTGCACACCATCCACTGTCTTTGATCACTGATGCTGTTGTCCCTGTCTCTGGCTCCTTTCTATCTCCTGTATGCCCAGTGCAACAAAAGCTCCATGTTATCTATATTTTCCTTTCCACATTCTCTATTTTGTCCTACCAGCCTGGAGAGAGGCAGCACATCTGTCACAGAAATGCTGATAAGCTGGCTAGTACACGTATGATTTCTGAATGAGCTGACTGCTGCTGTGTGTGACAGACAATGAATTACCTTCTATGCGATGAACAGAGTCTCTCTCTTCTATCCAGACAGGACTACTTTTTCCAATTAGATGCGTAGAAAATTAATTGCTACTTCCATCCCTCTGGTAAGTATGACTACAAATAACCTAAAGGTTGGAAATTGCTTTGAGGTAGGGGGGGGGGAAGGTGGGAAGGAAAAGGAGAGCTAATAGGCAGTCAAAGGGGCAGTCAAGTAGAATTCTTAGAGTTTACAGGGAAACTTAAAGGTCACCTAGTCCAACTCCCCTACTATGTACAAGGACACCACAGCTAGTTCAGGTAGTCCAAGGCCTGATCCAGCCTCACTTTGGAAGTCTCCAGGGACAGGGTATCAACTACCTCTCTGGGTAACCTGTGCTACTGCCTCACCACCCTCACTGTAACAGACTTCTTCCTTATATTCAACCAAAATCTACCCTCCTTAAGCTTGAAACTATTTCCCCATGTTCTATCAGAACAGACCCTGCTACAGAGTCTGTCCGTTTCTTTTCTGTTGCTCCTTTTAGAACTTGAAAAGTTACTATCAGATCTCCTTGAAGCCTTCTCTTCCTCAGGCTGAACAGCCCCAGCTCTTTCAGCCTGTCCTTGTAGGAGAGATGTTCTGTCCTTTGGATTACTTTTATGGCCATCCTCTGGATGCAGTCCAACAGGTTCATGTCTCTCTTGTACTGAGGACTCCACATCTGAATGCAGTACTCCAGGTGAGGTCTCACCGGTGCAGTAGAGGGGCAGAATCAACTCCCTGATCTAGGTCATACTTCTCTTGATGCAGCCCAGGATATGGTTGGCTTCCCAGGACAAACATGAACCTCATTATTTATTAAGCTATGCATAAGATTTGACCTTAGATTGCTTCTCTGGTCAGTCATTTCAAAATTGCGGTGTGTGTATTATGCCACCCTTCTCAGATCCAAACAAGATTTAGCATCACATCCCCTGTCCCTGAGAAAACAGGAGGTACTTGCTTAACACTGGATGAGGTATCATCCAGTTTCTATCTTGTCACCAAAGACAATGGTCAATGGTCATGTATCAATACTTAATATCTTCCTACAATAGTGGATTTAATACGAACTTCAAAAACATATGTACTTTATGCCATAGTGCTGAGATTATGGAAGTCAGTATTTGTTCAGATGATTTTACTGAAGACCTGTAGAAAGCAGAAGCTATAACTCATACTGCCAAGGAATGTTCCTGTTAGCACAACTTGTGTAAAACCCCTTCAGCTTGCCCGTACTGTGTCCTTCACTGCCCCAGACTAGGAAAGTGCACTTCACTTAATATACATATAAAAATACTAAACAACATAAATTCTTCAGTGAGAGCTTGAAGCAGCATCCACGCTACAATCACATATCACATTAACATTTGCTGTTATTACTGCTTTGCAGGTGCAACAATCCTTGGTCCTTGCCCCTGTGGGAGAGCAGTGGTTGACTTCTATTTCTTTTTTAACTGTTTACATTTTTACTTCAATCATAGTTTGTCTTATCTCTCCCTCTGCAGGAGGGCAATCATCAGTGAGATTTGCCGCGAATACATTGTGGCTGATGTATCTAATGGAACCTGCACTTATAGCCAGACCTGTCAATAACCCCAGCACCATTACAGTAGATAGCTTTTCACAAGATTGGCTTCTTCTTGCAAAGATTATTCAGTACCATATGCGCAAACAACAGCAGCCATTATTGCCCTTTATTTCCCACCTCTCCTTTCCTTAGACTAGCACATCTCTTTATTATTATTTGACAGCAATGGAGAATAGCCCAATCTTCGCCATTATTTGGTAACAACAATTCTTAGCACTTTTCATGTTCAAAGGGCTTTGCAGTCATTATCTAATTAATCTTCACAACAGCTCTATGAGGCCGATAGGAAAGGTTTAGTCTCAATTTATAGCTAGGGAAACCGAAGCTGTGAGTTGAGCTGCTTGATTTTTTCAAAGGTGCTGTGCATTCTCAGCCCCCATTGAAGTTAATGAGAGTGCAGATGGAACAACATCCCTGAACATAAAGGAGCTTATGCAAGCCTGAAGAGGAAACTACCATCAGTACACAGTGGACATTCCTTGGTCTCAGAGTCCTGCGTGGGCAGTCTGACTGAATACCCCTCAGATGTAGGCTTTCAGTGGCAAGCTGCCCATCACATGTGGCTATCGCTTGCTAGATTTTCACACAAAGTTTCAGTGAACAGAGGGACATTTCATTAACCCTGCACTGGGAGTTTCATCCTACAGGAATTTTTTTATTTGATTTGAAAAATGCCTTTAACCTGTTAGAAGATGTTACTGTGCGGTGTAGGCACCAGGCTTCAAGCACGTTGATTTGCTTGCAGTTTTATGGATACATTTTACAGGAAACACACTTATTTTGAAATACTCCCTAAGATTAAGGACCATAGACACAACATATTCACTAATGCGTCCCTAATTCACGGAGGTGTCTGCTTTACCAGTCACTATTAGATACTTAATCAGCAGAGTTGTACAGCATGTAGATATTCAGTAAAAGTACTTAATAAAAATCATTTAGTTCTAAATTACAAGAGTGCACTTAACCCTAAAGATATTAAAACTGATTGTTTGATGTACTGCACTGAGTAGTAGAAATTTAAAAATAAAAGCTTCCTTCACTTCCATCAAGGAGACGAAGTCTTCTATCCTTTATACCACAGTGTCATCATATTATGCTGTGATAAACTAAGCTATTTAGGAGTTTTAAGCTGTAAATACAAAGTACTTCAAACCTGATTGGTGACAACAGAAGCAACTGAGTTTTAAAGAAAAGCACAAGCACTATGGCTGGTTCCCCTTTTATCTGATTCTTGAAGGGAATCTGTCTCCACCAGCATACTTACTTCTGTGGGTATATAAATCCACTCTACAGTCTGATGGGTGGTTCAATGCAGTATAACATCATAGTAGTTGTTTGACATTTTTGGTAATAAGATATAAAACACTTGTCTGCCTTTTGTAAAACATACAATAAAACATTTCTATTCACCTCCACATGCATGGATCAACCCCCCTTCATACAAACACACACACCTTTGGGTAGGTGCAGATGTCAGTAGATCTCGTCTATATTTAGATGAGATGCAGCAAGAATTTCAACTTTTTCCAGTTGAAATGGTTTTGCACTCTTTTGTTATCCAGATATTGCCTTTTTGGAAAACATCAGTAGCAGTAATGCTTTTAACAAAATTAAAACTTCACTACAAGCAGAGGAAACAAAATGGTTCTTTTTCATCCTTACTCAACAAGCACATTTTATTGTGGAAAAAAGGAGAAGAAAAAAAAAAGGGGGGGGAGCGATACATCTGTGTTTTGGTATAATGCAGAAATTATAAACATGTATTTAACGTCTAGAGCAACAAATATTTTAAGTTCCAGAACTTTTTCCATGAGGACAAAGAACTTCCTTCCCTGTCTACTGTGCAAACAACCATCACAGACATATTTTGAAATACTTGTACCTGGGCTCATGATATATTGTCCACCTTCCTAGAGAAGATGTAGCATTTCTCAGGATTCTCATTCAGCAGCGGGACCGATTTAGGTGTCAGGCTCTGCTACAGTTCCATATTTTTCTCACTGGTTATAATTATGTGTTTACCTTATTTCATTTTCCAGCTTTATGTCTAAACATTCCCAGATGCTTTTAAAAAAAAAGCTTTAATAGATCATTCAAGCACTATGGAGAGTTTTGTTCCCCTGATTTGAAAGATGGGGGAATGTGCGGTATAATTTCTTGCCCAGAGTCAGTATTTGAAATCTATCAGTTCACTGTGCTGAGTGAGAATGGCTTGTAATAGAGTTTTAATTCCATCTTACAATATTAAAAAGTTTCCTGAGATTAGAAAATAATTTAAGAATGTTTTTATTTTTTATTGTCCTTACTCCAAAATAGAGTTTAAAATCTTGCATACCATATCAAGGAATCATTTGCCTTTTCATTGTCTTCTTCTTGTAGTGTTTTCTGATGATCTTGTACAATATCTTTGATTAAGTAATTGTTTATTTCATCTTTCATAAACAAAATTAATTGCAATTTGCTAGCCTGAATAAATATATACTCATTATAGTAAGTAAGCAAGTACCAGCATTCTGCTTCTGAGCTACAGTGAAAGTTTAAGAGCAGTGGAAATGAGTGCCCTGCAGTCCTCATACCATTTTTGACCCCTCACAAAAGGGCAGCAGGATATAAACATTTGACCCTGAAAATGTAGATTTTGAAAATATTATTGTACAGCCTCAGAGGGCAAGGAGATGACCATACAGGGGCTGATTTCAAGACCTACATCTCTACTCCCATCATTCCTGGTGCTGCTGGGCAACCTCACGATAGCTTGAAAGAGAGGAATAAGATTCCCCCCAGCATTTGAGGGTACTCCAAAAATAACTCCTACCACATTTAGAGATCACTGAGCTACAGCAAAGCCACAGTCAACGTTTGGAAGCCTGCTTGTATATGTGGATCTCCCATCATATACTTAAAATCCTCTCTTCACATTGTACCATTATAATTCATAGAATAGCTTGTTTGCAGCTGTTCTTAGAGCCTACTCAGGCCCAGCCTATGCCATGGACAGAACTGCTCTGGGCCTCATCAGTCTCAGAAGGAAAAGTTTCTTCTTAACATTCATATAGCTGAGTTTGTATAGTTCACATAATGCACAGTTTGACACATCGACTTAAATACTGTACATCATGGTAGATGTAACCATTGATAAGACCCATACTAATGAGAACTACCCCATATAGCCATCACCTAATTCAAAATAATGTTGATTTAGTTTAATTTGCTCATTTAACCACTCACAGAAATAAAGAGTATTTCCATCCCCCTAGGTTTTTCTGAAGTGGGTTTGAGTATGTTAATATAGTTGGCATTTAGACTTCTTTTAGTACTAAATAGCAAAGCTGGAAATGAAATCAGTTTACCATTAGAAATCACAAGAATCACAGTTAATCAGGTTGCACACAGCTGGTTGATTCTGAACTCAGTTTCTACCCATTTCACACACAAACAAATATAAAAAACTTTCTATCTGAGATAAGGTTTCTGAGTGCAAGTCACAATGGGGTCCTTTTAACAGTCATGCAAAACATCAACTAAGTACTGCTTTGACCCTACTCCTCCTTTCTCTGTTAGGTAAAATGTAGTATGTATGATGTATGTAGTATAATGTATAATTAAAAGTAAAATGTAGTGTATGTAACTGAAGTTTATAGAAGATATGTAGAGGGTAACTAACTAGATTAAAATGATTTTACAAGAACTGTTGTACACACATTGATAACATTAGAGATTGCCAGAAAAAATATAGTATGTTTTATAGCAAATACTTTATATTAAATACAATATACAATATATAGAAATTAGCCTTCTACATTAATATATGTTATCCCATACCATAGTAAATTAACAAAATTAAATGTGCATAAATAGGTTACAGAATTGTTAAATTAAAATCTTCTGTTCTGCATTATGCATGGTTTTCCACCTGCATGAACAGTATTTACAGTGTTCAGGTTCTGATGATTTCACTAAAAGATGTGATGCTACACAAAAGACAAAACAGCCACAGCAAAGTGGCTGTTCCTTTCTTTATATTACTTTATATATATCTTTATATTACTATGTACTTTATATAACTGAAAGGAAAAAAAAAAATCCAGAACAGAATTGTCATTATTTTTTACTTATTTACATTTTTAAAATTTATTTTAGCTTAGGCATTTAGAAGTTACAAAACAAATTTCTTTGCAGCTTATTATGAGCTTCTCAGTCTCCAGCAAACACTTTAGCTATATTAAATATTTCTAGTAATTTTTTTTTTTAAATCACAATTGCAAAAGCAAACATTTGAATTATGTTTTAGAATTTCACTCATAACTAGTGCATTACAACTGAAGGTATAACAAGATGACAGAATAGCTGGGTCATGGACTACAAAAAGCAATTTGCTTACCCAAATGCCTGTATATCCAGTTTTGACAAGATGGTGGTTTAATACAAAGAAAATGCAGAGAGCTTTTTCTGAAGTTGATGCAGGGACATTAATATAGATGTTTAAGCATGTTTTTGATGTAAAATAGCAAAGCTGGATGGAGCAAAATCTGTTTACCACTAGAAATCATAAGAAATTTTAATCTAAAGTTTGTCAGAATATTGTTAAATTGATAAATTCACAAGCATGGTAATGCTAAAATTATTGTGAACAATGTACCATGTGCTATACGTATAAGTAATGTTCACTTAAACAGAATAAGGGTTGCAGTGGCAGGATTACCCCTAGATTATGGAAAAACAGCAATAGGACTTCCACAAGAAATTCACTACATCAGTTTTCTGGAAAGCCACTAGGTGGAAGTTATTTTCCTACTGAGCAACTTCATTTGCTCATAAAGACCATTGCTTTGTAATACAAAGCTGTAAACAAGGCATTTTTCATCTATATCATTCATGCTGGATCTTCAAGAAAATGCTGAGCTTGAAAACTTGTCATTTACAGATACCCTGGATGATAAAGCCAGAACTGATCTTTACCAAGTACTATACAAAAGTTATTCTACTAACAGTAGTGCAATTGAACTGATAAAACTTCCACTGCAGAAGGAAGAATCAGGCCCAAGACAGGGTAAATACTTGTAAAAGTAATGATAGATTGAGAAAGAAAGTAAGCACAACAATTAAGCACAGTTAAATCTGAACAGATATTCGAAGATCTGGATAAAACCAAGGAAAGTACAAAGGGTACAGCTCTTCAACCAAAAGTGTTTCCAGATGAAGGATACATTTGAGATTAATCTTCTATTTAATAAAATTAACCTTGCAGCACCAGTTATCCATAAATTTTCCCAGCTTCACTTCCTGTTTTTGGATTGTTTTTTGTTTGTTTGTTTTTAATTTGACAGTACAAAATGCACTTTGCAGTTAAATTTACATTTTTACTGGGCATTCTTCAACTGTGTTTGTAACAGAGTGGAAAGGAACACAACCTAACATCAGTTGCTGAACTTCTTCCATCCTATAGAGATATCCACAGTCTCCACAATACAAGAGGTGGGAACTGGTATTTGCTGAATTTGCCATTTGATTTCTAGTAGCCTTAATTTCTCTAGCAATGGAGGATTCCTATCTGATCCTATGTCAGATGGTATCAACAGCAATAGGCCATATTCACAGTATGCACTGTAGATATTTCTTTCCCCAGTGTAGACTTTACTGAGGAAGAAGATGGTAGGTATATCACTAGTAATTGACATACCTTGAGGTTCCTTTCAGAATGAAAACTTTTATGATTCTTCTTATTTTTCTATCTGAAACACTTAACAAGGACCATGAAGACTCACAGAATACCATCAACTTTGTGTTGTTTCCAGAAGAGAAGGAAAAAACCCCAATTGTTATTGTAAGGTGGAACAATACAAAGACGGTAACAGGTATTCAGAAGGTTATTTATAAGGAAAGACTCACCTGTATGGACTCCTTCACTGGGAAATGCTGAGGTAACCTCCACCAGAAAAGCAATCTCCAAGAGAAATGTTGCCTTAGCGGTGGTCAGCCCTTAAATGAGGTCTAGAGGAGGTGGAGTCAAAATCCACCCCTTCCGGGAGCACAGCTAAATTACTTTCACCTGTGCTCCCACAGCTCGACTTGACACTTGCCTCAGCTGATTAATCAGAGGTTCAGGCTGTGATTACCAATTTCCCATACAGTTATGCATGCCAATATGCAAGTAAGAAATTGAATATGATGTACGCTACTATGAATATCACATGGTTAGTGCCTGTATGTTGCCAAAGATATCTGAAAACAGAGTTTAGTGATTTCTTCTTTTAAATTGGGTAATCCTGTGGCAAAGAATTACTTAGTTCTCTTTGTGTTTGGAAAACAAAAAACAAAAAAACACAATACTGCCTTTTTAGCCCTTCTATTTAGAAAAAAGAAATATTATTTTACTTAATGTAATACTTATGCATTTGATACAAAAATGTGCATAACAAGAAAAAGCAAAAAACTAATAAAATCCAATACTATAATTTAAAAAAAAAACAGTTAAAGAAAATCTTTATGACTTTATAATTATTTTTAACAGGAAGAAAAATAAAAGTTCAGCAAATAACTCTTAAAATCTACCACCATTTTTGTATATGAAGATATATCATGCATGAACATGGTAATAAAATATTTCTAACAGTAATATGTCTAGGTAATACAATCAGAGGGGATGAAATCTTTTCAATTCAGCAGCCTAGCAGTGACTACATAAATGCTAGTAACCAGTATATATATAATTCCTGTTCCCCTTCTACTTCATAAGGCAGAGGGGATAATAATCTATTGAAAAAAGCTAAGATGGAAATAAGCATTTTAGAAAGTGATTTCTGAAGGTTTTTTTTTTCCCTTTTTTTCCCTTCCTGTCCAAATGTCTTCTGTCCATATAGATTATTCCACAAATCATGTGGAATAAGAGCAGACACAGATATGAGGAGAAAAAAGTCAGAGACAACCTAAATGGGTTCTTACTCCATACTTGCTCCTACTGCAAAGGTTTTCTAACAGCTCCATTTTTGCTTCAACCTGCCCTTTATTGATTGTGGGTCGTATTTTTGGGTCTCACTGGAGGAGACAACTCTTGTGTCCAAAGCAGCATAAATATAAATAATTCAGAAAACAAAATTTAAGTAATTTTAGGCAATTTAAAGTAAGAATTCTTTTTGTTGTTGCATTCGTCTAGCAGTTTTGACAAATGGCATTTTTCTCTCTGTATCCCTGTCTCATGGCTGGAGAAAGAACTCTTCTGCAGTGTCACTTACCAATAAAAGTGAGTGAGGAGTATGGGGATCAGGATAATGCCAAGAGATCTGGCAGACCTGGCTTCAGCAGATGAGCCCAGAATCTAGAAGCCCAACCCAATTACAGTAATCCTTTATACGTATTAAATGAAGTTGAAGACAGGGCCCTTGGGGCTTTCATACCCCATAATGAAAGTACTCTGTGAATTTGTGGGACATTTTAAGCTGTTCTGATCTAAATTTTCTCTTCAGAAAACCTTGGGCAGACCTAGAGGAGGCTGGGAGAAGTGTATACTGAAAGGCACTTGAGGACAGGAAGCCCTAAGGACTTAGGGCTTCCTGTTGTATTGCAGAGTGAATATGGCAAGATGTCACAGTCAGGAAAGTAAGGAAACAAGAAAAAAATAGGACAGATAAAGGGAAAGAAAGTGGAGAACAGGAGCAAGTTGGGAACAGGGTAGAAACAAGCAGTTGGAGGATGGTGGGAGTAGAGGTGGTAGACTGTGGGGCTAAGGCAGTGAGGACAGCAAAAGTGGAAGAATCTGGGGACATGAGAAAGAGCAATAGGTTCAAAAACTGTGGAGAGGGGATGGGATCAGAACTTCAGATGATTTTCCTACTAACAAACCTGTTACCTGTGGGATAATGCAATTACTTATGAAATATTTGGTATTCCAGTGTCAAGAACTTTATAATCAAAGAAGCTTGGAAAAAGGCATTTTTTTTTCTTTAAGTCCACACTTAAAAAGCAGTAAAAAGATCACATACTCAAACATTCAAAATAAGAATTACCAGAATTGACTGCTTATTAATTAATGAGAGCATAATGGTACACTGTAATTCTATCATTTTGTGAGCTTTCTCAGCATGACTTTAACCTCACTAGTGTCCTTCAGGGCTAGTCTGAGGATGAATCTGTGCTGTGTGCTTCAGAATATGACAACTTCAATACCCCTATGTCATTAATTGCTGAAAACAGAGAGAGCACACAGTGAGGGAGGGAATGGCAGGGAGGGACACAGCATGAATGAATGACTAAGGCAGTGGAATGTTTCCCTTGCAAATTGTCCGGTATCCTAAATTCTTCCCTGGAGATGTTGTGTGATGCTGAAAAGTCACAAAACACCATTTTCATAAAAGGACATTCTTTACTAGGAGAGAGGTGAGGTCCTGGAACAAGCTGCCCAGGGAGGCTGTGGATGCCCCGTCCTTGGAGGTGTTCAAGGCCAGGTTGGATGGGACCCTGGGCAGCCTGATCTAGGAAACTGGGAAGTTTGGTGGCCTTGCCAGGCAGGGGGGTTGGAACTTCATGATCATTGAGGTCCCTTCCAATCTGGGTCATTCTGTGATTCTGTGATTCTGTGCGACATTATTCTTATATTGTCACTTTCTGTATATCATGATTGGGCTTCACTGTGGTACTGAATCCTGGCCTCTGACAATGAAGTGCTTTGAGTGTTCAAGACTCAACAAACTTAAGCCCTCCCTAAGATAGAGAAAACATAGACTAAGAAATTAGTGTCTCTGTATTCAGGTAAAGCTTAAAAAGGGTATAGGGTATGCAGCAGGCAGGGTGGATACTGAAAAACAATGAACAGTAACCCACTGCATGAATACTAACCACTTTATATACTAAATGAGGCAAGCTGACATAGAGAAAGAACAGGGTTTTGATAGCAATGTTGATTTAAAGACAGTAATGTTGATTTAAAGACGGCAATGTAAGGCAAGCTGAAAGAGGAAACGTTTTATTGGTTCAGGCTAATGCCTTTAAAAATAACTGATTTTTCTTTGTGTACGCAGCACTTTTTTTAGGTATGAAACAGAAAGAGAACCTTCCAAAACACCCACAGATCCTACAGGATCATTAATCAACATTAATAGATAGGCTCTTATCTGAAGTAAAATCCAGCACTTCATCACCTTACCAAAGTTCATCAAATTTTTTCCTTGCGACCTTGTGATTCCTTTAATTTGCATTCCACACCTCCAAAAATACTGTATGCTCTGGACTCACTTCTGTTGATCCTCTTCACAGAAGTAAAAGTGACAGCTTCAGTGAAAAAGTATTGCAAAGAGCTGCATACGAGCGCTGAGAAGAACAATTCAATGTGTAAGTAGTTGAACCTTGAAGGGAACCTCTATTGAAGTAAAACACAATAAGAGAAGCTAATTCAATTAACAGATGATTCTGGTTGCTTGAAAAAACTTCACTGAGTTTTGGGGAAAAACAAAACAAAACAAAACAGAAACTACATAGCCAATGAGTGTACTGGCAAAATAGGCACATGTTAACACCTTGAGTTTGCCTTAGATCACACTAGACTTTGCAGTTTACTAGTGGCTTTTCTTCTGGCTTCCTCTCATCTTCTGTATTTTCTTCCTCAGATGAAAATGACCTAATATGTCCAAGCCTCTGTAACTATCTTCACACCACTCTGTTATTCTGTGTATATCAAGTACCCTCCTGTATAATCTCCAGAACTGTTGCCTTTGAGTAACATACAGATGTATCCATGTTATTTCATTTCTATTACTATCTCATTTCATTTCAGTGAAAATGTCCATTAAAATGAGGTGTGCTGGGCCACAAGTAGGACTATGCTAATAACAGGCTAGGGAAAGGCCGACTTTAAACATCTCATGTAGTTCTGCAGAAGCCCTCCTACCCAGACCAAAGCAACCTGAACACCAACAACACTGATTTAAATGTACTTCAACAGCAAGAACATTTTTTTCCCATAGAAGCCTTAATATAAGGCAGTCAGTCAACCGTTATGGTCCCTTTGGGTAGCAGTGAGAAGGAAATGAGTCCAACCTCAAATCACTAGGTGTAATCATTTTCACTGTCACTATAAAAATCCTTCCATGGTAAGACAGAACATTTTATATCTAGTTAGTGTAATTTGCGAAGGCTATTAAGATGAAAAACAACCAGACAAAAATATCAAGGAGAATTTATTCTTTTTTCTATGTAAAAAGGTGATTTCATCCTTTTAAGAACAACCATTGCTGTAGCAAAACAAACAAACAAACAAACAAAAAGAACCACCAAAACAGTTTCCTTTAATTTAGCGATAAAACAATTTTACTTAGCTCATGTCAAAGTTTATCGTGTGACTTTAAAGCATCTGCTAACTTTAACAGCATAAATGAAATCATCACTGAATATGGCCTCAAAAAGCAAATGTGGTTTTTTTAATGTTTAAGCCATTCTTGTCTATACCCCCTTGTCATTAACTGGTAAATCAGTAATTTATTTCCTATTAGAATTTATATAGTTTGCAGCAATTAAGAAGAAAAGCATAATTGCTGACAAACCCAGGGCACTATTTAAATCACTTCCTTGTTGACAACATATTTCTCCTTCCTAAAACTGAATGTCACTGAAATCTGATTTGTACAGAACCCTTGTGGACTCATCATTCAAATGTACTGCACCTGTCACCTGTGTGCTAGCATTCTGCTAAGGATCAATTTACATAACCTCATTTAATGGTTCATAAATCATACCCATTAAGCCCAGCTAACAGGAACCAAGGGTTCTAATTTATGCTGCCTTTCATAGCAGAAAATTGGGAGGCTGGAGCCTGTGGATAAAGAACCCAGGTCTTGCCTTTGATTGTTGATTGTGATGGTAAATGTATGGATGATGAGAACAGATTTTCACTTTATTGATTTCCTGCCAAAGCACAGCATGCTTTATTGTGAAAGGGGGCCTTTTGGCAGCAGTGCTAAAAGTGGCAGTTGTTTAGGAGCCCTTTGCCAAGATGACATCTAAGACAATACCGAGTGGTAAATACTAAAATAATATCAAGCCAAAATGTTAATTTTTAAAAAGAAACCTCCCCAAAGGTTCATAAAATCAATGATGTCTTCTACCTAAAGTACTTCACTAACAAACATGAAGCCAGGTGATTACTGTGGGGTACTAATATTGCGCTCTCTCTTTTTCTTTTTCTATTTTTTTTATTTATTTTTAAGTATTTTTCTTAAATTCTTTATTATAAATTATTCATGGCATTCCAGTCAAAGTAATGCAGATGTTTGAAACCCGCTGTACAGTGACAGTTCAGGCAGAGTTGTGGGCAGGGCCTGCTTTGGGCTTTATACTCTGATCCTCTCTTTGATTAAATACCTGGAAATAGCTTTGTCTCTCATTTGATTTTCGATTTTTAAGTTCTATTATTTAGTAGGTGGCTGCATGCCGTAGTGAATGCATTGCCAAATGGAATATGCATATGCATAAAGCAGTCTTCCCACATGAGTTTAGGCAGGGACCAAAAATAATCTTGATTTTACTTTCTAGAATGAAATAAACTGTGTTGGTTTGTTCCCTTCACCTCACTCTAAATGGCAGCCATTCATTTCAGCTCGCTTTATAATTTTATGTGTAAAAGTAGAAATTAGGCTTTTTCCATCTTCACTTAGCATAGGCTTATTTTCAAGAGCTGGGAATTTAATTACTAATCCTGGAGAAGGACAAATTCCTTTGTCAGACTGAGCCCATAGCCAGTATCCTCTGCCAGCTCTGGTACCAATTTGACAAGACTCACAGTGTCATATGGTGTTTTCTTCTTTTTTAGCTTCATTTTAGGAATAAAGAGCTTTGTCTTGAAAGATGGTGGCCATGTTCTAGTGAAATGCTAAGCTAGTAAACAGACTTTTTGATGAAAAGAATTTGCTCAGAGAGAAAGAACAAGCCATTTTTTGGAGCATTAGATGAAGACCTGGGACTCTTCCTACTGTGATCTGCCACAGACTTTCTTTGTGACTCACAGAATGCACTTTGGTGCTTTTTTCAGTATATTCTAAAATGAAATACAAAAATAGCCAGGAGTGCAGTTACTGGAATTCTTCTGTTCACCTTCTTCTCCCATTTGTGCTGATCTGTTAATTGAGCTGAAGAATTGCATACTGTCTTTTTATGTGAGTCTGACATCTGATGAATATCCATCACAGCTCTTGGGACACTGTGAGATCTCCATACTCAGAACAGCTTACAGTGTTCTGGACTTGGAGATGGACTTTCTAAGATTTCATGAAATGACCTGAAGAAAAGTACCCCATAGCATATCAACATCCTCTACTGATTCCTCCATTTTATAAAAGGCATTATGTTTTATCCTCCCAGTGCTTGTACAGACTCTAATTTGTGCCCTACGACATCTATATGATGAAGATGTAGAAGTAATGAATATGGGAACACTTTGTAGATCTTGGTAGGTCCTTCCTATTACCAAGTAGTTTACCTTTATCAAGACTGATATACTGTATATCCGAGTAGTTAGACACACAAAAAACTCTAAAATTGGGTGTATATTAGGCTTTTAGGATTTCCATGGGAAAACAAGCATTCTGAGGATTTAAATCCTAGGCTTTGAAGGAATCACAGAATTGTTTGAGTTGGAAGGTACCTTTAAAGGTCATCTAGTCCAACTCCCCTGCAATGAACAGGAACATAGCTGCTTCCTCTTTTCTAGAGTTAGCTCTTCAGCCCTCGAGAATAAGCTTTGATGAATCTTGATGGCACACTTTTGCATGTCACTACCACGAGCTCCTTCTGTCATCCCCTCCTGTAGGTTCCTAGTCCCGTAGCAGAACTTACAAAATAGAGTATGTGGTGACAACTCAACCATTCTAGCTCACAACTCTGTATATTAACTTCAGAGCTGTTGAACTTTGCACTTAGAAACTGGAATATGAAGTGCAGCAGCTGGGGAATGAGCACATATTTGATTCAAACCTCTCCCTTCCTGCAGTGGTAACAGCAGGCTAAGGAGAAGGGAGAACAGATGGGACAGGCAGTACCTTATACTACTGTAGTTGCTTATTTTGTGTGCAGAAGTGGATCCCTCAGACTCTGTCTCACCATCCTTCTGCAAAATAGGAAGATAATGCAATAAGAACTAGATATGTTTGAAAGGATAGGAGTGATTAAGTCCACATTAATATCTTAGACTTCATCTTTCAAGAGAAGCAATCATTTGAGGGTTTTTTTAGCAGTATTGAAGCCTGAATGCTAATTGCTTAGTGGATTGGAGTCCTACATTGGTTTCTTTGTCTCACAAACCATAATGACATTTTCTAGAGATGAAAACTGTTGTGTCTCCTTCTGTTATCCTAATGCACCTGAGTCCTCAGCTCAAACATCCCTACTGTTCAAGTCCTTGGCCTTCACTTAAACATAAACCAACAATTCTACTGAAGAGAGAGAGAGAGAGAAAGCTTTGTAATCTCAGCCTACATACTAGTAGGTTCATGTCACTGTACACATTTTCATTTGTGACATAAATAATATTTCAGCTCAAGATTCCAAAGGTGAAAGCTCAGGTCGACTAAAAATATTATTGAAAAAACAAACAAAACAAATAAACCAACCCTCTGCTAGAATTCTGCTATTCAATTGCAGGGTTCTATTAATCAGAAATTAAACAATTATTAATTATTATTTTTATGAGAATTATTTATTTTTCAGAGGCTGAAATGGATTGAAGCTTAAGTGAAAACAAAGTGAAAGTAGTGAAAGCATCTCTGCAGATGCTGGGGGATATCACTGGCAAATCTGATGTATTTCAAAATATAACCACATACAAGTTTCTGTGCCTTCCTGACAAGGGTTACTGCTGGTGTAATAATGAGAGCAGCAGAAAATTTCTTGTTCTTATGCTTGATGTTCAGCGTCTGAAATGATGTCTGTTTCCTGCTCTTTGGAAGAGATAAGCACAAAGAGAGCAGTGACTCCTTGGAAGATGAGACTATCATAGACATGACATTTGGAACCTTTAGCTACTGTGATCACTGTATTTACATGAAATCATAGTTACTTAAATAAAGACTAAAGCAGATCAAGGCCAATTCTAATCTCTGCAGAATACTTCTTCCCAGATGCTATTGCTTCAAAGCTTTTGCATAAAGTTAATGCTTTGTGGATAGTCCACTGACACAGCAGGACCATATCCACCACTTACATCAATTTCACTCAAATCAGCAGGATTCCCATGGTTTGCAATGGATTATGATCTCCAGGAGTGAGAGTGAAGCCAGTGAGAGAGACTGTGGCCATCATTTAAGTCAATCATATATTTGCTTTTGACTTCAAGGCAGGCAAGATTTCACCTTATAGCATTCCCATGTAATGTCATCAGCTCTAGCAGATATTCTCCACTGTGTGTAAGGCTCCCTAAAGGAGTGACAGATACATCGTCTCCATAAACAAAGTACTCTGTACTGCCAGACATGCCCATGTGTATGTAGACCTAAATCAGACTATTTATATCAATGCTATTCAAACTGTATTAAGAGAGAATGAATTTACCTGAGCCATCCAATTTTATTATTTCAAGCTACCCTATCTCTTAGTTCTTTCTTTCCTTGTTCCCAAAGGTAGGCCTGAGTGTTTTGAGTGTTCCACACAGACCAAGGGCCAGTGCTGATGTTTGTGAAGATAATAAGAAAAATATTAAAGTAGGGATAAAAGAGAAAGAGCAGCCTGGGAATACAGGCAGGTTTTGAAGATATCTAGGGCTCCAAGACAGTAGTAATGACACCTTAAGATTAGACATCCAACACAGTTGCTGCTCCACTCTTCTTCTGGGTTGCACCACTGTCCAAAGCAGAAATACCCAATATGCTCATAAATGAGATTGAAATGTTCAAATTCAGAGCCAGGAACATTTTTGATAACAGCAAATAAGAAAAGTTTGATCTAATAACTTTTTTTTTTTTTTTTTTTTTTTTTTTTCCAGTGGATGGAAGCTGCTGTTGGCATTTGCCAGCATCATCATTGAGAAATTAATTTTTGTCAGCAGAAAACAGGTGTAAATTAATTGAAATGGGTGGATTATCCAAGTATAAAACTGTTGTAAATTGAATAAGGCAGCTCTATAAAGAGAAGGCACTATGTAGCTAAAATGAAGTGGGAAACACTGCATTTAACTTTTTCTCATGTTTTTCTATGAAGATTAAATAAAACAGATTATGCAACAGATTTTTTATGAAACAGATTTTTAAGTCAAGTTGGGAACTTGTACAGTATTTACACAATACAAATTGTACAAGTGAATATTTGATCCAGATCTAACACAAGTTTACTTTGTCTAAACTTTCCTGGATACAAATATGCTCACACTCAAATTTTCTGTCTCTCAAGACAGAGATCGTGGTAATTGCAAAGCTGTTGTTCAGTACACCCTTTCAGCCATAATCCTATTGATACACTTCTCCACTCCTTATTGAGGTACACCCCAGGATTACTTTCATAAGAGCTGGAGAAAACTCAGCTTAAATGCAAAATTCCAGGAAAACCCAGAAATACTTGAGGACATGATGTTTGTGCTCTAGTCTTTCATCTTTTTCATTCCACAAGAAAATGCTGGATGGCTTGCTGAAAATGGGTCAAATAATTTCTCTATAGCCCTCTTTAAACATTGGAATGAAAATAATCCTAGAACATGACAATGCTCATTCAATGTTATTACTTAAACGGAGGGGGGAAAAATGACTTTTTGCGGTCATGAGAAGGCAAACAAGGTCAGAAAGGATTGTGGAATTGTTCTGTCTGTCCATCTGCTAGTCCCCACTGCCTTTACTAATTATTCAATAAGTAGTCTAGGTTCAAAAAAAATTATACAGAAATATTGGAGTTTTTAAAAAGAGATCTTTCAGAATCAAGCTGAGTAGTTAATACATGAAAGCGGACAACTGAGCAGGAGTGTGAAATTAAAGCACCCTCATTGCACATAGGGCTGAGATATGAACTCAGCCACATGACAAGACATCAAGGATAGTAGATAGTTTGGGGTATTTTTTCTATTATTTTACCTCCCCATTTGGAATTTTTTCTAGATTCCCAATTTTATAGAGACTTAACAAATACATTTCTGAATGCATTTACTGACTGTTATGATTAATGAACTTCCCACTTACGGATTTAGTATATCAAATCCGTATCAATAAAATAAGGTTTCTTTCATTCCTTAATGTGAAAGATTCAGGATAGATTAATTTCAAAAGCCACTAAATTAATCTCTTCCTTTAGAAATGATTTGAATAATTCTGAGGTACCTGGGAGGGTTGTTTTGTTGTAATAAGTATAGGTGGGATACGTAAGTTCTTGTGTCAACTGCATTTCAAAATAATTTCACTTATTAAATATGTCTACATCTGTAAACACAATTTGTATGGAGTGTAGTTAGGTACTCTTTATCAGTCCATCTGTTCAACTGATACTGCAGCTGATGAGTTTTACATGTGATTAATTGTTCAAATAAATCAAATACCCAGTCTTGTGAGATAACGAGTGTTTGTCGTTCCTGTTGACTTCAGTATTGTTTAGAAATACAAATGTCTTTAAGGACAGTTCTAATAATATGGTTAGAAGTCTATACTTCATCTCTACTCCCTTCTTCCCTAAATAGAAGAAAAAGGAAGAGAAAAGACAAAGCTGACTGAATAATGTCAGTAGCTTTACCATGGATATCATATCTTCAGACTGACTTGCAACATTCTGGATGTGGTCTATAGTACTGTAGTACACATCAGCGATGAAACTTTGTCTGTGTATGTTTAAATTCCTTTGTATATTTCCTTAATCAAAATTGGTTTGTATAAGAAGTTTGGGGGGTTATGTGTTGTCACTGCTGTGATTATTATTATTATTTTATTTTATTTTTACAATTTTACAAATTACAAAATTTAGTTTTACAAATTCAGCTAATTCAGTTATGGAAATGCAGAAAAACCTCAGACTGTCATGGGCCCTATCCATTCATAGTGGAACTGCAGGAGACAACAGAATTACACCAGCGATGAATTTTGCTCATTGAGTTTCTTCCACTTAAATTTAATCAACCCTTTGTGAACCTCATTCATTTCAATGGCATTATATGAAACAACTCAATGTGATATGATTCTTTTATTGAAATTGCATTGATTCCTCTGGAGATGCAGAGGATATCAACATAAGTCTGTAAGATCTAATCTCCTTTTAGGTTACTAAAATAATTGCATTTCTATTTAATGCTTTTAGCCTTTTAGGTAATGTAGTCTCTAAATTAATTTGTATGTTAAACGTAGAGTTAAATCACATGAGTTCAGTGTTGTATCACCACTCTCTGTTAGCACCAGTGTCACTGTGTCCTGAACCAAAGCTTTTATTTTCCAATTATGATAGTGCTTTTGAAAAAAAAATGCACTTATCAAGAGTCTAGATCATTATTACACAGATTTCTGACAATTTCTTTTGAAATGTTTAATGAATTAAGGATATTTACTTGTTTGAATACATTTTTCAAATAAATTGTGAATATTGAAAAAATAATACATGCCAATTTAGAGGCAAAATATTATGTTCTTAAAGACATAAAAATTTTCAGTTTTGCAAGTAATAGAAGCTTAGCAGTAGAATTTTAAACACATCACTGTAATTATTAGCCCTCAGTGTTGGAAAGAACTCCTTTCATCTTTGCTGGCTTCTAAGGCAGAAAAAAAGTATTCTTCAGTTCTTCATGCCTCCACTCAAATCAATTCACTGCCTATTTCTTGGTTATGTTATTACAACCATGTGTTTAAAGAAGCCCTCTACACCAGGTCAGTGGTTAAATATGTCTTCAAAATGAAGACATTGGTCAGGTTGCTTCTGCTCACTCTGAATTCCTTTGTCTTCTTCCTGACTTCATAGTTGCTTGAGCAACTATCAAAAAGTTCATGTTGGAGAAGATGTGGTTTCCTCTAAGGAAGATGTGGTTTCCCTTTAAGCGTAGTTCATCTTTGTGATGTAACTCCTGGAAAGTCTTATAGCTGAGGATCAGAAACTAAGGGAAATGTTTTCTCTTGCCCACTAACTGAATCCAACAGGCAAGCCAGGAAAGTGCCACTTCACATTCTGCTCTTTGGGAACTAAGGGAGATGCCCAGCCAGCTGGCTCATTCCTGAAATACTCTTGTGAATTTGAAAAGCCTATATGCCCCACCAGGGCTGAAAGCTTAGCAAAGAGAAGGTGAACCTTGAATCATCTCTCCAGGAACCTTCAAGGGTCTGGGCTTTTCATTGCTGTTTGTTGAAGAGAAGGGTCCAAATGCTGCCAACACACACATAGATAATTTTCATAGTGTGAATATCCACACTGATTTAATGGTACTATTAAAATTCAAAAGGAAAATATTCATAATCATTTGTATAATCAGTGGCCTAAAAGTGAACCACATGCCTTTTTCCCAGCAGTTGAACTTCCCCTTGAACTGGCCTTTTAGACTCATGTGTCATCTTGCCAATGCTAAGGTGAAATCTAAATCTGTGAAAAATTAACAGAAAGTGCACAATTTCATGGTTGTTTTTTTGTTTTGTTTTGTTTTTCTATGAAATAATTTAATTTTTATTGTGCTTGGGGTTGACTCTGTGTGTGCATATCTGAAAAACGGCCAGTTCTAGCAAGCTTTCTAAAAAATTTATATGCCATGTTCACTATATTTTCTTCTTCCAGGTGCACTTTCTAAAACTTATTTTCATTATGATAATACTAAGATAAATATTATCTTCCTCCTCAACTGTAGAACAGATAACAAACCTCATCTTCTTGTAGTGAGCAACAGTGTACTTTCTAGCAACAGCCAAATGCTATGAAAATGGTTTCATTTCCTTCCAGAATTTGCCAAAAACAGATGATGACTGAAACTGGTAATGACTATTTTCTATTCTCTATCCCTAAGTAATTGACCATTAATTATAATATCAATAGGCTGTGGATAAGTAAAGCAGACACATGTTAGGGCTACATTTCATTTGTAACTGTTTTGTATATATCATAAATCTCTAATATTGGGCTATTGTCACACATGATGAATTATTGTAAGCATGTCAGCACATAGTGGAAGTCAAGTACATTCAAATACTACTCAGTCAGAATTGAATTTGGCATGATAGTCTCATAAAAGGGGACTCAATTGAGAGTTTCCACTTGCCTGCTCTAAACTTGTCACTTGTAGGTGCTAAAGAGCTTGTTGTGTTGGTTTAATTAGTCAACAAATCGGTCCTTACTTGATTGCGTGGTCGTATCACATATGTTAACACTTCACTGTTTGATGGAGATATTAACAAGTGACAAGAGTCTCTTGGTCTATGGACTTTAAAGAAGAGAAGCTCTTCTATATTATTTCATTTGGTCCTGCCAATATTTATTAGATCATGCAGGCTGCAGGCTGCCAGCAAGAGAAAGACAACACAAACATTTTTCAGGGTTATGCTCATCTGTATCCCAAAGAAGGGTCACTAAACAATCGATGGTAGAAGAATATAAGTAAGATGAGTGTTTTCTACCACAGCTTAGAAATTCATTATTTAATACAGTTTGCTGCAGACCTCCTTGGAGTTTTTTCACTTAAAGATAATTTATGACAAGAACAGAGAGGTTCTTGAAAATGCTATAGCAACTGGAGCTGAATGATGCCACTCTGGCACTAGATGCATAGTCACCAGAGGCCAGTAAAAAGGAAGTTTGCATTTGTATGAAGAACTGTATTAGTTAAGCATTCATCAGTGTTGTATAAAATATTCATATTACTTGTTGGTGGAAGATTAAACAAAAAAAAAACAACTTCAATAATTAAAATGGCTTATTCCCAGGAGTGGGGGGTAGGGAAAATGTAGGTCCTCTGCAAGTTTGCAAAAGGGCTTGTCTATTCAGTTTTTGTATAGCAGCAAACAAAAGAGGAGTGCATACTTTATAGGCTCCACTTGTTTGACCACCATTCTGTTATAGCTTTTATCTGTGCTTTACCAGTAATCTAGCCTTTCAAACATGTGTTGCAGTAAAGGGAAATACAGAAAATCTCCTTGATAATTTTTGGTGAGTCTCTTCTTAGAAAATGCCATTGAAAACAGTTTGGTAGGTGTTGTATGTGCTGTTATTCATAAGTATAGATTGGCTGGTCTTGGCAGTATGTGAAGAATTATAATGGGAAAGGATCACTTTAAGTTTACTGTTTTAATAGTGTTATAATTGATTTTTTTCCTTTTTTGTTGTTGTTGTTGTTGAACAGCAAGAGGACAATCTGAATAATTCCATTAAGAGGAAAACAATCATTCACATACATAAAGTCTTATTGCTCCTATCCTCATCAAAATATTGTTGCTTCCCCATTTCTTAATTTTCACTGGTCAGTCTGAACTTTTCCTTGCATAAAATGATCCTCGAAAGTCAGCATTTGTTGTAAGACAGATGTTTTAAATCACTCTGAATTCTTCACAAAGTATTCAGGTTTTTTGTATTCATCACAGGTAAAAGAAAATTTACAAAACCAAATTAAAACATTCGTAGTAAATTTACTCATTAGTAAATGACAGATTTTTTTTTTTTTTCAAAGCAGCTGCAGTTGAATTGCTTGTATGAAATTCTTTGTGCACAACTTGGCAAAAAAAAAAAAAAAAAAAGAAAAAAGAAAAAAAGAAAAAAGAAAAAAAAAGAAAATTATTTTAAATGCATTTAAAAGCTTGAACATATGCTTAAAAATGAATTCTGTAAAAAAAAAGAAAAAAGAAAAAAGAAAGAAAAAGAAAAAGAAAAAGAAAAAAGAATCTTGACACTAATCTTGTCAATAGTAAACATGCATAAATATTGGAAATTCAAATGCACAAGATTAGGCTTAGAAAGTTGTTTCTGCAATCTTTTTAGTTATGTCAAAGTCCATCACACAGGTCATTTTTTTCATATTCTTATAGGTAGGTGCACACATTTCTGTGAAGACAATACATTTTTTTACTACCAGCAGTATAAAATATAGTAGCTGTATTAAAATGATTTTTATTTATGTGACTAGAATGCTGCCAAATATTTTTAGCTATTGTTCTAAGATGTAATCTGTATTAGAGTGAATTGTTTGAATTAGTCTGAAAGTATTGTTCACTTCTTATTCAAGTATCTGGAGTTAATTACTTTATATAGTTATAATTTTGATGGAAATAAAGATGAAGATGCCAAATGGGAATTCAAGGAAGCAGATATTCCAAAACATCACAAATACAGAACAAAAGATATTTCTTGCTTTTATCTTGATAATATTTACCTTTATTATAGGGAGATATTTTAGTGGGTTGTGGGCATAGTCTGCACACTTGGAAGTATGGATTATATATTTTCAGAGTTTTCAAAATGAATCCTAACCTGAGGAAAAATATATATATATATATATATATATATATATATATATATACCTTTGGGATATATTAAAACATTATTTTCTTTGCCAGTACCCAGAGTATCTTAGGGATTCTGTAGTTGTGCCAATCCTTTGGATTGTTGGGGAGCATCTGTGAATTGCTAAGTACCCTTAATTTCTGTTGATTGCAGTGAATAAGGGAAAATGAAAAATAAAATGAACCAGAGACTTCAGGATTCATTTGAAGCCTTATCAAAGAGAGAGTTTCCTATGTCCTAAAGTAATGACGTCTCTGGATTTATTATGGGCTAGTTTTCTTCAGTGTTTCTGAAAACACTTCTGTCCATATCCACTGGTTCAATATTTTATGCTTATTTTGTTAATTCCAAATATATGTATTTTATTCTGAAATATTGTTTTATACTAATGGCTGACCAGTATATTCTTTTTCTCTCTTCCTGACATCTTACTATAACTACTGTTATTCAGCTCTGCATAATAAATTGATTTTTTTTTCAGTATAACCTTTTGGTTGTGTGGCAGCACTACCAGAATTCTATCTATCTCCACCCCTACAGAGATTAATGACTTTCCCGGTGCCACAGTCTTGGCTGATTGCTGTCCTTCCTGAAGCTCAAGCCTAGGCTGTTGAGATAAAGCTATTATGTCAGTCCAGAGAAGCGAATACACCAGCTTATGAGTAGGAAAACTGCTCTCATATTAGTCTAAAACCTAGTTGACTACGCAGTGCTGAAGTGTAATGGGAAAGTGGCTGTCACTGTTTTATGGTTTTTGTTATCTGTGTTCCACATCAGAACATCATGCATTGTACTGGGAGTTAAAGAGTTAATGTTCTAGTTCCATGAATCGTAAATAGTTCTGGGTACCTGGTTCTCAGAAGAGAAGAACTACATATCACATACCTCAGAGCACTTTGCATGTTTCTTCTTCTATTTTCTCTTCAGAGGGAAAGATAAAACTGTTTGCACATCATGAGATGCCCCCTCTTTTCCCTTCTTCTCAACCTGTCTAGACATCTTGCACTAGCATTAGAGTAAGGCCTTCAGACACTCTCTTTCATTTTATTTATTAGCTCCAATTCAAATTGTATTGTATTATAGTGTGTTATCCTGCATTTAAATATCTTATTTAGTAAATTAGTTTGTTTCTACTCAGATCATTGCCATTGTTTTGTTTTTAGGCCCACCTCCCTATTCTTGCCCCTTTTCCCTTTCCCGGTGTGTGGGTCCATGGGTCCCCCTGCCCTGCTATTCACGGAGCCAAGCCACACCAGTCTGTAAACTGCTGACAGTGGGATGGAAGGGAGATCTGCTATCCAATCTACTGAAAAAGTATTGCTGGCAGTGAAGTCTGGCCGAGCTGCTTAAGATTTTATCCAGTCAGGTCTTGAAAACCTCCAAGAATGGGGAAAACATAAACTTTCTCTTCAACTTCCTTCATGCAGTCATAAATGTGTTCAAGAAGGACTCATCCCATGATTATCCTGGAGCCTTTAATTTCACAGATAGCCCTTTTGGCCTTTTTTGAAGATGGGCCTCCCACTGGACTCCATGACTTTTCAATGACAGAGAATGGCCTCACTATGCTACTGGCTATGATATAGATTCTGACAGACATAAGAGAAATCATGCCCTAAAAGCTTTGGATAAATATTAACTTTTTGTTATTCGAGCCACAGCTGCATAATAGGAAATAATAAATAGTTCCAGGGTAGGGAATTTGTTCAACAGAACAATTTGGGTGATTCTCATCACCCTGTCAATAGCTTGGAAGAAGCCCTTTCAATAGCCTGGAAAAAGCCTTTTATAAAGAGTGGAATTATATGGAAAGTGTTAAAGAGAGTCCCTTTCTGAATGCTCTTTATTCTGCTCCTTTGGATTCTTCTTTACATATGTTCATTGAGACACTGAAGTTTTTTCCACTGTTGAACCAGTGTAACTATGAGAGGATGAATCCCATCCCCTTTTGACTCATACATTATCAATGAAACGCTTAGGAATGCATTGACTGAAACATGTATAGTGCTATTAGAACCAGAACTTCCTTGCATAGAGAGAGATGCCTCATCACGGCATACATATGTATATGCATAGTCATTCTTCAGATTAGCCACAGCCACATCTTTATAAAATGCTTAATTACTGGAACACAAAACACAGATTACATTTCCTCCTTTAATCAGCTTCAAGATACAGTTGATTCTACTGTGGGGCTGGAAGATCAATGTGATGACATCTTGAGATCCCAGTCAGTCCTATTACCCTTGTAGTAAACAGGAAACAAAGAAATCCAATTGTTATCTATATGTGTTTGTATTTCATTCTTTGCTAAACACAAATGAGAATAGTTACACTGAACTATTGTTAACTATGTCTCTAGATACACAAACAGGAGTCAGACAAAGATGACAAATGCATTCTTATTTGAATGTAGCATGGATGATGCAGCAATCCGCAGCTACTCTTTCAATCTTAGATGAAATGTATATATTGAAAGAAAAAAAGGATCTGAGTGGTATTTTCCAAGCCCTATTTTTGCTTAAAAGAAGGAAAGAAGGTAGGAAGGCAGGATATGAGGAAGGAAGTCAGGAAAGCAGGCAGGCAGGCAGGAAGGAAGGAAGGAAGGAAGGAAGGAAGGAAGGAAGGAAGGAAGGAAGGAAGGAAGGAAGGAAGGAAGGAAGGAAGGAAGGAAGGAAGGAAGGAAGGAAGGAAGGAATTGTGTGCCCCGGTGGCGCAGCGGTAGAATTCCCGTCTGCAACACCAGGGGGCCCGGGTTCGAATCCCCCCTGTGGAGCAGGGGGTAGAAGTGCCGCTCTGCTACACAGAGGGCTCGACTCCCGGGAGTTGGACTCGATGATCTCTAAGGTCCCTTCCAACTCGCACAATACTATGATACTATGATACTATGAAGGAAAAGAAACCAGAAGCGGGCATGTATTGCATTTCATGGGAAGCTGTAGACTAAAGCCAAACACTTGAGTCTAACTGGACATTATAAATCAGAAACTTATGGCTAATCTGTGAATATAGAGTTTTCTTCTACTAATCTAAATATTAAAAGCACAGTTTGCATAGCAGTAGTTTCAACTCCCTTACAGTCTCTGGAACTCTTTGTGCCTCTTCAGTAGCTGTAGAAGGATCCCAAATGACTAGCAGCACAGGAGCCTGTATTTTAGGTAGCTAAAATGTAGTGGAATTAATCCTGTCTTTAGAAAGAATATGCAGTACAACTGATGTTCCAAGCTAAGCATGCTGAGCAGTAAACTAAGGCAGACTGAGGCACAAATATATATCCAATCCTGATACACCTTAAAGAGGCATCACCTCTGATATAGGAACTGCAGTAGTAAACCCTGCTGTAGGTCTAGAGAGCATGAGCAACAACTCTAAAAATACTGCAATTACATCTGTCACAGCCCTTAATGACACAGGTGTAATTGCTGAGAAAAAAAAGTATCGATTCCTACTTAAGTTTGTAAAATTGGAATCGTGTTATTAAAAGAATAAGCAATAGTAATAACTATCATCAGTGTTGGTGCATGGGTGCTTTCCACATATACTATGTTCATCACCTATAACAGCGTATGCCTTTGCCTTCACATGCAAAGCACAGTCTCTGAAGTGTCATCTGCTCAGCAGTTTTTGAAAGGTCTATATCCACTAGGTGTCAGGGCATTGCATGCAGAAACATCCTCACCAGATCAGATGCACAGTGGGTTTCTGATTCACCCCTGGATCAGTCAGAGTTTTCATCCTGGCTGATGAAGGGACTCAGATGTGGGACAGCAAGCACCACCATCACACCAATGCCATGATACACCAACACTGATAGAGACTCTCTCAAGATAACTTTTAGTAATGCTCTGCTTTGCAACAAATCCACAATTGCACAAGTTATCTGTTTAAAATGAAGAAAGCAAACAAACAAGCTGCTTACAGATGACTTTAGTTCCAATTCAAGTCAGCACTAAATTCTGATAAATGCATAAAATCTGTCAAACATAAAGAAATAGAATCCTAAAGAAAAAGAATCCTTTTCAAGGTATCCCACAAAATGAAAATATGCTATTTATTCTGTGGCAAAGCCTACAAAATTTGTTATTTTGCAACACCCACGTTATGCTTATATCTCAGTTGCAAGTATTTAAATATCCTCTATTTGCAAACTGTGTTTCATATGCGGGTAGCAAGGAAAAACTATATCCAGTTTAGGTCATAACTCAAATTGCCATACCTGCAAGACAGAATGCTTGCACAAATTCTTAAATTACACAGGCACTGAGGATATTCGAGGGCTGCTCTGAAATTAATGCCTCCTATTTTATGATGTTGGCCCACAACATCAGAGGCAGATGTTCGTGGTTTGATGATAGAGGTTGAACCTTCCAGTCAATATTCCATTGCCAATAGCAGCAGAGAGGCAGTCTGACAAATGGCATCTGAAATGGAAGTATTTATAAAGCAAAGGTGTGTGACTGAATTCCTCCATGCAGAAAAAATGGCACCCACCAACATTCATTGACATTTCTGAACATTATGGAGACCAAACAGTGGATATGAGCAGAGTGAGGCAGTGGGTGGTGCATTTCATCGATGGCAACAGCAGCATGAGAACAAGTCACATTCCAGGTGACCATGCATAGCTATGTAATACTACATGAAATTAAGTGTGTCTCCATCATCTCATCTGAGCAAACTGGCTGATGGAGGTTGTAAGAGAGCATTATGCAGCTGAGCATTTGGGCTATCAAATACTGTTATTGTACTCTTTGTGTCTATTGTAGTTTCCATGGAAATAAGTAAGTGTTACTTTTGGAACAAACCTGCATTTTTATGTGTATAAATAATAAATACAATGTATAGTGGCTGGTTTTGTTTTCCAAAAATAATGGACTTGAAAGAGAAGGCATGAATGACTGTCCTACTTCTCTGCATACGTTAAGGATGGAAGTTAGTAGGCAATTCATATTTAATTTCAAGATCCTTATTAAATTCAAGGTGCCTCACAGGACTTCCTCTAGTAGTGAAAAGGTAGCATTGGCAACAGCATTAAATGTAATAGCATTAGTGCTTCCAACTAGCTTTAACCATTTTTTCAGTTACACCTAATAATGTTTTTTAACTGCTGATACATATATGGTAAACTGTTAAAAATAATTCTTAGTGAACTCTAAATGTTTGCAGAGCCACTGCAGAAGTTCACTGTGAATTTCAGCTTGAGTCCATTTGCATTATAAAGGGATTTGAGATTTCTTACTCTCTTAAAAAGCTAAACTTCTGCTCAGTATTGGATAGCATGTGTGAACTATAAGGTCTGTATTAAAACACAAGGAAAAAAAATAATGACGTTTTATTGATTTTTATCATGCCTTTCATGTCTGTATTCCAAGGAAAACTTAGCCTGCATAAGGGCCAGAAGGCTCATTAGCACATGGATTCCATGGTCCAGAATTTTTCAGTAAGCATCTCAGTGTCTGTCTGCTGGCAAATCTTCAGCCTGGAGCATTGCCTGGGTCTGTAATTCCAGGTTAAATGTCAGTAGGCAATGCTCAGCTATACTGGATTGGTGTGAGATGTGAGGAAAGCTGAATCTTCTCTGCATTTTCAACAAAACATCAGATATCACTATATATGCAGATAAGGTATGTACAAGGTATATGTAAAAAAATATAGAAGTGTGATTGTTTACTATTGTTCTATGATTACTGCACCTACTTCTTCCATTCAAACCCTATTAGCAACCTCTGATTGCCACAAGAAAAATAAATAAATAAATAAATAAAAAGAGTGAGAAAGAGAAATTTCCAGAATTTTTTTTTTCCTTTCAGCATTGATGTGTCATATCACTACTCCCCTTTGCAAGGGAGAAGAGTATTATGCCATGTGAAAGAATGGCAAGAATCAGGAGAAGTCTATGAGGCCTGGAAAGGCTGAACTTCAAAGTAGAGTATCTTCGGAGAAATACTTAAGGTCACTTCAGCAGTTCCAGCTCCCTGTAAGAACAGCTGTTCTAAAAGTAATTAGATCAACTCGGCACTAAATATAGGCCCAAAAATATTTAAAGGCTTTTAAAAATGATTTTGAAGGGTTTTTTATATTCTGGAATTTAGAAATTACTTCAATTAGTACGAAAAGATACTGTGTGCTACAAATATATATCTGTATAGGCTATAAATATGTACATATATATTTAGTCTATATATATAGGCTATGTATATATTTAGGATATACATACATATTTTTATATACACACGCATATACACTGAAGAGTTTACAAGAATTTTGCAGAAGAATGTCACATCTTTAAAGGTCAGTAAGCAATATCAGGGTTTCAGATCATGGCTGTTCGAAGTATGCCTCTAGGGAAACACTTTTTTCCCTGTGGTTAAAATTTAACAGCCAAAATTGAGATATAGTTAATCCTGGACAAATTATCAGTTCAGCACCTTGACCCTAACAGTATTACAAATGCGAAGGCCCCAGCCATGCTGCAAGCAGCTTTGGAACACCTGTTATACCAGACACTAGCAGTGCACAACACTCCTGTCTTCCTTCAATCCCCTGCATGATAGAGACAGCAGATCCCCTTGCTGGAGGTGGCTTCCTGCCAGCTGACCCCATTCCAAATGCATCCTTGTCATTGCGATGCTGCAGCACAGCACCCCAGTGGAGGAGGAATAGTGAGTATGAGGCTTACAGAAAGGTGAAGGAATACACATTAAAAACTTGCCATTTTTAAAAGATGTCTTAAGGCCCCTGTGGGTGTGCTATTACTGCATCACCAAATAGTATAAGAAACAAAGTATAAAAACATTACTTTAAACCTGTAGTTAGGGTGTTAGAGGCTTGATCCAATGCCAAGTGAAGTTAAAGTAGGGTGGGGGTGGGGTTGTATCAAATGCTGAATGCCCTCTCAGCCCATCAAAGGGATTATGGACCATTTGATGAATTTGTGTCACCATGTGCTGGGCCATGCTAATCTTATTGTGTCGTTTCAATTGTGGTAAACATGCAGCTGAAGCAAACACATATCGAACTCTTTTTTTTTTTTTTTTTTTTTTTTTTTTTTTTTTTTCCTCCAAAAGATTCATTGATGGAAATCTAAACTTTCTCTCCTTCTTAAATACCTTAGTATTACAATTTACTAAAAAGTTTTAGGAACTCCATAATTTCTTCATATAAAGTCTATGTCAGTTCCCTTAGCTGTAAAAACCAAATTCAACCTAATCAAATAGGATACTTGATTCTTCCTTCACAGAAAATATTTTACCCAATAATGAAAAGTTGCTTTATATAAAGGAATTCAATTTTTTTTCGATTGACATTAGACTCACAGACAGACAGGAATAAGCTGCCATTCTTCCATTTGATAGCCAGACGCTGCCAGTTGTTGCTAGGGCAGTCATGCTGTTAAATTAGGTCTAATGAACGAGTAATTGCTTTAGGTATAGTGAACCATTTCAAAGAAAACAAGGATTCTAATTGATTTGCAATTTGTTTGGCACATTGCATTGTCTGGGGCTATTGATTAGTCTTCTGGATTTCACACTGCATGTGTTTCCCTTTATTAAGGGAATAACAGGTTACTGATTACTTTCCTTCTGGGTTTAATGTAGCGGTTAATGTCTACTTTGTTCTTGTGTCATGTCACAGGCAAGGAAGGAATAATATGCAAGTGGGTGGCCCTTTGCTAAGAAACTCCCCTGCTGCTTTGAGCTGTGTACTCCAAGACATGCTGAAAAGCAGATCAAGAGAAAGGGTTAGAATAGCAGGACTCACAAGTTATGGCCTGAGTCAGGATAGACCCAGGCTAGAAACTTGGCTTTCCTTCCTTATCAAAGCACAACACAGTATGAAGCACTTGGTGGTAGATTTGTTCTTGTTTGATTATGTGTTTCTACATATGGAAACACACTATGGTTTTATATGCCTCGGTTTATGTACAGTGACATCTTAAAAAAAGAAACTTGTAACATATTCATCTTTTTGCTGAAAAATATAGATTCATAGCATACACATTCTGGAAAGCATGCCATTGCACATTTCAAGTCTATCTTGGTTAATAAGAAAATGAGTTTGTTTAATTAACAACAACTTTGTTCATTTCCCAGACAACCATCTATAATATAGCTGATGTGTATTACAGTATAATTAATTTCTGATTTCTTAACATTCATAGCTAACAATACAATCCTTTGCACATGTTTAATGAGTAAGGTAAAATAAAATATGCTTCATTGTTCTAAAATTGATTGTGCTTCTGGAGATTATTTAGCTTTACATTTTGTCATTCCATGTTGGCAGCCAGTGCAAATGAAATAAAATAATTACCTACAGGGTCTAAGGAATTGTGATAATGTGTCCCTAGCTCTCTCAGAGAGATCAGCCATATAACATTTACGTATCTGAAGATCTCTACATAAATCTGATCCAAAGCCCGTTGAATTCAACAGTAAAACACTCTCTGATTTTCAGAAGCTTTTGCCAGAGAGTACACCATTTTTTTTATTGATTCATCCCTTTAGAACCCATATGTCACTTAAACAAGCAATAGAAGTTTTACTGTCAGATGAGCTGCCATGCAATGTTCTATGTATCCAAGTTGCACCAGTGGCACCGAACAACCAATCACAGAAATATAGTCTTTAAAATAGATAAAGAGTACTAGTAAATTTCCTATGCAGTGTGAATTTTTTTGAAAAAGTACAGTGGCACATCTCTGAAATATAATGCTTGTCATGGTTTGCTTAGTCCAGTGATAAGTTTAAAACTCATGATATTCCATGATTTGAACACTGATGATTTCTAAGTATTTGCAGTGGGAGACACAGCAGCTGCATCTTACCTTGAAATCATTCTGTGTTTCAGATCACGTTAGATGTCTTAGTTAAACTGATTCTCCACTTTCAAACTCCTGTTAGATTGAGATTAGTCAAGCCCTTGGTCTTATAGGCAGAACCATAAGAACTAGTCTCAGTAGTGGAAACAAATATAAACAGGAGAAACAGAAATATTTTGTTACCATGTTTGACACCCAGTTGAATTGCAGTAGAACACTATATGCTTATATCATTATCTACTGTTTTGGGATGATCTATGTAATTTATTTTTGCTACCCTGTTCTCAAAATCATGAAATTTTAATTCCTCTGTGTTGGCATTTTAAGTCTTGTATCCAGTGTGGGAAGACCGAGATGGGATAAAGATGAGGCGACCATTCACTAATTACAGTGGACCACAGACTATTTCAGCAGCTTGCAGAGGCACCGTGAGAGAGTTGAGGTCCCAATATCTATTGCCTTTGATTCAGTAAGAAAAATCTGAAAAGTAACTTTTTCAAGCAAGAATGTTCACAAGAAAATTATCAGTAGCTATTGGGAACATTTAAGCCCAAGCGTGCTCCAGTTGTAACCAGATTAGAAATTAAACTAAATGAGAGCAGTATAGAAGCAAGTATCCTAAGACCCAAACTTTCCTAAATAGCATGGTGCATCCCATCATTTGGATTACTGTATGCTACTGGAGAAACTCAGGATGACTTTAATAAGGGTGATATGAGTTGATCTCTTTCATTGAAGTACACAGAGGAGGACTGCTATGTTGAGATTATGAATATCCCATAATTCAGTGAAATCTTCTATGTACTTCATTAGGTGTATTATTGCTTTTAATTGCAGGGTTCACTATGGAACAAAAGTGGTTGATTCTTTGAAAGTAACATACTCACTATTGAATTCAAGCATCAACATTTTGTTGTTATTTTAGGTTATTATTAATCTCGTGTTCCAGAGAAACATTTTTTTTTTATTTTTTTTTTTTTTTTCCCTGCTTAGCTGGAGGATTTCCAGAGGAAGTTCTGTTTTCTAACTCTCCTTCTAAATCTTCTAAATCTTTCTTCTTCCTTTCTTGGGTTCAAATAGTCAAGCTTTATGTCTATATATATAAAGCTACATGTGCTGTGCTGTTCTCCAGGATTCTGGCCTCTTTCTGCCCAGTTAGTGTGACCTGGTGTCATAGTTTCCAAAGGTCACACTTCCATTAGGACCATGTAAATGTGGCTTCATGTGCCCATCTTTCTCCCTTATATGGGGTTTTCAAGCACCTGGAGAAGGCAATAGACCCTACAAAAGAAGTACTGCAAATTCCTCTGTTGAAGGTATTCCACTTTTTAGGAAGGAAACTGAAAACTTGCTGGGATAGAGAGAAGGAAAGTCATGTTTTCTTCACTATATTAATGCAAATCCATGTTCTTTTGTAGTCTAAGCTGAAATGTGTGTTTTTGAACTTTACACCAACAAAGTTAAATCCTGCCCTTTCCTGTGTTCTGGGTTCTGACTCATGGAATATAGACACAGAATATCTAACTCATGGGACATTGTGAAGCTCAGCTTACCAGAGCTACTTATCAGTGGAAAGAGTAAGATTCTTCTTAGCATGTTATAAACAGCAATCCAGACATTCATAGAGTTTTCTGAAGTAAAATTTAAGTCTCTATAGGCATTGATTTAAGATACAAATCTGGTGGATTTTCTTCTTTTGATGTAGATACTTAAATGACCCACAAATGGCTAATTCCTTCTGTGTATCTAAACCTAATTTCTCAGTTATTGCATATGAAAATATTTTCATTGATGTCCACAGAGGCTACGGTCATCAGGAATATTTAATCACAGATTCATAGAATAACTAATGTTGGAAAAGACCACCAAGGTCAACCAAAAAACACACCATCACCATTCCAACTAACCCATGTCACTCTGTGCCATGTCTCCATGGTTCCTGAACACCTTCATGGTGACTTCATCACCTCCCTGGGCAGCCTGTTACAATGCCTAAATTACTAGATACATCCTTTAAAAAAATAATGCATTTTCCATTCTGATTTTTACTAGGTATTCTCTAATAGTAATATTGCCTGAAAGACACAGAGCTACTGAGCCTAGCAGTTTGGGTGCAGTCAAAGCATGCCTGAGATACTTATTTTGTGTATGATCCTTCTGTAACTATTGTCTCAGCTAAAGGCTTGGACTCAGATAAAGGCTTGTTTTTGTTGTTTCTTTCTGGCTGCATCTCTGTTGAGATTTTAGGTGGAAAAACAAGGTCAAAAACAACAATCGCTGAGACAGTTTGTTTTTCTGTAACACAGCTTTGCTAGTTTGTATGCACAGGAGCAAATCACGTTTTAAAATATTTTAAAAACATGGAGGGGCTTTGAAGAACTGTTTAAAAAACTTGCTTTGATTTGGTGCCAGCTACAGAAGCCATGCTGATTACAGAAGATTACATAAATCCCCCAAGTCTTATTATCCTCTCACACCTATAAAATTGGGGAGAATTCCACTGGAGTTGTTATGGCCGTTCTGGTTTGAAAGTTATCAGTGTTTTCAAGTTCATTTCTATCTACCTATGTATTCATATAAAAGTTAAACAAAATAGGCAAGATATAATCTGACTATGCGTATATTTCAGTCTACATTGATTTGAGCTGAATTGCACAGATTTTTATGTCAGCTGAATTCTGACCTGAATATGTAGGAAAAAATGTGACTCTTCTGCATCTTTTGAGTAGCTCTTTATAAATACTTCTTTTGTACCATGTATTGCTATACAAAATAATAAAAGATGACTATACCAAATCAAATAAAACTTTCATCTGGCTTTAGAGCAATGGCTTAGAATAGAGTAAGATGGTGAAGGAAAAGCTGTGCATGACCTTTCTCTGTCATACAGTTGCATTTTCAGATGCCCTTAGAGCCTGATAACACGAGTAGATCTTGGGTACTGCTGGGGACTTACCAACTGATAAACGAGCCAGTTTTTCTTTCATGAAACTTAGCCCTCCTGTGACAATGAGCTCCACTGCAAAAATGGAGCAAAAAGTGATTGTGATCTTTTTAATCTGGTTGGTTTAATTGAGTGCCTCACAGATCTTTAAGAAAATGCAAAGTTTTCTTCATTTAATTTCTTCACACCACCAGTAAAATCCCCATTATAGCCCAGTCAGTCATCTTTTTCCATATTAATCAGTCTGGATAGTTTTTTCCCGACACAAATGCCTTTCTACACCACTTATCCTTGTTGAATTTATTTTCTCTGTCTACTGTTATTCTCTTTTGGGGTGGGTTGTCAAATAAACATATAATATTTAAGAGTATTTAAGACATGGGCACACTATTAGTTCACTAGGCAGACTCTTGAAAATGTTCCTTACTCTGTCCTGTTTTCTTTTTATGCCCACAGTATGGGTCAAATGCCGGTCACAGTTCTGCAGGATTCATAGTAGGATTACGAGGGCCTTTGCAAATGTAGCAATACGAGGGATAACACCACCACTTGTTCAGATGAAGAACAGTGGGAGACTGGTGTATTCCACAATTCAGCATTATTTAGCTGACAGTAGAAAGTGACATCCCAAGTTTCCATAGGCCACCAACAGGAACACCAGAGACAACTAAAGGCCATGAACCAGAAACTAAACTGCAAAGAATAGTTCCTAACAGTTTTTCTAAAAGTTGAGATGATTCTATATCCTAACATTGTCAAAAAGTCTTAATATCGTCTCTGTGGTCCTCAGCCCTCAAATAAGATGAGGAGTTCTTACTCTATAAAAGAGTCATATATTTCTTGAACAATGCAAAGTTGAGAATAAAAACAAATTTGTTCCTTAGAAATTGCCTAGTGAAGCAGTTGTTTCATACTGCCTGTTGAACATTTGGGTAGACTGATTCAAATGTTAAAGCTGTGTTCAAACCAGAAAAAATAAAAATAATAAGCTGTCAGAATAATTACTAAGAACGTACAAGGATTATACAAAGTAAACTGCAGCCTGCAAAAACAGAATTGCATGTTAGCTAATTGTTAATTTTAGCAATTGCAATGGCTAATTACTGTGGCACACATTGACTATTAGCATGATGCCCCAGCACCTGCTTTCTCCAATGAACAGATTTCTTCATTGCTCGTGCAGGAGCAAAATGTGTAATTATTGGCCATCATTGGGGCGATTTTTCAGTGATTCTTTTGTGTGATGTGAATAAAGCATAATGACATATTTTATTAGAGGGCAAATAGCTGTTTGTTAATGGAAATGATTTGAAATCCAAGAAACTAGGAGCTAGGAGCATGTTTTCAGTATCAGCATGAATTCAAATGTATTTTCTTTTAACTCTTTATAAAAGAAGCATAGAAATCAAATCTAAACTTAGTATAATATATTTAATGATATGTGCAAACACAGCATTGATTAATTGCCTCAAATGTTTTCAATGCTACACCATTTCATTTGTTACAGCAGTCTGCTAAATTTATGCATTTCTTATTTAAACTCTTCTTTCCTGGGCATATAGTGTTAGCAAGATTATGTGGCTTGTTCCTCATTTGCTGGTGGAAAAAAAAAAAAAAAAAAAAAAAAAAAAAAAAAAAAAAAAAAAATCATCTTTGTAACTTAAGCAACAATTATGGGCTTTATGAGGCACATTTTCATTGCACACATTGTAGAACACAGTGCACTGGCATTATTATTCCTGCAAGTACATGCTTGAATGTATCTATCAAGACCCAAATGTCAGCTACTGAATAGATTATGCATAGTTATCCAAAGCAGCATATAGATACATAAAATCTTGGAAACAGAATACTCAGTTTTTTTGAGAAAATATTTTTTATTAGATAATCTGAACAATAATTCTGAAGAACAATGTAAATAATTTAAAAAAAAATTAATCACATATTAATGTTAGATTACAGTAGGCTTTAAAAATAGCTAAGCACTTCATTTTTGAAGGACATGCTGCAGCCAGTATAAGAAAGCCAGCCTTTCTGTCTTGTTTTTACCTGAATGTTAACAGTTGAGAAGAAAGGGTTACTAATAGACATATTTTGCTGAGTTCTACTGACATAAATACTAGGTTAACTTGACAGGAAACAATAAAGTGGCTTTGGAGAGCCAAGGAAAGTAGAAGCCTTATGAACCTTTCTGAAACTTAACAATATGTAGGAAACGTTAGGCTCTTGTACACTCTTCAGATAGGAAAGCCAAATGTTTAAACCGTCTTCAAAGTACAGTAGTAAGAGATACTTTGGTGTGACTCTGATTTCATTCCATTTTGACAAAGACCCAGCTTAACTCTGATTATATTTGAACCAATTTAGAAGAATGTAAGTTAGATGGTATTCAGACCTAATGGATAGACATTAAATGTCTGACTGAAGTAAATTAGTCTTTAAAAGCATGTCATAATAAATAAACAAATCATGGAGTCTAAACATACTAGGTGCAATAGGAAGATATAGTAAAAGATCATATAGTTTACTTCTTTTTCTTCACTTGTTTATGGCAAGTATTTTAAGACTATGTTCTTCAAAGGCCAATATCATAAATATTAATCCATCCCTACGTACACTGAAAATCTGGCTTGTCCAGTATACTGAATCTGAGTTATTTACAAACTTCAGGAAGAAACTATGAATGGGCACTTCCTCTTCTCACCCAGGGCCTATAGCTTCTCTGCTGTTGCAAGATGTAGATAAGTTTGGTATTCAGGTTCACTGTTTGACCCATTAAACTGGTATTGAGGTATAATTTGTGTGTTTTCCCAGTACGGTTGCACATAGAATGGGGTTCATTTCCACAAGTTTGAATAAATTTATCCAGTTCAGTGAACCTGTTGTTAAGCTTAGCAAAACTCAGTAGGTGGCTTTAAAGTCCTGTAATTAGCCCATTACATAAAATCTGTACTTTAGATTTTTGCACATTGGTTAATAAGTATAACGTGCTTCGTATATATAAATAACATTACATTAAATGTTGCAGTATGAAAGAATTAAAGGCCAAAGTAGTTAAATAAAATACTTGAAGGAGATCTCAAATTAGCATGTTTAATTCCAATTCATTGAACAGGAAAAGGCTTTAGCCTTACTGTACCAGTTCCATACAATCTGCAGAATAGCAGATATTTATTCTCCATTTTACAGAAGGTCGCTGTCATTCCTGACCTCTGTGTGACTTTGGAAAAATGTTCTAATTAGCTTGTTTCTTTTAAAATCTAATCATTACAATATCTAAATATAGTCATGAATTACCAAGACAGCACTTGCCTCAACAATTTTTCATAGTTTGTACATAGCTAATTAATTCTTGATACTTAATTTTTGCTTTCCAAATAAAATATGTGTGGAAAATGAAGTCTACAGCTAATTAACCCATGCAATGCTTACTGTTTCACAGTGAAAACACCTACCCTAAAACTCAAGCTTTTAGTAGCTATGAGAGCAAAACAGAGCTTTGAATCCAATTGCAGTAAGTTGAAGTTACACTTCAGCTGAATATTATGTTCATTATTTTTAAATGTTGAAAAAAATTACTTAACCACAGCCTCAGAGTTTAGTTTTTCTTGAAATCTATTGAAGACTTCCATAATATGAATTGATACACAGAAAGGTAATGGTACATGTTTAACCATTACCATTTTTTATTTATTTTTCTATTCATATATAAAGAATACTACAATATGTATATCACTCTTCAAAAATTCTGAAGTATCGATGCAAGAAATGTATTTGAGAAGCTTGTTAAGTACACATATGCCTACATAGAATTATCCATTTATCTATACATACAGGGACATAAACTATGTTGATGCTGTATGAAATACTCAGAGTTGATACTGCAGCCAAGGGAAACTTGCTCAGATTTGATGTCATGAAAAATTCAACAGAACTGGACAGTTTGCCAAGTTTCATAAACATACAGATTCTAATAGATGGATCTATACCTATTTATGTATTCAAACTGAATTAATAATGAATCAGTGGTTTCACTTGATCTCAGACTGAAGCCAGACCTCATTCATAAAGCAGATCTCATTCATTTGTAATTTTGGGTTACATTAGTAAACAAAAAGAAAAGAGAATATTGTAAGTGACAAAATTCATACATTTTATTATGCTCATTGTGATGTGGCAAATAAAACTGCCCCAATTTCCAGCAGCATCCTATTTTTCTTTTGCTGCTTTATACCATGATCTTTGAGTGCCTCTGAATTCTTTCCCATTTAATTTATTGCAATTACCTTCTACACTGCTCTGTACTTTTTCCGGAATATTTCATTTTATTGACATGAAAATGCTTCTTTTTATATATGGCTACATTATCTTCATTTTTCTCACATATATTCACATCTAGAGCTTTTTTTTTTTTTTTTTGTCCCATGGCCAGACATTGCACAAAGGCCAAAATCCAGTCTTTGAGCTAATTCTACTCTCAGTCATAGAGGAACAATTTCTGTTGGTTCCATACAGAACAGGCACCATAAAATTGGAGTAAAATTTGTCTACTCATATAAGCAAGTAAATTACTCGTAGAACTATGCAGATCATGTGTAAAGGTAACAGAAATGTCGAAAGGATACACCACAAGTTATTTATACACAATTATGTAACATTAAGAGGTGGAATGTTTTGTATTGATTGAACATTCTGTAATTTGGTGCAAACAATCTATTCAACAGTTCAATACTTGAAAAGAAAATAAGAAGAAATTGCAGAAAGGAAAAATGAATATAGTAAGTGGAAGTCTAGCCAGGTGGGTCTTCCTCAACCTGTTTTGTCCTGATACATTTCCAGCCTTCCTGTGCCTTCTAAAATACATGCCATTTGGTTACCTCTGAAAACACAATTAATGCTGTCATGCCATTTTCCTACACCTGTTTGGACTTTTTTGTGACAAATTTGGATTTAATATGTTAAGTATGCCATCAATTACATTTCTTTATGCTACAGATATGCTTAAGTGAAAGAGGAGATCACTGAGTATGGGTTGCTCTTGTGAATGGAACACTTAATTTAGTTTCTTAATTGACCATATGCATGGATTCCACTCAATGGAAAAAGTTACACATGAGAAATAATCTGCAAAAACATCAAAGGAGTGGCAGTTATGGACAGCAATTGCAAAGCTGCCTTTTTAACTACTTATATTTAAAATTTCTCATTAGCATCTAACGATAAAGAACACCATCTTGCGTATCAGCTATAGCATTCTGTTTTGAAAGGAGTAGTAGCCACTAACAAGTAAAGCACACTGAATCAAGCATTTTTTCAAAGTGTAAAAAAATTGCCAGAAGGAAGATGATGAAAACAATCTCTGTTCACTAAGATGTTTTGTAATCATATCTATCGTATTATCAGGCAATGCTTCACCATGTTCAACCTTGCACATAATTCAAAAGAAACTGAATTTCATTTACAAGATTTGTCTTATCATAGCTGAAGAGCTTTTTCTTTCTCCAAAAATTAAATTGACCTCAACAGAGCACTCAGTTTTCAATGTCTAGAAATATGTATGCATATATGGTGGATAACTATCTGCCCAAAATTAGGCAATAAATTAAAATTTTCCCATGTGAAAAGAATGTGTATGTTTATTTGAAAATCAGGACCATACAAGAAATTTGAAATACTGGATGTATATACATTGATAAACATCACATCAGGCTGTCAGTTGTCGCTGTGGAAGTTCCAGATTTTCTATACCTCTGAAGCTTATCAGTAGAACCCATGCTGCAGTTAAGAAAAATAATTTTAATTTTGGTTGCTTTTGAATTGAGAAATGATTAGTGAGTGGCCACATATCTAGAAGCACCTACAAAGTATAAGTACTTTGCCAGATAGCTTAGATTATTTTAGGTTATTTAGGAAATTAACAATTGAAACACAGAAATGTGTAACCTATGTGGTCATAAAGGTAGCTAAGGAAGAAGAATCTGCATTTCATCACTTCTGGTTTTTGGCTGAGCGATATTATCATGGCTTGTCTTAGCTATACCCTTAGTTTTCTGGATAAATACTGATTTTAAATACATGCTTTTAACAATAGTACCTTCCATTACATATGTCACTGATGACTAATGGACACCTAAGAGCAAAGAAGAAGTGTCACATGCCTTGTTGCTCCATTGTCGATACTTTTTGTAAGTTGATGGAAACAAAAGGCCATCATAAACTGCCTTCTCACATTAGAATTCTATAATATATATCCAAAATATGTTATCCAGGAACATTCTGCATGGAACTAAAAAAAAGACAATTTTCTTGTCTTACAACTAGTACCATGAAGGTAGTGTTCACAGCTGGGTAATGAAAAATGAGTTGAACTTTTCTTTTGACTGAAACAATCTACTCATGAGTGCTCAAATGTAGCCAGTCACAATCACATTGCCCAGCATCTGGCAGAGACGAAAGTACAGAACAAACACTACACGTAATTTTGTGACAAGTGTTATAATTGTTGTTGGATTTGTTGAATTTATGCCAGAAATTTTAGAAGTCTCAAGTATTCTGGGAAATTTCAAATAGTTTGTTGACTCTGCTGCCTTTTCTCTCTTTCCCTTTTAAGACAAGTTCTCTTTATGCCATGAATCTAATTCTGTATACCTCAAAAAACTGAAGAGCAAATAGTTCACATACTATATATATTCTATACAATACTTAGGATAATTTGAAAGCTAGAAGCTAGTCTAGTGTATGACATTGGGACAGATAGAATTTTTATTTTCCAGTGATATAAATTTCTGGAAGACACAAAGTTTGCACACAAGTGCAAATTAACTAGTTTTGGAAAATGCAAATCAATAATGAATCTAGCCAAAGATTTTCTTTCTTGGTTTTTATGCAGTGTGAGAACTGTCACCCTTGAGGACATTTAACACTGACCACTGACATTTAACACTGAAATGAGGACAAATTGGTTAACTAGTAAGCACAAAGTTTGGGTTAGAAAGGATACTTCTTTGATAGATGAGTTTATTTTAAAAGTAAAAAGACAACCTGGACTTTCAAAGAAAATATTACTGTAGGGCAAGAGCAAACCATGATGCCAAAAGATCATGGTAAATATGGCTTTGCATTGTAATTACCATCAAGTCAAGCCTACACTTCTACTAGCACATAAACTTATGAAATCCATTGATATCATCAGAATAATTTAAAAGGAAAAGGTCTGTATGCAAGATTAATAATATTTTTATTTTTTGGAACACGAGTTCTAGAAGTTCCTCAGGATCTAGCAGTTCAATTTTGTTCACGAATGCTTTCTATGCTTGTTCTAGTCAGCTCACTCATCTTTGCATTCCATCAAAAAAGGAAAGAGAGGAGAGGAGAGGAGAGGAGAGGAGAGGAGAGGAGAGGAGAGGAGAGGAGAGGAGAGGAGAGGAGAAGATGTAATTATTACAAGAAAAAGAGGAAGTTTGGGAAACAATACTTTTTTTTTTTCTTCCAAAGCCATTCAGTTTTATGGGTCAGGTGAGAGAACAAACAGTACTTATCTTCAGGTTCTGTCCTTACCTGAGAAATCACACTTCAGGAGCAATCCAGGCTGTATGCAATATAAGGAAGGGAGTGTAGGTATATCAGTAGGAACAAGAGTGAAGGGAGATAATTTATGCAGTTGAGGAAAGCTTTGGATTAAATGAGAGGAAATTATGAACCTTAAATTAATTATCAAAGTTTTTTTCTTAGTCAAATGTTAGGATGATCACACAGGATGGCTCTTTATTCAGGATACAAAATTCCATTACTGTGCAATGCCCCTGTGAAATTTGCAAGAAAGTGCTTTTTTAATTATTATTATTTATTTATTTATTTATTTATTTATTTTTGTGAAACAAACAATTCCTAATAAGTTCTAGCTGTTGGAATTATTTTAATTTCAGATTTACAAACTTCTCCCACTTCAGCTAGTGAAGTGAAACACAACCACCTCCATCCACATAAAAACTCCATGCAGAAATCTTGAAGGCCCAAGAGAAAGAATTTTGCATCTCTTTCTTACATTTTTCTTTCTTTTTTATTATTATGAGCACAAAACCTTTAAAATGTGTAAAGCACTAATAATGGTTTACCATTCTAGAGGAAAATGAGAAGTACCTGTAGAATATGTTACATTCTTAAAATGTTTTGATTTAGCAGGCTAAATTCAAAACAACACAGTAGAATCCAGAGTATAAACTGATTACACTTACATGTCACATTCATTAAAATAAATAAATAAATAAAGAGGTGTGGAACCCTCCCTCCGCCCCTCCCTTCCCCCTCCCCCCAACATGCACACACCCAAACCATAAAAACATGAAGCTCTAATTGGAAAGCTTCCACCATCTGAATACTTGTTTCCTGGCATATATGCAATGATCAGTGGGGAAAGCAGGGTCAATCGAGAGAGACTGAGAGTGAAATTAAAATAATAAAATGTCTAAACATTTAACTGCAAATAGGAAATCTTTATACCCACCCACACCCTATTTTGTAGCATAAAACTAAGGCAACAATTAGTCATATACCTCCAAGTAATTTGCAGCCTCCATACAAAAATCTCATTTAAAATAAGAAAATGCTATTTCTGCACATTTATTCTCCCCAAATGCTGGCTAATTGCTGCAATGGCCATTATAAAGAATAATTTTCGCTTAGTGGGGAAAAAAAGGAAAAAAGAAAAAAAAAAAAAAAAGAAAAAAAAAAGAAGAAGAAAAAAAAAAAGGAATGAAGAGAACATTTTCTGGTTTTGTTCCTCTGCGGAGGCTCTATTCAGCGAATCCTGAATGCACAGCGTTTCACTGCTACATTTATTATGCTGAGAGGTCAAGTATTACACAGCATCTTGTATTACGCTTTGCATGCTAAGTATTTCACTTCACAAATTGACCCTTCGGTGTACTTACTACATAATGCTCTAAAAACCCAGCTAAAACGCAGGACAATTAGCAATACTTTGGCTCCCGCTTAACAATGGGGACACCAATGTAGGTGATTGCATTTACAGTGTTGCTTTCTTCACAAAACATTTTTGACACATTAAAGGTACTTTGGAATTGTGCAGTACCAGTCGCCTCTCTCGTGAATGGCTTTTCCAGCATGTACCGAGAGAAACAGTTACTGTAGTTTAGGGCTTAATTGAAAAGAATTCAGGCACGGCCCTATGAAGCACCAATTAGAGGGATATTATATCATAAAAAGCTGTAATATCAATTTTCAGGCTTGTTCAGCAGCCAATACAAAGTAGGGCACGGCTTCAAAAGGGCTCCAGCACGGTGCGGGACGCCGGGAGGCGACGAGGCCGGGGCGCGGAGCGGGGCGGTGGCTCCGCGGCCTCGGGCGGAGGTACAGAAGCTCCTCGCTGGAGGTCGCGGCGGGCTTTTTGCCATAAACCGCCGTGGAGAGCGGAAAGCCTCGAGGCCCCTGCAGCGCGCACGGAGCCTGCGGGAGCGCTGCCGGCAACAACACGCTGCCGGGACACCCCCGGGACGCGGAGAATGAAACCACCCGAAGTTGTTGGGATTTTTTTTTTATTTATTTTTTTTTAACTATTATTATTTATAGCTGTAATCATGGAAACAAATAGAACCCTCCATTACAGCTCCCGGCTCAGCGCGCGTCCCCGTGCTCTCAGCTCCCACCCCCCTCCTTGGCAATCCAGAGAGCGGCAATTGCCTGCGGCTCATTGTGCGGAGAAAACAAACAAACATAAACTTATCGCCCCGAAAATTTTGGATTTCTCGCGTCAAGCTGCTAATAAAACGACATTAATGGATCGGCCCCGCGAAGTGTCTCTTCAATGGCTTTAAAGTATTTTTCGAGTGCCGCGGGAAAGCCTAGGCGTGCCCGCTCCCGACAGCTGCTGCTGCCTGCCCAGGCGCCTCCGGGCAGGGGGCATCCCACTTCCCACCACCGCCCATCTGATGCAATAGTACCATTTATGTATACTATATATACATATAAATATGTATACATACATATATGTATACATATATATACATGCGTATTTACAGGGAGAAAACCCCAGGGGCTCCAAAACCACGCATACAGATGGCAGCTTGGAGTTAATGAAGCAAGATGAGCCCAAACATCCCATGGACTCCCCAGGTTAGGGACTCCACCTACCTTCCCTCACCACATGTCTGATGGAGAAGCTCTCTGCAGCTAAAGCACACCCTTCATAGGGCTTTGTGATGCAGTGCAGGGCCAGGACAGGACACTAGAAGGGATTAGAGACAGTCTGTGGCAAGCTCCCCAGATGCACTTGTTTGTCACCCAAGAGGGTGCGGGTGTCACACAAATGCATGTTCATCATGCCCCATACTACGTTTCCATCTATGGAAGTGCTGGGAGCATCTGCAAGAAGGTCCAGAAGGCACATTATTACTGTAGTTGAAGGATTTCTAAGGTTTACCATGCTATTACTCACATGTGTATATTTCTTTGTGTTTAATAAACCTTATAAATATTGCAGAAAGAAAACCCAAGTGAAACAGGATTAACTCCTGTTCCGCACTGATGAGTATTCAATGTGTGAAGATTGCCTCCTGCCTGCCCACCAGGCCCTGCTTGTAATGACCTGATCCTGATTTTCCATCACTGTCAGTGCTGAAAGGGTGAAGTCCAATGTCAACACAACTGAAAAAGATAAATTCCTCCTATGGCTTCTTGAGATGGGGGCTGCAACTGGGGTGGATAGGGACCTCAGACTGTGAAAACATATCCCTTACAAAAGAACCATAAAGTCTTCATAGAAAGAACAGTGTGGTGACAACACATCTGATGACTCTTCAGTCTGCTTTTCTCAATCCATGTATATATTTCTTTCTCTTCTTCCCTGTGATGCTGGCACATCTTTAGTGCTGTCCTGGAATCACAAGTGGTGCTAGGATCATGGTAAGAGGAAGAAAGACAAGCAGCATTAGGAAACTAAAGCTAAATGATGCAGTTGGAGGGAATGGAGGGGGCAGGGAGCTTTTGGGTGAGTGTTCAGACTGTGCAGTAACCCCATACAATCCCAGTTCCAGTTACATGTGCTTCATGTGCTTGACAGAAGTCCTGTAAATTATAAAGCAGAATTCTTCTTCTGAAGTGAACTGATAAAATCACACATTTCAGTGCAATATGGTTCCATCAGGACTCCTCTGTCTTGCTCTTGAGACAGTCTTCATGCATAAAGCACTGTTGTTTGTGAAGAGGAAGAGCTTTGATGGCTGACAGCAGCTGTAAACTCTAGAGTGGCCCTGCTTTAGCAAGTGCAAAGTCACATGTTTTTCTCCACTAAGGGCTTTTCGGAACTGCGTATAGCAGTGAGTCATGCTTTTTGCTCTGCTTGAATTGGTGACAGCTCACTTCAGGTCAGGCAACTCGATATTTTCCCATGAGTGTCCCATGGTTCAGCTTTGGCAGGATGGGTGGCATCTGAAGGCAAACTTTCCAGCACCTGGGCATGACCCTGCCCACCTTAGCTGTCAGTTCAATCTTCTGAATAGCTATAAATAAACACAGGGAACCAAACATATGGGTGTGGTGGGCTAGATGTTCTTTCTCTGGGCAGATGGTATCAGGTAATGATGGCAGGAGGCAGTGTGTGATGACTGTTTTCATACTCTGCTTTATTAGTTAGAAATTATGGGATATTCATCATGGCCAGAGACTGAAGCTGCTTTAGCTTGTTCTTCACGGTGTAGTGTTAGATTGCTGCAAGTACGTGGTGGTGTACTTTTAGCAGCCAAATGAGTAAAATCCCTCTCTGCTGCAAAGGCAGGAGGAACTGAATGAGCACAGTGTGGCTTTAAGTTCAAGAGTTTTTTGTATGCTACAAAATAGGTACTTCCAGGCATCTGCTGCAAGGCTCTCATTTTCTTGATGGAAAATAAATATTTGACACCACATCAGTATACGTGTATCACCCTGGTAAGGCATGTATCGCATTGCATCTTGCTTGAACATTTGGATCCCTTGTTGAAAAGTGCCGGTTTACCTGAGAATAATTATTTAAATATTGGAAGAGGCTGATTTGGACCCTGACAAGCTAGCTACATCTATTGGCAATTGCTGCAACATGCTGCTGAATGGAAGGCACCTTAGCAACACCGTGCTTGACAGAATTATGCATATGCTGAAGAGTCCATTGAAAATTACAAGTGTTGCACAGCAGAGCTTGAAGAAAAGCCATGGGGAAATATTTATGAGTGACTATTTTATTACTGCCTTATTAGAATCAAGTTTTAAAGGACATGTAAACTAGAAACATGCTGAGCATTATCAGGACTTATCTTCACTCAATGGTTATGTTAATCCACAAACAAACAAACTAAAGACACAAAAAGGGAAGAACAAAAATATCTAGTAAAGAAGTTCTGTAAAGAAACAGGCTTGCAGCAATCAGTAAAAGTGAAGGAAAAGACAATGAGAACTAAATGTCTTTGTACTATCAATCAAACTTCTATATTATGTCTTTATTTTTGGTTGCAAAGTTTGTGACATTTATTTTAAAGTATTTCAATTACTTAAAAAGACTTCCACAGCTAATCAGTTACAACTGATACATATTTTGGCTAAATACCTATAATTACAGTTGTTTCATACCTGAGCCCTGGTTACTGATGTTGTGTAACAAGCAGTCCTGATTGCTGACATCAGCCCACTTAATGTTCCTGCATTTATGTGATAATTAGATAAAATCAAATAAAGACTTTCTAGTAACTTCATAGAACACAGTAAACATATTTACTGAGATTAAAATAGATCTAAAATATTATTTACAGTTTCATCTCTTTCTGACCTCAAAAAGGAGCAGGAAAATATGGAAGCATCTAGGAATGATTACTTTAAGATATGTTTTCCACAGTGTAGCTGTATACAGCTCTGTGATATGTGAGGTGAGAACTGTAGAAAGAGGTATTATCGCTGATTAGAACCATTTAGAATACAATTTCAGATGTTATGCTTACAACACTTCTTTTCCCATCTCTCACACTCTTATACCAGCACTACTACAACATCAACACTGCATGTTTGGGGTGTCCTAGAATATACAGATGACCAAATTTAGGAGTCCATGAACATGTGGAAATGATGTTCCATGCAGAAATGGTGCCTCAAAGATATTTTAGAATATCAGCTTCATAGAGAGGAATGAGCAGAGGTGGCCACCCAGGTCAGGTGCAGCCTGAGGAGGCTGGCACTTTCTCCTTGGTCTGTAGGCCAGGAGGCTTTTCAGCCTGACAGGCTCTTTACAAACAAGTGAATGTATTCCAGCTCTCAAAACTTTCTGCTCTTCCCTGTGCAAATCTTTATTTCACTGACTTGGTCACTCAGCCATGCTGAAGCCCCTCCTGTGGGGCACTCCATGATAGTGCCTTTTGGATCAGTTTGCTCTTCAGCTTCTCTTAGTCTGAGTAAGCTGCAGTGCTGCTTTTTTCTTTGACATTTCTGACACGTATCCTAGGCATTTGCTTTCAGCCTTTAATCCCCTGGTTTCCTGCTGGCCACCTGCCATAAGACTGCAAGAGCATCTCCAGCCTACCCAGCCACTCATCACAGCAAGCACCCTGAACTCCAATTTCCAGGCTCCAGTGTGTCACTTCCCAGGCATGTTCAGTAGTTAAATAAAACAACACAGAACTTGTGAAAATTTCAAATCAGTTACTACCCATGGCTAATGCAGCAACAGACAGCAGTAACAAACCTTGCAATTGTTTCTTCACCTCATAGGTCTTCAAACTGTATGTTTCAAAAGTCATCCTGTTAGCTCCTGTTCTCTTCCCACTTCCTTCAATAGGATTGGACACAAATGTTTTCATACAGGACACGGCCATTCCCCTGCTTCAAAATTACATCTGATTGTTCCTCACCAGGTAGAGACTTGGTGGTGACATAGTGAAAAATAGCTGATTCTACAGCCTTTCAGATAAAGAAATGGCATAATGGCTTAATAAAACCAATGAGAATGTAGTACACCTGCTTATTTATTTGTTTGTTTGTTTTTCCCAGAAAATTCTTCTCCTATGAGCATAACCAGAGAATGACTGTGTTGAATGATGTAGGAATCTAGCTAGGCCAGGATGCAGCTCCTGATCAGTGAGCAACTATCAAGGAAAATATCTAACAATTAGGGAAAGTACAGTGTGGTCTTAATGTGGTTTCACTTTCATATCTAAGCAGTCAGTTGTTTAACATCTTCCTGAACAGGGTTGCACTGGAGTCATGTTGTGGTTAAAAGCCACATGCAAGATATTTTCTCATGAATTTGTTCTCCTGGCCCAACAAAATCTTGCAGAAATAAGACTCTAATGTTTCTGCTTGTTGCTTTTAAACTTGCTATTTTATCATTTTACTGGATACCCTATACTTCTTTCTTATTCAGGTTCTCCATGTAATTCTTTGGTTTCCAAGCAGAAGAGTCTTAATGTGTTAAACTAAGACTTGGTAAGAATCTATGATATTCTTCTGATGGTTCTGACTTTCTTTTTCTGAATCTATTGTACTTCTTATTTTGTGTTAGGTTCACTGTAATGATATTATTTAATATTTGTCTTCTCTTTAAATTAATTCACTGACATGGAGATGCTTCACATTTTCTTTGTTTCCTGCAATACTTCCTAACATACCATGTCCTACATTGATCTAATATAAATAAATATGCAATCTTTCCACCACTAATTAAATGTTTTGAGATATTTCTGCAACTCTTCATAATTAGCTAGAGTATTTTAATATCAACATCAGTCTTTCTTCTCTTACAACATGTACACACATTCTCACAACACCATTCTTTCATCATTTTTGAGTTTTCTGAACAGAGAAAAGGAATTCACCATTCATAACATCCATATTTTTCATCTGCCTAGTAAAATTTTAACATTTGTTCCTTCTTACACTTGAAGTAGAGAAACTCCCTCCTGTGCCAAGATCACTTCATTTACGATTCTACAGTGAAGAATCTTGTAGAAAACTTCTTGAAAAATCCGCCATACACAATCTAGCCAATATATAAGCACATATTTATTTATTTATTTATTTGAAGTGATCCTGGAGTTCCTAACTACTGTTTGTGTAGAAAAACTGGAAGAAGGAACACCATTCAAATTTAGCAAACGCATAAACAGAGTCCTACACATACATTAAAAATTGTGATTTTAAAACCTGTTTTGTAACTTTACAGAGCTTGGTATTGGCAATGCAAATAATTGCATGTAATTGGTAGTACTTTAGTATTTATTTTCCTTCCTATTCCACATAGCTTTTATTATGAGTGGCTACTTGCAGTTAAAGAGGAGGTGCCTCTCTGAAAACCCTGAGATTTACTGAAATGGAAGGGGATTTCAGAAGCTCCTGGGCTTTGCGTTTGTCCTGTGTAGAAGGCAGAGCATCAGACGCTGTAAGCCAAAATGATTTTTACTATGCAAATAGATGAAAAGCATGGAACGGTGTCATTAACAGGCATTCATTGTAATGAAGATAAATGTAGAGAGAGAAATTGTAAGGAAATTTGTAAACATAGAAGACTTAACAATACCACTAATCCACAGTCACTGAAATAAAAGAGCTACATGGAATTAGAGGAATGTGGGAATACCGTGCTTCCAAAAGTCCTAGGCAGCACAGCTGTTAACCACATGAGGGCTTGGTCCTTCCAGCTAGAGTTCCTCACTGTGTCCAGATCTTGCTCTAGGTTTCCCTTTCTCTGTGCCATGTTTAATACCCATGGGCAGAATACCAGGAAAATGCAAGGACTGAGATGGTTTTGGTTACCAATATTGAGTTACCAATGGGAATAGCGTGTGTGCCTTGGCCCCCTTTAGTTCTGACTGTGGAAGCACTGATCCTGATTTTTTATTTTTTTTTTTACTAAGTGGAGTTGCAGAAATATAATGTGAAACATTTATTTTATATTATAGAAACAATTCTGAAATTTGGGGTGCAAAGAATTCTTTTTTTATTATTATTATTTTCATTCTTTGTTATTCTTTCTCAGTTATTGCTTTTGTTTCCCAATTTAAAATACCAATATCTATATTATACTGCAGCTCACTGCTTTGATAGAGAAACGTACTTGACTCCCTACAGTTATTGCAATTGGAGGTGGATCTGATTAGGATGCTTTTCCTAATTAAGTGATATCACCTAAAGTGAGTTGCCCTACCATTGTCTCATTGCAGTGTAAAAATAACAACAGTGGAGAATCATTTGGTTATTTTATTTTCCTGATTATAATGTCTTTACTCATTCACATTTTACAGGGTAAAATTCCACCTTAATGAAAGAAAGAGGGTCAGTTTTCTAACACAGCTAATTATGTGTCCTCATATCCCAATCATAGTTAGGGCTCAATTTCGCTGAATTCAGCAGCAGCACGTCTCAGTAGATCCACACGTAAGGAGAAAGCCCAAGGTGGATACACAGCCACCAGAGATCACAGAAAAGGCCCTTCAGAGGGCTTTTTATTCACAGTCATCTCTGGGAGAAAAAGAAACAAGTCATAGAATCCCCAGCCAGCTGCCACATATATGCAGATCTTCATGGTGTGAAGGAAGTTCTTTGACTTCACTTGATATTTCAGATTAACTTTTTATAGTTTTGCTTTGAAAAAATAAATAAATAAATAAAATTATATCCCCTGTAGAGTTCTCTTATTCTATGTCCTTTTTAAAGGTCCAGCTGAGCCTATATTTGATCAAAATTATGGTCTCCTAGTAAGTGCAAGTATTATCAGAGAGCAATATAAATAAAAGGGATTTTGAGCATCTTTACATATGTTAATAATTACAAGAAGGATGAGATTTGTATTTGATCAGCCCTCTGTCCTTGTTTCCCTTTTAGGCAACTGTTTATAAAGTTTCGTATGAAATCTTTTTAGTATCTTCAGAGTTGAAAAATATACTAAAATAGATATTTATCTGAGAAAGAGAAATAGGTGGTTATAGAAAAAGAGATTCTGTATTTAAGTAGACAATAAAAATGAAATACATACATATAACTTTAACTGCAAGCACAGCTGTTGGATGCAAATCCTGTAGATCTTACAGCTCAAAACCACATTTAGGGGAATCTTGCCCAAAACAGACTTGAGGATCAGGCCTTGAAAAATGGATTTTTTAAGAAGAATATTATGTAACAATTAACTCATATATAACTCATGTAACATTTGTTTACTTGTAACACTAAAATTAATATTTTTCATATTTCTTCTGCATGTAGCACGGTTAAAAAGAAAAAAGTAAATGAAAGTTTTATCTCCACTATTATGAAAATTGAAGTAGGATTTTCTGTCTTATTCTTCTCCTTCTGACTAGTGCTGTACCATGTAGCATATTTTATTGCTGTTCTGCCGTCTTCTGTGCCCTTGAGGCTGCATGCATAGACCTTAGTGGAAAAATTGACTTTCCTAAGGTTCTGCGCTTTCTTTCTTCTACTTTATTTCCCACTTTTGTTGTTTTTATTGATTCCACCACAATAAGTAACAGACAAAAAAGATTAGGGCAGAAAGATCTCCCCCACCCATCAATAAATTTCCTAAGCCTCACTAGCTATAATTTTTCAAAAGGACTTAGAGTCACATTTACATTCAGAAAATAAAATGTATAATCCAAGGGATCAGCTCTTTCACATTCAATAATATGTACCAAAAATAATTCAGCTAAAGACAGTGGCTTAAAATTTGTATGAGAGAGCAGAAAACCAGACTGGTGTACAAAATGGCAAACTGTTGTCACTTCTGCTAGGCAAAAATCTAGAGAAAGACAGCTGCAGGAGTTTTGTCCAAATAAGAATCTTGATACTCAGCCAAGGAGCATGAAGAAGACCAGAATTAAGTCCCAGTATTTTCTAGATGGAAACATCTGATTGACTGCTCTGTGCTTCTGATTTTTTTTCTTCAAATGTTTTTCTTTTCAGTTGTATGTGTTGTACTAAATTATCTCCTCATTAGCAGAAGACAATTTTGCTTGTTGAAAATGATAAAAAATGATGTGATTGATGTTTCTGCTTAGCAAATTTGCTCTTATGGTATGTCCTCCTAAACTAAAGACTAATCTGAGCTTTCTAAAGCTCATATCAGTCCCTTTACAATTTTGCCTCTCTAAAGTACTAAAATATTTTACCTAAACCCTTTGACCTTTCACTGAGATTTATTTGCCATAAGAAACAATGACTCCAGAGACAACCCCATGACTACTTTAATATTCTAAGTCGGCATTGTAGCACTGACATGTTATTTACTAAAATCAATATAAATGCCAACAATAAAAATAGTAATTATTATCCACTGTTGATAGAATTGCCCTCAGCACAAAGAACATCAGCGATTTCACAAGCGAGCAGTATCAAGTTCAAAAATGTTTGATTGAAATATGAATGTGAATGCCACAATTGTGTTGCTTAGTTTTGAATATCTCGTACAAAAGGAGCATTAAATAATTTGAAGCGATATGCTCTATTCTAGTTGTACATTATTGCATAAAAATGAAACTTCAGGGAAGCTAAATAATGTTCTTTAAAATGTATTTAATTCAGCATTCAACTTTTGTTATAAGTTTGGGTAGGTTTTATTTTTCCCAAAAGCAAGCAAACTAATGACACAAGGTACTTGCCTCTTAAAGAAGGAGCCCTCACATTCCCGCCTCCTAATTAATCCCATCCTCAAACCCCTTTTATTTTTGCAATAACGGTGGCCCCTGTTCAGTTGGGTCTGGTACATTTACAACTGAAGGGCAGAAAATGTCTTAGTAATACTTATTTGTTATTAAAAAGTGAAGAGAGACACACAGCAAAAAAAATAATAATAACCAGTGTCTCAGGAAAACATGCTGTCGAGATTCAGAAAGTTCACAAGAAATCCACTCTATTCAGTGTGGCATTTTAAACAAAAGATTTTTTTCCCTTCAGCATTCTCTGGTAAACATCCTGGTTAAAAGACAACCATCCAAGCCTGGAAGCTCATCAGCCTCTGACCTCAAAAATATTATATATTTAGAAATATGTATACAGTGACTGGTAAATCACAAAATTTTAAATGTTGCATTTTAAAGCAAATCCTATTTTCCTATGTGGTGATTAATAATAATCCATGATCAAGTTGATGTGTTCTCCACAAAAGTGAAATTAGAGTCACTCCTTTGGGAAGGAAGCAGTTCAGGCATTTCATCTCAGCTGTTAGGTAAAAGGGAAGCTGGTCAGTACATTCCTTACACTGCACTAAAATAATTGTTACATGCCTACAAGAACTGCATGAAGTGCAGAGTCTGAACCCTTTATTTACTTGCCTTGCACAATCAAACATAAATGGAATAAATAAAATGCATTAAGTACAGTGCTTTCCATTTTGAAGCTGCTGGCCTTACGCAGATCTCTAAGAAGTAAACTCTGCAGCCTCCTCTGGGCCAGAACATCAGTTGAATACTTGCAATAAGAAGAGAGAATCACATGCTATTTAAAGGCATTAAGCAAAGTGTAGATGTGTAATGCAAGTAACTTAGCTGTGCGTTTAGTTAATATGGAAATAATTGTTATAATGTAGCACTTCATTATTTATAATGCATTAAATGGAGATTTTTACATGATGCCTTTACAGAGCAGATAGTTCTTTTGTGCAACAGATAACCTAAGTACACAAAAATTACAAAAAATACAGAAAGGGTGAAAGATCTTTTAAAAAGCAATATGTAAGGTTTGGTGACTAAGAATAGATATTAACCCTCCAAATACTAAGCAAATAGGATTACAAACCCCTCTGTTCAGTGGTTTTATTCTCTTTTTATGGAAGGCATTTAAAATCTCCTCTCTGGTGCAGGAAAGATTGTCTGAAATACCTGCATATTTTGAATGGCTAAGCTATATATTTTCTGGTTATTTTCTTCATGCAGAGTGTGGGAAATATTTATTCCAAAGCCCAGATGAAGCAGCGATGTGAGAAATGTTGTAAAGCATCTCATGTTGACTGGAGCTAATTAACTGCCGTGCTTCACTGTTGTTCCCAGTTTTAAGCAGTGACACACAACACAATGCCTTTTATTTTGCTGTTTTATAGATTTTTGCTTAAAAACAGATTAATCCAGTGTCTGCACAATTTCAGCACTTTTTGCCTTAAAATGTATTTTTGTAGATACATCAGAAACATTTCCTATGCCATGTTGTTTTTTATGTTTCATAATAAAGTACAACTTGATAAACTACTCATACAATTTTGCCCTCTTATAAGTACAGTGAACATGTGAAACATGCTACTTTGTGATTACATTTTCAAATCAGAACTACATTTTTAGAGCTATATATACAAAGAAAATAAGCCTAAGCATAGAAAATTCTGAAAGAAACTCAGTGATTGATTTCCCCTTCTTCTCTCTTGTAGCGGCTAACCTTGAATCAGAAATAAATGCTGTTATCCTGTATGTTCTACATTTACCACTGCATATCTATAGAGATACATCTGGGGGTGAGAAGCTGGAATACTAAAGTGTTGTTTAAGTGCTGCAGAAGCAGGCAAATTGCTGTTGTGCAAATCAGATTGTTTTAATATTGAAGAAGTGGGAATATATCAGAATATCAGATTTGCCTTTAGTTGGTGTCACTGGAATTTTTACATCTGGAGAAAGTTTACTGCAGTGAATTTTAGTTAATACTGAAACAAATAATTACTACTAAACAGTTGGATTAAAAAAAACATCTTGTTTATTCCACTGGCTACATGCACACACAAGAAATTACACACTGTGTGACCAGCTGTAAATGTACCTATCACCTCTGCACCTCTTCACATCACTTCCCAATCCCTTCTCCTGGTTTCCAAAGTGCCATTTAAATTTTTGTTACTTGTTCATTCCTAGCCTTACTGACTCCAAGAAGAAGAATCAGAAAAAGGCAACTATACAAAACCATAGGGTATAAGAACAAGGCATCTGAAGGTTTTAAATTTAAGACTGATTCTCTGCATCACATAAGAACATGTCACAGTCTGCAGTAGGATCTACATCCCACTTTGCATCTGTTGAGGTCACATCTTGCCACCAGGCTGGGCTCAGCTCTCACTGCACTCCCAGGACATGAGGTTATGGGGTCTAGAAGGGTTCTGGGGAAGGAGGAATGGGCAAGGAAGGGACAAAGCGCAGGAAATCTAAGTTCTAGCAGGTCCTGGGTGAAAAGGCTATCAGCTGTTGGACTGTGGGAGAAATCAATCGCAGCTGAAATCCTGTGTATGATTTCATTAGCAGCAGGTAGCACCTATCTACTTCCCCAGCTGTTCTCTCCACCCTCTGTTATGTCAGGCAACCATGACATATTCTCAGACCCCTGTGAAATCACACTTCTATAAAGTGGAATTGGAGCTGAGAGGCCTCTTCAGGCTCAGGGTCAGTGAGAGCATACTATATCTTTTGTTTCTGTTGTGTTGCTCCTGCTGCTTCTGGGGATTTGAGAGCAGAGAGAGGAAGGAGAGACTTGTGACGCAATGTTAGTTGCATGGCTTGGCAGACTGCTGCCCAGCTCCCCACTATGCCAAAGACACCCAGAGGAGCCCTTAGTCTGTCATGGCATTGTTCTCTAACTCCACCTTCTTGCTAAGTTAAAATTCTTTTTGTCCCTTATTTTCTCTGGTTGAGGCTGGAATTCAGGCCCTATTGTGAGATGGTTAAGCTCTTCTTCATTTTCATACCAGAAAACAGGAACTTAAAAGGCCTTGTGTGTGACAGTGGCAATCTGCACAGAGGGGAAAGCAGAGATCCAACCCGATGATGAACACAGTTGGCTTTCAGAGTATTATTTTTTGTGTGTGCAGGTGAAGACACACTGAAACCCCACGTTGAGGGGTGCTTCCATGGGGATTAGGAGAATAGAGACTGCTGGTAGTAAATAAGTATCCAAACACCTATTTAATCTATTTGTATAGAATTAAATAATCAGAAAAAAGAATCCTTCTTCTCAGGACAACAATTATATCCATACCCTCATGTCCTTTCTATGTTTTTCACCTTCCCCTTTCTCTGAGCTGAGTTCCCATTACTACTACCTACACCTTTTTATTTTCATCCTGTTTTCTTCCACTCATAACCTGCTAAGATTTTGACAACAAAGTGGCTAAAAACTGTAATCATCTTAGCAGTAACAAGAGCAGATGTGTTCAGCTCCATGTTTTCTTCCTTAATATATTTATTCTTGGTTGACTTTGAAGACTAGATGCATTTGAAAACTGCGCCTGTGACTTCCGTACAGTCTTAGTATATTACCTGGGGAACTTATGTAGGTTCTGTATGTTACTTTAACTAACATCCCAAGTCTCCTAACTATGTGTTTTATCTAACATGGTCTAGTAATGCTCTGCCTTGAAGGCAGGTCACATCTTCTCTGAAAGTAACATGTGGTTCTCCCTTAGACCTCCCCTCGCTGGAAGTAGTTCTGTGAATAAGGAGACACAAAATTGGTTTTCAAATCTTATTTCAATAATCTTGTTCTATATGTGAAGCTAGGATCGAACAAATAAGAAGATGAAGCCTGATTATCAGCTTAAATGAGTAAAATAAAAACTGTTTGTCTAGATTAATTGAGATTTCTCCTTTCTCTGTTTTGAGCTTGAAAAGCCCCTTCTATCAGGATTGTTATGAGTTACTGAAACAGCCAATCAAAGTAGTTTTCTCAGCCCCAGTTAACTGCAGATACATTAGCATGAACTTCCAGTTTCTGTACCTTCTCCCTCCCTTTCACTTTGCAGTGCCTACTGAAAAGGTGTGATTGAAAACCATGCAGAAAAAGATGTATGGAGCAGGAAAGTAGGCAGCTATGGTGTTTAATATGGATTTTTGGTAATTAGAGTTACTGCATTTTCATGTGTCCTTGAGATAACAGGTTTGGATTGTTTAGCTTAGAGATCCATGTCTGCTTCCTGAAATTGGAAAGACCCCAGGATTTCATGTGCTGTGAAGTAATGGTGGTTAGTAATGATGGACTTGTCTGTAGAACAGTCTGAGGTGAAAAATAAAGCCTCTTGGTGACAAAGCAGGTGGCTAGGGAATTGGTTTTCTGACTAGTTCTCCCTTCACATTAGATGGAAGACAGAATAAGTACAGAGAAGCAATGTTGCTAAATATGTTGAATATTAACATAGGGATGGTAGTATTTTTCTTCAATTTAACATTTGTTCCTTTTCAATACTTCAGAGTTTTCTGGGAGTAAACGCTTTACAGAATTCAAGTTGGATGTAACATAAATTCAGATCTCAGGTTAATGGTGCTAAATTTGCAATGTTGTGGTCAATATTCTTGATATCCAATATCCTTTCTATTTTTTTTTTTTTTTTTTTTTTAAATCATGTCCTTGCAAGTTCAAAAAGATCTTGTTCAAGGGTTCTTCAGAGCCACAGTAAATGAGACCAAAAAGGGCCAGGATGCTATTGCCTGCATGCCACAGCAATTTCTGTATCACACTTTAGTTCCAGAAGGACATATACCTTTGAGTTAAAGTAGTGAAGTTCCGATCATAACACCCTTATGCCTTTCCTGTTAAGGATTTGCACCTTATCTCAGCTGAGCTTTGCCTAGTCTAAGCTTTCAGCTGTAGAGTGTAACTGTGCTTCCTTTTCCCTGTCAAATTAAAAACACATCTCATATAGGAAATCTTTTCTTAGTTATGTGTAGACTGATTATGTCATCTCAACCTCTTTGCTCCTGCCCTGGAATAGCACACTTCATTGATTTTGTATACTGAAAAAGACTTTCATATTCCTTAAATAAATATAACTTCAATATCATTCCTGCATTGGCATAGAAAAGTAGTGTATAAGAGGGAAGAGAATGGAGGTACTGGTTGTATTTGCTATGAATTAAAAAGAAAAAAAAGAGAAAGAAAACACAATGCATTCCTAAGAGTATAATGAAGAGAGAGAAAAGAGTTTGGATTGTGGCAAAGATTTTTGTTTCCAGTTGCTCTGTGAACTACACAAGCTACAGTTATTCTTCACATTGTGACAAGACTCCTTAAAACTTGTGGTTCTTTTGCTTCAAGGTATGCAGTAACTGTTTATGTTAATATTTGTTCAGTCCTGGTCAAAATAGAGACGTATAGCTCGTGCTCTAAACTAAGATAATAACATCAGTGAAGAAGTTAGAAATAAAATGGATCTTCAGATCTTACAGCATTACTTACTGAGTATCTTACAACGCTGCAACAGGAAGAAGAGCGGCTTCTCCTCATCTTCCTGGTCTCTTCAGCTTCTACAAAAATGCTGTATTAGAAACTACTTGGGAAGTATGTGGTGGGAGTGGTGTCATGGTCCAAAGCACAGCAAGAAGTGACACCCCTAAGTTTAATGAATAGTATAAAAAATGTTGAGCTACAGAGTCTGCCTGTGCAAGAGCCTAGGAGAAGAGGGATCTCAAACCACCAAATGTGGATGATGTCATATTTAATAGTGTAATTTATTGCTACAAGGCACCCCTGGAAACGTCCAAGAAATAATGAAGTTCAGAAATCTTCCAGAAATACCCCAGATAACTCTCTTTTGAATCAATTAGTCCACACTTACCCTCTTGATCACATTGTTTTAAAAGCTGTATTACTATTGACACAGGACAAGACACTAAGTTATGCAACTTACTGGTCTGATCTGACCTTGTCTTTTCTATAAAAATATTTTTCTAAGTGTACCCATTTCTTTCTGGATAATGTTCTAATATCTGTAAACTTCTGAATGCTCAATTCATACTCATTTCTTTCCAATACTCTCAGTAGTACCACCATTTTTGCCCATGTGATAATGTTCAAATATATCCCCATGGGCCTTATTCCCTTCATTAGAGCCTGTTTGTTTTTTTTGCTGCAGCTCACTGTTGGAAATGAGCAGCAGAAGTCCTTCTCACTTTAGTCAATAGAAAAAAATAAAACAAAAAGTGAGGAAGAAAAAAAAGACATTCTTTCTGCTGCTTCGTTGAGGATTTCTTCAGCAGTCAAATCTGCCCTCACTTGTGAACATCCCCAAAATACTCATTAGAAAAGCTAAAAAGAAACTACAGCATAAACAAAAGAAGGGAAATTCTGGTTGTTTTGAAGCTACTCATCTAACTTTTCCACAGATCTGTTTTTGATGACACTGTTTCCGCACCAGCTCTAGCTAGAAAGACTTCTACAACCAAGAAAAGCCCTGGTTGCAGGTTGTATTTCACTGCTTACATTAAAACAGCCTATTGGTGACCCTCAGCACATTTCTGAGACTTACCACCCATGGCCATCTATATTTCAGGACAGAACTTCTCTGCATTACTCTGTTGGAAAACCCATCCTTCCTTAGTGACAGTGGATTGCCAGAATAGCCAAAACAGGCTGTGATCTGAGCCCACCTGCAGGCTGATCAGCCGCCTCCTGCTTCTAACAAGAACTGGATGAGGAGCCTCTGGAGAACAGGATTTTTTTTTAATCTCCCACACTGTTTTTGTAGAGCCTTGCAAATGTTAGCATTGCTCCCTGTTCTTTCTTCATGTTTGTTCCCCATTCTTAGGTCAGCTCTTCTCATTACCTTGCAGGAAATAATGTGGGAAATTAAATGCTCACTTCTTTTGGTGTTTGTTTTTTTTTTTTCATCTCTACACATTTTTTTCTTACCCTTAAGAATGAACAATATTGTACATCTCAGTTTCCTCGGTCAAAGTAAAACCTTTGCTGTGTAAAATTTGTTCCACTCCTTCTGTCTTCTATTTTCTGTGGAAAACCAACACACATTCAACCACTAGCACTACAAGCAGGGAAAGAAGAGGGACAGCAGAGACACTGTGATGCTCGAACTTGTACCCCAGAAAGCTTGTCATTCCATTACTCATCTACCCTGCTCAAGCCTGATTTAAAACAGATTAAGCTGTGGACTGAGATGCTTTCATCTGTAAAGCACTCTAAGGCAAAAAGAATTGCTCATTCTTTAAGCTTGCAGAAAAAGACCATACTTGCCAACATGACACCTTTCGATTAAGAATAATTTCTTGATGTCAAAATCAGTGCATCCTACATTCTGTAGAGAGTATCTTTGAGTTTTGCTGTTTTATTTCCTTAGAGTAACAATTATTTAGCAAATATATTTCTGCAGCGTGACAGGAAAGGAATGAAGAGCACTTTATTGTGTAGACATATCATGGTGAACATCAGGTTTAGCAAGGGAAAATTATGTCTGTGATTATGAACTGAAAGAAAAAGACGAACTGTAAATAAAACACAGCCTTAGGGAAGGAGCAAATGTCTGAGATTTAAAAGTTATCCTGCTACACTGATCCAAAGGTGTCATTATTGAAAAAAATAATAATAATAATTTAAAAAAAAAAAATAGGAAGACAGGCCAGTGTGCCTCCTGCAGACCTAAAACAAAGTTTTAAAAGTGTTAGATTAGTCCAACACTCATCAGAAAGTGACAAACAGAGCAGACTGGAAGCCGGGTTTGGGGCAGGCTACACATAGGAGCTCTTGATGTTCCACTCCAGAGTGCAGCTCCGCACTCAGCAGCAGGACACAGACTGCTCAGAGCAACTGACTTACTTTCAAAAATGTGACTTTTTGCTTCAGTGCTCACAATTGGGATGGAGTGACCCGGGCAGCATAGGCTGACCAGTCTAGAAAATGCTCACTGTATTAATATTATTTTGTTACTTACTGGAGTAGACTTCCTAGGGGAAAGAATGACAAAAGAGCAGTGTGTTATTGGTATCATTGCCTGTGGGTTATTGTGGAAAGTGAGAGGTGATAAAGAGCTGTTGGCTGTCACCAAGGAAATGCAGGATAACTTTAGGAGGCGTAATATCATTGTACCTGACCGGGTCAAGGTTATAATGGTGGTTGTTGGGCATGTGCTGATGCTATTAAACCTCTACTAGTGTAGAAGGGCTCGATCCTATTCTGCTGGGAGCAGGAGGAGGGTTCGCATCTTAACTTCGGTGGGAACACGATCGAGTCCAGACCGTCTTAACATAGAACACTGGTAGCAAATGACTCACACGGGAGAAAAAAAAAAAAAAACAACAACAGCCTAAAATTTTAAATGAAATGACCCTCCATATTTAAGGAGTTTTTGGAAGGTTCGTGCTTGACTCACAGCAAATTAGAAAAGACTTTCTGAAATATCTTAACGACTGGGATAGAAAGGAAGAGGAAAAAAAGAAAAAGAAGAAAAGAAGACATTCCAGTTTAAAGAAAATATTTCTGATGTCAGAGCGTGGCACTTGAAAGCTCTATTTATGTGAATGTCGGTAGTAAAAAGCATCCTTCTGGGGCTGGCCAGCTGAAACCTGAGCACAAACAGAAACTTGGCATCTGAAAGAGGAAAGAATCCTGAATACGGTGGGGATTATTTTTTTTGTTTGGTTTGGTTTGGTTTTTGGTTTTGTTTTTGTTTTTCTTCTCCTTTTCACACTGTTTCATCCTAAATTTAACGTATCGGACCACTGCAGGCAGGTGGCGTGGTTAGGGTTTGGGTTTTTTGTTTGTTTCTTATCGCAGCTCAATGCCGCGGCTAGGGTGGCTTCTCGAAGCAAGCCCAGCATCGGGACCTGCAAACACCGGCGAAGCCGCGGACCCACCGCGCACCCGACGGAGCCCGGCCCCGCTTCTCCCCGGTGCCCACTCCGGACCGGGCCTGGCGGCTGCGCGCAAAGCCAATGGTGCCGCGGACATTTCCGCCCCGCGAAGGGCTGCGGATTGTTTTTAATGTCCCGCTGTTTCCTCTTCAGTTCTACCCGTGGAATTCTAAAAGCGCTTTGCGCTGCAGAAAGCCGAGTAATGGGGCGCTGAGGACAAAATTCAGGGCTTGAAAGAATCGCTCAGTGCCTCGAGAATATCGCTTAAAAACTGCTCCGAAATATTCCTCGGCTTTTTAATTGAAGTAAACAAAGTGCAACAAATCCTAACTCAAATATGATTGCACTGAGATTAGGCTCTAATTGCTTAGGGTTCAGGTGGAATCTGCAGGCTAAAGCCTAGAAGAACAATCTGAATTTCACAATCATTCTGTCAAAAGCAAAGAGATGAGAGCCCACACGCTTACTAACAAGTCATTTTTAACAGTTACAAGCTTCTTACAAAGACCACACAGGGAGTCTAAGAGATGCAAATCTAATCCCTGGTCATTCCGTGGGCCTGCAACAAAGATGTACTAAAGCCCTAATAGAAAAGAAATCAGTTCTCTGTCACCAGCTCCTGGTAAAATCTATTAGAGAAAGTAAGGATCTGGCATTTACAGCGGTTGCTTTTAAAGGTTAAGGACAAGTACATATAAAAGGCATACGTATATATATATCATATGAAATATTTAATAAAATCTGCTCGTATTATTCCCAAGGATTAATTAGTATTTATTTGGTATTCACTGAGCAATAGAATTATCCATCCCTTTGTTCTTTTAAATGTTGACAACAGAAATTTAAAGAAAAATGTTTCAAAGTGTGCTGGTCCGTTTTTTTTCCTCCTTTCTTCTCTTTACTTTTATTTATTATTTTTTTTCTTCACTATTCCCACTTGCAAACGCAAGCAGAGACCACAGAACTGGGGTCAATCTCCTGCCAAAAACTCCGTCCCATGAGGAGTTTGACCAAACATGAATATTCAAGTGAAACGAATACAGAAATAAAGAGAAATAAAACGTCCCACAGCGCGGTGGCAAAGGACACATGGAAACATGCAGACGTGCCACTTCTCCTAAGTTTTGGTTGTAATGAGATCATCCTTTTTCTCTCTCTCCTTCGCTATATAAGGAATTCGTTCTATCACTCGGCAGATCTCACACTGATGAAGTAGGGACTCTATTATACCTTTGAATCGTTCAAGTTAACAAATACAAAAGTCGTTACTTTTTAATGCGGCCGAACGCATCCGCAAGGACGCGTCTCACTGCGTATGCATACATGCATGCAGATCGGCATTGACACGAAGAAGCCTCACGCTAGTTTTTAGGTCACTGTGATTCGTGGAAGGCTCTCTCTTTTCGTGCCCTGCCCCAGTTCCCAGCCCATGTCCCAGTAACGCGCGTCAGTGAGGGCGCAGTCCTCCAGTGTTCCACTCGCACCACGCGATTTGGTTAAGTGGGAATGTGCCTGCCTGAAGGCTGCTGGGTTGGAGTAACCCTTCTGTTTTTCCTTTGAAAATCACTGGTAATAAAAATAAAAGATTCACCTGTTGATGGACTACGAGTTTTTCATAGTGGGAACCGGAGAGGATGGAGGGGGGAGGTCTTAAATTATCAAGGGAACCCGCGGTAACACTCCTGAAGGTGACACTGCTGTTCTGACTTATGACTGCGTTACCAGTGTGGTATAGATCTGAGTCCTAACAACAGCTGGACGATGGATCTCCCACACCAAAAAAAAAAAAAAAAAAAAAAAAAAAAAAAAAAAAAAAAAAAAGAAGAAACGCTCTCCAGTGGTTGTGTAAAAAGAGGGGGGTCCGGTCGGAATTCGACGGAGGTTCTGCTCGGATCTTGGGGTGTTTTACCGGACTGGGGATAAGCTCGAAGCTTCCCGTGGTCCTGCCGCATCTTTAAAGGACAAACAAAACGCGTTGAGCACAGACGGCCCAATTCTGTCTGTACACCTCTATGGGGACAGCTTGTGTATGCAATCAGCGTCTGAGCTGGGGCAGAACTTTTCCTGAGAAGAGCGGTCCCTTTTTTCCCCTTTTACCACCTTCCAGGTGGGCGCCAAGAGCAACAGTGCCCAATTTCCGGAGGAACGGGACAGGAGATTGTAACTGTGGAACGTCGGGTGGAGAAGGAACCTTTCCCAAAGCTCCAAACGCAGCCTTGGAGGCTTTCTGCACCACTTAGCCGAGCTTTAATTAGGGCTCAGAACTGATGAGCTTCTGCGGAGAGGGGAGCAGGTGCTCCTTCCTTCCTTCCTAGGGGTAGCACTGTGGCAAACCCAAAGGGGATGAGTTCCCCACTACCTTCCTTTGCCAAAGAAAAGGCAGCTTTGCGGGGCGGTAGAAGGGGCGCGGGGAGCCGGGCTGTAGTGGGGGGATTTGGGGGGGTGGGGGGGACGGGGGTGTGCTCTGCGAGTCAGGACCCATCGAGGAAACCCGAGGCAGCAGCAAGGATGTCCGCACAAACCCGCTCGTCGCCCTCCTCGAAGTAAGCGTGCTCTGCAGAGCAACAATAACAGCTTGTACCTCTCCGAGGGCAACATTGATTTATTTATTCCAATATTTATTTATTTACCTTCTCCTCCCTTCCCAGGAGCTAATTTGGCCGTTTGAAGTGGAAGAGAATTACAAACTGGGTGGGAGCGGGGAAAAGCAGCGCGCTGGGACGGGCCACTGCGTTCAGCCACACGAAAGCTGTACCTGTTGCAAATCCTGAGCAGCAAACGGGGCGGGGGGCTGCGCCCGGAGCTGGGGCGCTGCCTGCAGATTTAACGCGCTGTCGGCAACGCACAACCACATCAACAAGTAAATGAGGGAAACCGGAAACGTCAATTAATGTGCGAAGTGAGGTGCTGGGAGAGCCATCATTTCACTGTTGGTTCCTCGCAGGAGAACCTCAGCTTTTCTGCCCGCTCCTCTCCTACAGGATGATTACGGCAGAGGGTGCGTAGGCCTCCCGGCTTTCTCTGGGCTCAGGGAGGTTGAGGAGTAAGAAAAACGTTCTGAGCAAGCAGAAACAGGGAGTGCCGTCCTGCTCGGAGGAAGGACTGCTGCGGGGGGCAATGTGACGGGGTCTCTGCTCTTTCAGCGGCTCACCCACCCCCGAAATACGTGCGGTGGCTCTTGAGCATCCTTTCTCTGCTCCGGCAGCGATACGGAACCTGCTGGGAACAGGAGAGGGGAGCCCCGGGAAATGCTCCCCAGGATAGAGCTCCGCAGTGGATGGGCTCTCCAGAGCAGTGCTCCCTCGGACAGGATTGCCCCGGGCAGTGCGCTCCGCTCCGCAGTCGCTGGCCCCAAGCTGTTCTCCGTGCACGTGTCCCTCCTCCGGGCTTTAATTCAAAAGCAATTAAGCAAAATAAAAAATAAAAACAAAAAACCAAACAACCGACAACAACAACAAAAAACGGCGCTCTTAATTAAATGATTGTTAACCCCAAGGCTATGGTCAGTCAACATGATTTTCCAAGCACTATTTTTCTTGTTGTTTTTCTTTATTCATATATATATATATATCCTATTCGGAGAGTCTCGGTGTAAATCAAATCCTTGTTTTCTTAAACAACTAAATAATATTTTCAGGTAGAATATTATTTTTTAAATACTGCGTGATTAAAGTATCCTGGAAAAGCTTGGAAACGAAGAAAAAATATTTGGTGTTCTACGATTCTCTCACCTACCACCTACTCTGAATGCGTCCTGTATCTTCCATCATGTCCGGCCCTCATGATTGCAAATAGGGCTGTTTTCAAATGGAAATAGGACTTCCAAACTGATTATGTGTATTGAATCGGAATCACTCGCTAGATCCTCTTGTTTAAAATGTATTGAAAAAGAGCTATGGTTGCCCATCTCTGAAACTGGCTGCTTCTCATCTCTGGGAGGTCGATCTATTTTTCAACTTTTTGCCATTTAATAATGTTTCAGCTAGATAATTACGCTGCCACTGTGGAAGGGCGATGCAGTGACACAAACACCCCCTCCCCCGGTATACCTCCACGCACACAATTCCCGGCGCACTTCTCCAACTCCCTGCGCGGAGCCCCCCTCTGTGCCCTCCCCGCTGCCCGCACCCACAACCCAGGCTGCCCACGGGTGTCCCGGCACCTCACCGCCACTCTCGGCGGCCCAGGGAACCGGGATCAAAAACTCGCGAGCAGACAGCACCCCACGAGGAGGGAGATCCCGACGGCAGGAAACGACCCCGCCAGGCTCCCCCAGGGCTGCTTCACACCTTTCGCCCTAACTTTCCCGTCCAGGAGCTGCCCCCCCGCCGACCCGAGCCAAGAAAACTTAAAGTCGGGCTGGGGGATGAGGGGGCCACAGGGGCCCGAGTCCGGGCTAGCTCTGGTGTGCGGGGGCTGTAGGGTCACCCGCTGCGGGCAAGGCGACGGTCAGCACCAAGGTGGCAGCGCTGGGAGGCTGACCTCCTGCCCTTCCCCTACGTGCATTATACCTTTCAGAAGCCACAAGTTCATGCTGACGCATCTTGTCCTGGAGCTTTTTTGGGACATACCACGGCACTTCCCTACTGTTCCCCTTCTCGATGGGATGTGTTGCACGAGGGGCAGCCTTGTCTCCTTCCCCCTGCCCCCTAGCTCTCCGGACCAGCAGCAGGAGCAGCCCTGGGCCGGCCCTGCGCTCACAGACCCCGGAGGCACCGTCCTGTGTGCCAGGGGATGGGGTCGCTGAGAACGGCCGGATCCCACGTCTAAAAAGTAAGAGGGGCACGGGCGCTGCTCGCGGGTGAGGGTTTTGTTCCCCCTGGAATCGCAGCATCTGGGACCGCGGGCGTTTGTGCCTTGCCTGGAAGAAAGCTGGGGCAAAAGACGCCCGCCGGGCACCGAACGGCGCGATGAGGCCCGTCACCGTCCCCTGAGCAGTGCGACCGAACGGAGGCGAAAATTCGGCCCGCTTACTGTTTCTCCAGCGGGGCCGGGTCCCGCCAGGCACTTTATCTGGACGAGCGTGGCACAGGTCGGCGGGCAGCGCTCACTCCAAAGCTACAGCTCCAGTGCCCCTGTTCCCCAACGCCACAGTAGCCCTACAGACACCTGTGGGTTTTCGTGCAGCCAGAGCTGTATCAGGACGTGGGCGCGCACATCTTGCTTAACCGCCCCGCGCTGCTCACCCACTGCTTCTACTCCTCTTCGCCATGAGCGAATGCGGAGATGAAGGGTACGAGGAGCTACGTACGCATCGTTCCGCAGAAGGAACAGTGCGGTGTGAGGTATAGCGCACAGGTTAAGAACAAATTCCCAGAGGAAGGAGATGTGAGAGATAGAGGTGGCATTTGTAAGAGCTGATCTGAGAAACAGCGGCAGCAACAACAAAAAGTTTTAAGGAACAAAAGCAGACGGACCGTGTCCCAGAGTCACGTTATTAGGTCACTAACACGCTGGGATGAACTCAGCCACTTCAGCAACACCTCTGCTACGAAGCAAAAAGCCGGTCCCCGCGAGCCCCCAGGTGTGCGCACGTCTGTCGCACATCATTACGTGCGTGAATTTACTCCCTCGAGAAGGACTGCAGTAAAATCCACCAAAACAGACGGAAGTGAAGATCTGAACCTCGCACTGCAAATATCTTTTTTTTTTTTTTAATCTTTTTTTTTTTTTCTCTATTTTTTTCCCCTTTTCCTTTTTCCTTTCCCTTTCTGTTTGAACTCCTGTATACATGCGCTTTATTCTTTTCCTTTGCACCGTCAGGAAGCACCGTACAGATGAGCGCCCGCCAGAAGACACTGGGAGTTCCCATCGAGCAGACGGAAAGGGTCGCACACGTTCGCTAAAATCGGCGGTGTTCACTCACTCACTAAAGAAGCGCAGCTTAAAAACCGATATAAAATTACTGGGAACGTCCCGCTGTGTCTAAGAAACACCTCCCTGAAAGCAGTTACCATCACATTCAGACTTAGTTATTAATGAGAGACCTGTGGCTGACAGTGGAACTGACCCAAGCAGCGTCATTTACCTGCTAAATAATTTTAAATTAAACAGTTTTAGGTTTTGGTTTTTAGTTTGTTTGCTTGTTTGTTTGGTTTTTAGAAGTTCTTTTAGCCAGTTCGGGACTGTCAGTTTCCCGTTTCTTGCATAGATAATGCATTCGGCCTTTCGTAAATGTCTGCTTTGTAATGTTATTCTAAAAAAATACCAGTTTTTCCTCCTCCCCCCTCCCACTACCAAAAACCTTCAAATAGAAGATGAAATGTCCCAGGCAGCGTTTGCACCTCTGGGATCCCCAAGACTTCTCCTGCACAGTGCACTGTTTTAAGCATCAAAACGAATTCAGTTCCGTGTTACCCAAACCCACCTTATTCACCACCTTATTTATATTGCTGCCCAGAGCCTTAAGAGAAAGACATAGGATATAGAAAACTTTGACCTTACCTGCTCCCTAACGTGCTGCAGCCAGAAAAAATAAAAAATAAAAAAATAAAAAGATGAAAAAGAAAAAGAAAGAAAGATAGCAAAAAAAAAAAAATAAAAATAAATGGGGGGAGGAGGGGAGAAATGATACACAAAAAAAATCATTTCATATTATTCACCCCTTTGCCAGAGATGGTGTTCTCTCTACCTCATAGCAACAGCCGCACTGGGACAGATCTCTGCATGCGTTTGATGCACACAAACAGTGTTACTATTACTTAGGGTTTGGAGATTGGCTTTTTCCACCCCCCCGAAGGGGATCATGAGAGGAACAGCGGTCAGACAGAAAAAAGTATTTCTCAGCTTTGCTCCCGACACGGCCGTGGGAGGACCGCACTCCGAGTCCCTCTGCACAGCAGCCGACCCCAGTAGGGCCGGGGCTGGGGCCCAACGGGGTACCTGCACTCTGCCACAGAACTGCCAAAATATCTCCCCTCGCTCCGTGGCAACTTGTCCCGGACTCATCTCGGAGCTGTCTCAGATTACACTGATGGGGACTCGCACTGGCGCGCTGTCTGTGGGCATTGCGCTGCCGTCGGAACGCTGCGGGCAGGAACGCGCTCTCAGCCCCGCTCCCAGCGCGGCCCGACGGACGGACATGGCCCCGGCTCCCAGCGCTGCCCGGGACTGCGGGGCACAGCAAACTCACGGCTGGCTGGGGAACAGCAAACGGGAAGGAGCCCTCTGCTATTGTCGTGGGGGCGGTGGTAGGGTTTGGGGCTTTTTGCCTTTTGTTTTCCACAGGTTTTCTTTCCCTTCCCCCTTTTCCTTTTTCCTCCGTGCATACTCCACGGCAGTCAACCACGAACTCCTACTTACAGCAGGAAAAATGCCCTCGGCGGTTCTCCCCCTTTAAAGGGCAATGCCAGGGAATGGGGAGAGACAGGAAAGAGCCATTCCTCTCTGGGTCCCTCATCGCCCCCATAAAATGTCCGATAAAGGAGCAGTCATACTGGGAAAGATGCATTTCTCCCATTAGTTCAGGTTTGAGTGTTGCCCCCCACTCCTCACCATCTCATTCTCCAAACTTCTCATTGATTACCGAGGGACCGAACGTCGGCGTACTGCAAGAAGTGAGCGTTCAGACGGAGGCACTGATTTTGATTTAGAAAAGCTGTGCAGTGCCTTCGTCCCCGTGAGCGACCTCGAGGGAGAGCGGGGATTAAAATGTATTAAGAAAAAGAAAACCACAAAAAACACAACGAAGTATCTTCATCCTAATGTAGACATATCCACTTTATACAAATAAATTTATGATAAAAGCAATAAAGCAATGTCATTAAAAAACTCTATAAAATTGTTAAAGGGCAGTTTGTTTGCGTTTCTCCTGATTGATATGTAAATACAGTTTGAACTGTGTTTGCTCGGTCTCTAGTGCTTAATAAAGAGATGAATTCACCTTTCTGTGGAACAAGTAAACAGACTTTAAACTAAGCCGACATCAGACAAAGTGGAAACGAGTTTATTTAATCGAAACTAAATCTAGTTTAAGAAAGATAAGTCAGTGTACATAATAATCCATTACAGTAATTACACCCACCACCAAATATGTGTTTATGAGGTTGCCGAGACACAATAAAATTCATTTATTTCCCCCGAGGTCTGTAATGAGAAGTCACCGGCTGGGTGTCTGCTGCACATGTCAGCCCCACTTTTCTCCAGGGACGGAAGGAGTTATTTCTCGGCTGTTTTAAGGCCTTTCAGTGCTCCTCAGCTGTGAACGTCTGAAAGGACGCACATATTCATTACATCTGAAGGAGAAATGTCGACTTGAGCACAGCAGTGTCCACCTCGGCCTTGTGCATTATCTCCGTCAGAATCACAGCATCGTTTAGGTTGGAAAAGACCACCAAGATCATATAGTCCAACTAACCCCCTATTGAAGAATCAGCCGAATGCCCACCGGTCCCGCTCCCCTCGCAGCGCCGTGGCACGCTCCGGGGATCCCCAGCACTTCTTCCTTTGAGCAGCACTAGGGGCACCGAGGGGCTGAGTTTAACGCGTGTGTCCGAAAGGAACGTGGGCTCGGTAGAGAAAGTGGGGAAAAAAAAAAAAAAAAAAGAAAAGAAAAAAAAAAGAAAAAGGAATATTCTTTGGGTTAGTTGAGACTGCCCCTGTGTAAAGCGGGACGTAATATAAAGAATGAAAGGTCTCGAAATTCCTGCTAACACACGTGATGTTCTCTAGTTAGAAATAAGGAGTGGGGTGGCGGGAGGGGGGGGGTAGGGAGGGAGACGGGGGACGACGACAACGACTGGGGACGAGGGGGGCAGAAAGAATCCGATAATCTTTTTATTCATTCTGTCTATTTCCCTTATTCTCCATCCAAACCGGCACTTGGTGTCCGAGTAACGCCGGTTATCTTATATCAATAAAGGGCTTTCGAAAGCTGCTACTTAAGCTGGAGGTTGGTTTGTTTTCATTCCGGCAATCTGCTTGCTTTCTCCTCAAAAATATGAGCGTTTCATAATACCTCTGTAATGCAGAGAGCTTTCAATGACTGCGAGTCGCTTCCGTGGTTTAACCGGGGTGGGGGTGTGGGGGGGGGGACTGGAGGGAAAAAAAAAAAAAGAAAAAAGAAAAAAAAAGAAAGAAAGAAAGAAAAAAAGAAAAAAATAATAGAAACCGAGCAGCAAATGCAAAGGTAATAGTGAGAGGGCCTTTGGGATGGGGGGTTTCTTTTGTTACACTCACAAAGGGGATATTTGGGACCCGAGAACGACATGAAGTTCAGGATTGTCCAATATGAGCTGCTTCACTGGATATGCTTTATGTATTTACAGCAGAGTTAATATCTAATTGCTCGCATTACCCATCAAATTTATCTTACAACCGAAGGCACCTCGGTTTCCCGGCCGGGCGCACACACGCACACACATTCACACCCACATCTTCTGCATCTGCTTCTTTACTCATTTCCCAAAGCGCTACAAAAATAAAGAAGAATACAAAGGGGGAATAAAAATAAATAAATAAATAAATAAGAGAGAAAGAAATAAAAAGAAAAGGGGAAAAAAAAAAAGTAAACAGAAAAAAACGGAGAGAGGGGAAGGGGGGGAAGGGAAAAAGAAAAAAAAAAAGGGGGGGGGGGGGGGAGAAAGAAAAAAAGGGGAAAAAAAAAAGAAAGAAAAAAAAAAAGAAAGAAAAAGAAAGTCCAACCTGTGCTACGCTGAGCCGCTGCCTGCCCCTAACCCCCCGCATGGAGACTGGGGTTGGCACTTACAGGAGAGCTTCACGGCCGTCTGTCTGGGAGGTGTGTGCGGGTGGGAAATTCAGTACAGCCCTTTAAAGAAAGTTAATCCAAACTACAGTTCGTACACAATAAACTATCTTTTTATTTGGATTATAAATAAGGTGACTGTACTTCCCTTAAAATACAAGTACATAGGAAAACCTGCTAGAAATGTTTTTTTTTTCTTTTCTTTTTCTTTTCTTTTTTTTTTTCTTTCTTTCTTTCTTTTTTCTTTTTTTTTTTTCCTTTTTTTCTTTTTCTCTTTTTTTTCTTTTTCTTTTTCAAATAAGGTATTTAATCTGGACTCTCTTTAAAACGGCCGCATGTCCTACACTGCCAGCACGTTTGTCGTTAGTTTGTTTCTAGTGTCATCAGACTTCTCCCTTCTTTCTCCTCCGCGCCTTTGGCATTTGGCTCTCTCCTCCCGGAGCACTTCTCTTTCTCCGGCAAAAAAGGACCGAGCCCCCCCCCCCTGCACCCGGTAGTGGCAATGAGTTCGGGCCCGATCCCATCCCCTGCGGCCCGGAAGCTCCGCGCGTTCTCTGCGCTTTCACTCGGCGCTCGGCCCCGCGCTCCGCCACCTCCCGGCGCTGCCCCCCCAAGCGGGGGCGTCCCGGAGCCCGCAGCGTCCCGATCCGTTTCTATCCAACGCGAAAATAGAGATGGGGGAAAGGAGGGTCAGTCAGGAGGGAGCCGAGGGAAAATAAAATTTAAAAAAAAAAAAAAAAAAAAAAAAAAGAATATTCGCAATGTGTATAATTTATTAGAAGCTTCTTATGAACTATATTTAAGCCAAATATCTACATAAGTTACAACAGGAAAAGGCGGCGTGCGCAAAGAACAAACTGCCGGAGGGTTTACGAGGGGACGATCAGTGTCCATAAAAAAGAGGGGTGGGGTTGGTTTTGTTGATTGTATTTTTTTTTTCTTTCTTTTTACAACAAAATATACAGGATACTAAAAACTATGGGTTTAGTCCAACTTTTGACAGCATTATACAGCTACAGGTTCACATCAAACGTAAAGAAAAGCCAAAGCCTCGTGTGGCCCCCCGGCTCCACCTCTGGGACGGGGCTGGGAGCGGAGCCGGGGGGTGGGGGAGGTTGCTCTGTGGCTGCGCGCCGCGACCGCGTTTTTGGGAAAAACCCCAACCCCATCCTCCCCAATCTCTATATTTACATGCAAGTCCTAGACGCTGGCAAAGGGTCCATCTGCAATCCGAGCCTTCGGGCCATGCCTACCGACGGGCCCCTGTCTGCAGACTGCTCCGTGGTTATTGGTCAGAATTGGTTTAACATCCCACACAGCAAGCTGGGGGGGGAAACGGGAAAAAAGAAAGACCCAAAACTGTCACAGTATCAGCGAACGGAACAAAAAGTCACTGTGTCCCTTTCTCTTAGGGGTTCTCAGAGAACCACTCGGTAAAACGGGGAAAAAAAAAAAAAAAAAAAAAAAAAAAAGCTTTAGGGAAAAAAGAAAAAAATAAAAGAAAAAGAAAAGAAAAAAAAAGAAAAAAAAGTAAAAAAAGTAAAAAAAAAAAAAACAAAAAAAAACAAAAACAATAAAAGAGCAAAGGAAAGCACCCAGTACTTTGGACAGGACAGAGATTTGTGTGACTGGGAAAATCTGCTTTTTTCTTTTTCTCCTTTTGTTTTGTTTTGTTTCGTTTTGTTCTGTTCTGTTTCGCTTTCTTTAATCCTTTCACCAGGTCCTACCGTATAGTAAGGTGGAGCAGGACATGGCAGTGCCATAGTCAGAAGTGGAAGAGTTCAGGTGAGACAAACTGGAGACTTGGCTCTGCAGGGAGGAAGGGCTGGCCGAGTGCTGTCCCATGTCGGGAGACTGCCCCGCACTGTTTGTCTGATGGCTCTGATGCTGTCCGAGGCTGTTGCCATTGGTAGCTACCGTGATGGTCGTGGCCGCCTGCTGCGGGTGGCTCTGGATGGCTGCGGTGGGGGTGTTGGAGCCCGCCTGGCAGGGCTTGCCATCCTTCACCAGCACCGGCACCGCCACCCTCCTGGGGGACTGCTGCTGCTGGCAGGAGCCGTTCTCCTGTTGCATCTGCTGCTGTGCAGCCTTGTCTTTGGCCTGCCGCTTCATCTTGTAACGGTGGTTCTGGAACCATATTTTGACCTGAGTCGGGGTGAGGTGTATCATGCTGGCTAAATGTTCCCTCTCGGGGGCGGAGAGGTATTTCTGCTGCTTGAAACGTCTCTCCAGCTCGTAAACTTGGGCCTGGGAAAACAGGACCCTCCGTTTCCTCCGCGGCGTGCTCTGCAGCGGGGCCATGCTCTTGCTCACGTCCCCCAGGGAGCTCAGGCCGCCCATGCCGCCCATGTTCATGCCCGATGACGGCGCCATGAAGCGGGAGACTGCAAGGCAGAAGGGGCGCGCTGTCAGCGGCTCGTTTCGGCCCCGAGCTGCCCCCGTTCCCGTCGCCGCCGCCTCTCGCGTTCCCCCGCCGCCCGCGGGACCCCCTCTCTCCCGGCCCGGCCCCGCTCGCCCCTCGCACCTCCGGCGTGCCGCCGCACGGTCCCTGCAGCTGACGGCTCCCGCGACCGGGGGCTCCGGCGAGCCGGGCTCTCCCTTTCCCCCCGCTCGTCCGCGGCTCCAGCGGCTCCGCTTCCCTTCGTCCTGCCGGGGTCGAGCGGAGCGCTGGGGGCCGGGCAGTGCCGGGTTCCCTGGGTCTGTGCTCCACGCCGATGCGCTGCTGCCGGCTCCCCCCTCCCGCCTGCCGCCCCGGGAGCTGCCGCGAAAAGCCCGGCGAGGGGGGACGGGGCCCGATCCTCCGGTAGAAGGATGAAAGAGGCGGAGGGGAGCGAGCGGGGTCCGCGCCGACTTTTGCCCCCGACGACCGCGGGGCAGAGAGGGGCAGAGAGGGACGCAGCCACCCCCCGGTGGACAGCCGGCCCCGGGCTCACTTACTTGAAGAGAAGCGGGGGTCCGGGTTGGTGCCGTACCATCCTGTCGCTGAAGCGCTGTTCCGCATGGTGTCCTGGTAAGGCGGGAGCTCGCTCATGTTGCCCAGGTTCCCATTGCAGTAGCCCCCCATAGTAGCGTGGGAGAGCTGGGGGACCCCTGCCGCTGTCATATGGTAGGCGGCAGTCACCGTTCCGTTGTGGCCCATGGGGTGTTGCTGCATGGCCGGCTGCGAAACCTGAGACTGTCTGTAGGCTGATAAGGGAGCCCCCAAGTTACTGCCCTCCATGCCCACTTTCTTGTAGCTTTCCTCCAAAGGACTCAAGATGTCAGACACTGAGAAAGGAGTCGTATGCTTTGGGCTCATCGACATGATTCGGCGGCTGGGGAGAAAAAAAAAAAAAAAAAAAAAAAAAAAAAAAAAAAAAAAAAAAAAGGAAGGGGAGGCAAATCTTTTTTTTTTTTTTTTTTTTTTTTTTTTTTTTGCCAAATATTCTGGTGTTGCCTTAACGCCGATCTTGTTGGATGTACACGTAACCGAGTGGACGAAGTCCGCCTTAATTGGATTGAGTGGAGGCTCAGGGCTGCCTTTCGTTTGTTTTAGCCAGACGCCAGGTTTTAGGCTGCCACCAGAGGCGGGGCATAGGCACTAAAGCAACAAGACAATAGAAGCCTACATCTTGCCCAAGATAATTAGCTTACATGCTGATGACAAGGTAAACACCTTTAAGTTTTACTTGTCAGGATTTTTTTTTTTTTTTTTTTATGTCTTAAAAAAGAGAGAGAGAGAGAGAGAGAGAGCGGCAGGGAGATGGAAAGAGAGAGAGACCCCGTGAGCAGAACTCATTTTATTTTTCTCGGGGGTTACAATATTGTGGACGGGTAATGGAGAGCGATGCCTAAAGCCCCCGTCTGCCTGTATGGAAGGATTTCGGATCAGCCGCGGGTGGGCAGGCTGGCAGGCGGCAGTCGGGAGAGCTGCGGGCACGGGACTGCTGCCGCTGGGCACTTGGGCACTGAGAGCGACCCTTCTCTGCCCCCCAGATCTGCCCGGAGCGGCTCCGCAGCCAGCGATCCGCACATCTCCCGCACCTTAGGCACCCCTAGGCACCTGGTATCCCAGGAACCTTTCTGTACCCTCTAAGACCCTCGGTGTGAGACCCCCTGTGCGAGGATCGTTTCTCTCCCTGAAGCCACAAGTTCCATTTACCTTAGGCTTTCTTGTCTTTCTTGTCTTTTTTTTTTTTTTTTTTTTTTTTTTTTTTTTAACCTCAGAGAGAGGTGGAAGATGCAAATTTACAAAAACGAGCAGCAATTACATTGCTCCGAGAGACACACTACTGAAATAGCATAAAGCAAAGTGTCTCTCGTTATTCCCAAAAGCAAAGGCTGCCCCAGCCTCCCGAGGTCCCTCTGAACCCGAAACTGCACTCTAAGGTTATTTATACAGCGCGGGAGCTGCATGAAGAAGACCTCTCGGGTCATCTGCCGCACCACCTTGCTAACGAACTCCTGCCACTTAGAATGAACCGCAATTTCTGCCATTTTCGGATCGGTTGTGGGATCCTGCGTAAGAACAAAAGAGAACCCACTCCCATCTCCACGCACACACACGCGGCGAGCAGCCCGTCACAGCTTCTGGTCCCCACGCGCGTACCTCGGGGCGCTTCGGGAGGAAGGGAGGAACCTCCGCTTTAGCAATTCACACCCCGGCCCATAGCCCTGGGAAAGTCGTTTAATAAAGCGATTACCTGAATATTAAGGAAATTACAGCGAAGGTACAGTTAACCCAGTGACTTTGAAGTGTCAAGTAACTATTTAGTAATTGCACTTGTAAATATATTGGTGCTCGGCTGGTTCGTGCTTAAAAATGCAAAAGTGCACTTGCTACCCGGGAATAACTAAATATCTTTGTCTAAAGTGGCAGCGTAAATAGCCGGTCGCTTTGTGACTGCGCTCGATATTAGCGCATAAGGATCATTTTGCCTCAATTGGGAGGCTCTCATTCAGTAGGCAAGAAACCGTTTAGGAGAAAGTAGGTTCCCGTATGAGAGTTAACATCCTTCAAGTGTAAGCCTCAGCCTTGATTACACTTTAGAGCTCCGCGAGAGGTGAGCTTTTCCACACACATACACCGGGGGATTTTCCTTCCGTCGGGCCCTCGGCCCATCTGGCCCCGCTTGGCTCCCCCCAGCCCCAGGGTGGGCTCTTGGGGGTCCGCCGAGTCCCGCGGGCACAAGGGCTGTTTCAGGCTGAGGGCGGCTTCTCTGAATTCGGCCTCTTTCCTCTCTGGACCTTTGGATCACTTCCTACCAGATCCCTGGGGCATTTATTTCCCCTTACCTCCCACTCCCACGTCTCTTCTCTCCCCATCCCCCTTTCTGTGCGCATTTTTCAGTAAGATCTTGGGGTTTGCTCCTGAAGAGAGACCTCACCTCGTGGGGTTTTGTTTGTTTCTGTTCCCCTCGGATTCCTCGCCCATCACCTCCGTGCCTGCTTTATTGGCCTTTAAGAACAGGAGGGTGAGGATAGAGGAAAAAATAATACCGAAGGATCCACCGTCACATCAATCCCGGGAGGAAGCACGGCGGTGCCCCGTAACCCGCAGAGCCGGCGCTGAGCTGGGGGCTGCCCATACTACACCATCCCAGGCACCGCCGCTTCTATGGGGTGCGCTCGGGCAGCCCCCGAAATGCTGCTTGGTGAAATGGAGCCGAACGAGTCCGGCCCTGACCCTGCTCGGGGCTAGCGGAGGGGAATTAGAGAGAGAGCAGCGGGGTGAAGATCTTTAAGTGGGCTGACCGCTGTCTGTGGATACTGAGGTTCTGCACCCCGCAAGATCCCACCTGCAGTTTTGAGCCCCTCCGGATCCATCCAGTGAGATGGAGCAGGGCAGCCCCCGATCCTCCTTACCGCCCCAAGTAGCTCTGCGGGGCCAGTCGAGTCTCGGCTGCTCCCCTCTGCCGCCCTTTCGGAATCCACCCCTCTCCTCTCGGCCCCCACTGCCGGATCTGTGTCCGCACTCCCCCCGCCGGGGCGAGGGGGTCGGGGGGGGGGGGAGAGGCAGGGAAGGGAGAGCAGCGCTCGGCAGGTCCCTGCTTGGGCTGCCTCTGAGCTATGTTCGTTTACCTGATGCTGCAGCTTAGGGACTCGCTCGAGGTAAAAGGAAATGCTAAGGAGGAGAGCAGGGAAGATGAGCCGCGTTTTGCCTGGTGGAAGCATTTTCATGAAAAAGGCATGGTCTTCACCCCGTGTTTGCAGAACGCGGCTACACGGACGTCCCTTCAATAGCTTCTGACCCCACACAATCCGTTTGATAACACTCGAGAGGTGGAAGAATGTGAGACTTTGTCAATCAAACGGTGCCAATCCCAATGGAAACGGTGCCACCAACACCGCAGCGCGTTTCCTCATCAACTGGATTGCGGGGGCTGGGAACTCAAGGAGGGCCTTTTGAAAGAGCGCGCAGGGCTCTCCAAAGCCAACAATGTCTTTTTTATGAGAGCCGTTGTGCTTCCCCGAAGGGAGCCCAACGTGCTTGGCCAGGCAGCGCCGCGAGGGGCTGCTGGAGGATCCGCCACCCACTGCGGGGGGCACAGAAGGCTGCTCAGCGCCCACTCCGGGCCCTTGTCCCAAACGCTTTCCCCTCTAAGCCCCCCCCCCGGCGTCCGTGGCTCCCGCAGAGCAGAGCTCCATCCAGGGTCCAGCCCCGAGCCAAGTTGGCTGCGGGCTCCTGGGGTAGAGGAGCAGAGGCCGAACGATGTGTACTGCACTACTCAAATGCAACTTTGTAACAGAAATGCGCGAACCCGCTCCGTGCTCTCAGGCAGGGAATCCAGTTTAGAACTGGTGAGGTGAGAGCTGGGGTAAACTCTTCCTTCTGTGCTGCTTATTAGTAGAAGCATACCATACACGCAGAGATTCAAATTCCCCTCCCAAAGCCCCGAGCCTGTAAAAGGGGAGAGATGCCCCGCGGGAGAACTGGCTGCGATACTTCCCTCTTGGCCGGCCCTCAGAAGGACTTCAGCGCCGGTGCCTTATGTGAGTCGGCACACCCCTCCAAAGGAAGAGTGTGCCCGGCACACCGCTCCCGGAGCCCGGGACGGGGGAGCAGGAGCCGTTCCCGCAGCGACCGCGCGGGGCGGCCCCGTGTGGCTGTGACCGCGGGCACATCTCTGCGCCTGAAGCGCGGTCCTGCCGAGCGCTCGTGTTGGTGGGGATCAGCGGGACGACTCGCTTTCGGGGAATAGCCACCCTTCCCCGGTCATTTTGTGAGGCTGAGGAATGCCTCAGCGGACGGATCACAATCTCTTCCCCTGAGGTAGGGATCTTAGCAAGCAAACCAAGCAAAACCCCAAAGGGAAATTCTCACCCCTCCGCAGTGCACGCCCAGTTGCTCCTCCAGCTGCTCAGGGCGTGGAGCATTTCGCACGCAGGGCCCACTCGCGAGGCTTTGTCCTCCTGAACCACTTCTCGGCTGGGGCCCGAACTCTTCTGACCCGATGCTCCGACCCCCGGCTTTTCCTCTGCCGGGCCGTTCCCGGCCGAGAGGGCCAGGGAGGGGCCAGCAGTGAGGTGCCAGGGCCGGGCTCCGAGGCTGCCGGGGCGGGCGGGGGCCCCGCGCCCGGACCCAGTGGCACGCCTAGGCCCGGCGCCTGTTCGCTGCCCCAGGGGGTGGCTGCGGGCACGGAGGGCCGCCGGCAGCATCGTGCAGGGATGTGGGTTGGCACCTGCCCCGGCACCATCATTATCAACAATTAGCGCAGTGGCTTCATTGCCACTCCGTGTGCGATTCCTGCCACGTCTATAGATTGCCACAGTGTTGCCAGTACAGGCGTGCAGGACTTGTTGCGGCCCCAAAGCATCTTTGGTGCTGTGTCAGAATGTGGTTTCGCCAGATGTGGCTGAGGTAATTTGCAAAAAGTTATATGCTATATAGTTAAAAATATAGGCACGGTTCAGACGTAAATACACACAACAATACTTAGTATCAGCACATACCTACAGACAGAATCCTGCCAGGATCGATCCATTTATCAGTTTTGAGATACAGCTATCAGTATATTACTTCAGATAACGCAGGAGTTACGTGTTTGTGTCTATATACCCAGATACGCACGCACACACGGCGGGGTGCATACCTTCGGGAGCGGCTGAGCACGAGCACATATTTGCGCTCACATTTCTGGTCCTCAGCTCTGTCGCCTACACATATTGACAAGAGGAAACCGACCCACAGGTGGGCCACCTGCCAGCCCGGTCCGTGCCCTCCCCTCTCCTCTAGAGACGACGGCGACTCCCATCCCGGCGCCGGTGGGTACCGTGCAGCCGCCATGCCCGGGCACGGGGGGAACAGAAGTCCGCGGGAGGACTCGAAACCCCACGGGGGAAAGGGCTCCCGGCTGCCGGGGGAGTGGAGAGGCGGTGCGGCCCCCCTCTGCCCTCGGGTTTGATTTGGACACTGCCCTTGGACCCGTGCTGCCATTCGGAGGGGCGGCTCCGCGCTCACTCTCACTCCCGAGGCTGCTTCTGGACCGGAGCCGCCGCCCCGCGCCCGCCGGGAGTACGTGCGCTGGCGGGAAGGCGACCATTCCCCCTCGACCTTTCCCTGGGGGTAACCAAAGCTCCCTTTTATTTCCAGTGTCACTTCGGAGTCTGCCTTTTGTTCCCCGCTACCTCTCGCTTCCAGGGATACGGGCGGCTCCCCGCTGGCTCGGGGAGGGGCGAGCAGTTGCAAAGATATCTCATTTAAAAACGACAATGGAGTCCTTTCGACCAGTCCGGGTGGTGCCCTAGCTTTATTTTCGGGTTGGGGGAAGGGAATTGTTTGCTTTGCTTTTGTTTTCACAGCAAAACTCGAGGGCAAGTTACGGGAGGGTTGCGAGCAGCCCCGGCCCATCCCCACGGCCGCAAGGTACCGGGCAGGGCCACCCTGCACATCTCCGGCCCTCCCTGAACAGGCACAGCGCCTTCAGGCGCATCCACCAGCAGCTCCCTGGCTCTCACTGACTCCAAGAAGCCGAGGCATTGCCGCCGAAATCCTACCGTGCTCTCCAGTCTGTGCCTTGCTCTGAGGTCTCCTGGATGCTTTAATTCGGAAGGAAGATGACAGCTGGCTTGCCATGCCCTTGGCTTGGCTTTTTAAAATCCTTCCTATCTATCTATCTATCTATCTATCTATCTATCTATCTATCTATCTATCTATCTATCTATCTATCTACCTACCTACCTACCTACCTACCTACCTACTTTATTTATTTATTTACTTACTTACTTACTTATTGTACTGCATCCCCGTTGCTGGGGCTTCACCGCCGCTGGGAGGTTCCTAGCTGCGCCAGGGAGCGCAGGGCTGGGCCCGAGCCCGTGAGCTGCCGGGCGGAGTCGGCCCACAGCAGCCCCCCATGGCCACGGTGGGAAGCGCAGTCCTGGCCGGGGCCGGAGGGCCTCCGCTCACCAGCCCCTGTCGACTTCTGTTGGTGAAAGATACAACGGGTCAAGACAAAGGAAAGAAAGATACGGGATGGGGTTTTGCTCAGTCGTCCTCACAGGAGACTGTTGTCATTACGTGAATATCGGGCTTCAGTTGCTGTGTGTTGCTCCAGATCTAGAGGAAAGGATTTGCTTCTTGCAATGCTGTTGCAGGTCCTCTTCAATACCTACCCACAGAGGCAATATAGCATCTGAGAAGGGTTCTTCTCCCTCATCCAGAAAGTATCTATCTGTAATCAGTCTGGGACAAGAGGAGCTGATGGATTCTTTGTGCCTGCTCTAGGTGTTCTCTTTGAGTAGCACAGACAGTTCCAAATTTTGCTCCCACCAATTCATAGAATCATAGAACATCCCAAGTTGTAAGGGACTCATAAGGATCTCCAAGTCCAGCTCCTGGTTCCACATATACAGAAGATACTCACTCAGAAACTGCCTGTTGTGAATTCCTCTTCCCCATCTGCTTCATACTCTAGAGCCTATGGGCGATGAGCTGAGAACCTCTCTCTTCCTATGGGGACAGACTGGTTGCTCCATGCTGGTACAGCCTCAGTGCTCCATGTAGCTACAGCCTGATTGCCCATGTTGGTACAGCCTGGTTGCTCCGCGTTCTTTGAATGCAGAAAGTGAATCTGCTGTGCCACTGGGGCTGAGGGGCTCAGAGGGAGAGCTGTGATGGGTCAGTGAGCTGAGCTCTGCTAAGGCTGGACTGACCAAACTGCATGCTGTGAAAGGTAGCTGGATTTCTCACATTCAGCCTTAAAATCAACGTTGCATTTGAGTCTTAACTACAACTCAGTCTGCCTTGATTTTTTAATTTTCTTTCTGGAACAGGAGTTACAGGAGGCTTGCTAGGGAAAGATGGTCACTTCAGAAGACCAAGGGCAATTCTAGGGATGTTTCAGAAGTTTCCTTTTCACTTCATGGGAACCAGAGTCTCCTGGGAAGATCACACCTTCAGTCTGCCTACTACAGCTGTTAGGTCTAGCTAAGAATTGGTCTAAAAAGCTGCAGCACAAAGGAAGCCATCTGTAGTGAGACCCAACAATGAACTTTATTGGTCCTGCTACAAAATGTAGCAATGAAGCTGTGCATGCTGAAGCACTGCTTCCAGGCCTGAGTTTTATTAACCAGCTACGTATATGGCCCAGAGCGCAGATGTAACAGGTGCCTTTCTCTTGCCAGGAAAGAGTTTGGTTCAGCTGCTACATTAAGCTAGTTCTGTTCCTGGGTACCACCTTTGAAAGCGTTCTGTGCTGCAAACAGAATCTCAGACCTTCCTTATACAGTGAGACATGCATGGCAGAGAAGCTCTGCTCACCCTTTGAGACCTGTCTCACAGGGCAACAACTTTCCTTACTTCTGAGTTGCTGTGGTCAGACAGAACATCCTGGCGGCCAGGATCAGCTTAGGTTAGACTCCACCAGCAGTCCTGGGCTACCCTACAGTACTTCACCTTTCAAAGAAGTCTGTATCTGATTCACTCCATCACTACCTCCCTCTGTTGCCTTTGGTGACAATCTCACTTTCCATATTGATTGTCCATGGAGTTGGACTTTGTGTCCCATAGTACCATGAGGCTGTCATCAAGGTTCCACTCATGACTGAGTTCTAATGAAGATGTTCCAAATAACACCCTTGTAGGAGTTTTCTTTCTTTAGTCAGTAAACAGGAAGGAAGGAATGGAGTTAAGCTCGAGGTTCTGTTGGGTTGAAGGACCATGTGTTAGAAACCAAAGCAAAGTTTATTTGTATTGTGGCCTAAAAACTGCACTCAAGAACTTTCTAAAAGTCCAGAAATGTTTTACCTTTGAATTAGAATAGTAATTTCTATTCATATAAAAATCCCAAAACACATGTTAAAACAAGTCCTTGCTAGCAGCTTTATTTTCCGTTTCCCCAATGCTCATCATTATTAGCGTTCTAGCACAGAAGAGTCTCTGTGTAGCAGGACTATCTTCTAAATTACTTTGGATGATAGACATAATGAAGTTAAAAATTTCACTAATCTTCATCCTGTTGTAAATGAAAGCACATATTATACTTATTCAAAAAATAGCTAACCATAGAGTTAGATTCAAGTTACATTTTCAGTGTAGAAATGTTTATGCTGAAAAAGCCTAGATACTTTCTTGGAAGTAGTTTAATGATGTAAAATAGTCCATTAATGGATTTTGACTGCTGTGCAGTTTTTAAAATAATGTCCCATATAATTAGTTGTTTCATCATTCCTTTATGAGCTTTGCTTATTTCAAATTCCAGGGAAAGAAGGCTGCTAAGCTAATATAATGAGATAATATCCTTCAGAGGCATAAGTAAGGATATGAGATGGACTGCTACCCACATGGGTAATTACATATGCTCTGTTTCCAGAACTGGAACCGGAATGAATACTCCACAGCATTTTGCTGTCTTTGAATAACATTAACAGAAAGGGAAAAAAAAAAAAAAAAAAAAAAAGAAAAAAAGAAAAAAACCAAACCAACAACAAGTGAGTAACTTGTTTATGTATTAGTATTGGAGGAAGCAACCTGAGTTGGTTGTCCTTGAGATTGTGGAGTCAAACTCATTCAGTGGGCACTTAACACTGGAACAGGGAGAAGAGCCATTTTGCTATCCACATATATATTTTCTGTGCTGGCTTTGCCACTCCAAGGGGTGCCTGCTGCAGCTTCCCAGGGATGGGTCACCAGAAGTCAGGGAGAGGATCATACTCGTGTCCCATTGTGAGAGACAACTCTACAGGTGAATAAATGTGACACTGCCATTCTATATTCTCTGTAGGATCTCAGCACACCCTCAGATTTTCAATGGGCTTAGGCTGAGAGGAGGAAGGATTTCATGCCCTTTTTGAGGTGCTGTAGGAGGCAAAGATCTAGTCACAGTCATGTGGTCAACAGATGGATGGGGGATCCAACCTACTGGTGTTTTCTGTACCAGGTGGAGAGTGGGGGGGGGGGGGGGAGGGGAAAGCCAAGTATTTGGGTGACTCTGTATCTCCACAGCTGCTGTTTTGGGACTGCAAACAGTGCTGTAGAATGTGCTCAGGAGTGTGTGCGCACTGTCATCATCTGGAGGTAGGAGTATGTCCTGCCACTTTTCCACCTGTGGCTCGGGGCTATGCCCAGGGTAAGAAATAAGTGTTGCGTTTAAATTCATTGGGAAAAGTCTCTGGTACTTCCAGCCCTTAAAGCTTGTATTGTAAAATGTATCACAGAATACTTGCTTTTCATTATTGCACTTTGGCTCTTTTTCAAGTAAAAAATATTTTTCCTGTGTGTAGGCTGGAAACCTCAAATGGAAATACATATTTCATGAAGCAGGGGCTTCCTTTTTTTTCTTGCTCTGTGCATTGCTTGCTGCAGCAGCTGACCATAGCTGCTGATGGGTAGCAGCTGGAGTCAGTGGTGTCAGTTGTACCAGGGCTGAGGGCTTCAATAATGGCTGCCATGACTGACTTTGCACTGGCCTTTCCTCACTCCTCCCTTCATTGGGATGCCAACCATAGGCTTCCTCCTCTTTATCCTAGCCTCACAGACTTATTCTCCTTACTGCTGTCGCATGTTCAGCTGCTTACCAGCACTGGCAGCATACTTGTGAGAGCTTGCTTCAGTGCTGGAGCAGTGGAACACTGCCTGTTCTCAGGAATGAGACTCACAGTTGAACACCTTCTTACATAACACAAAGTTGTTCAAGTACTGGCAATACTATGTGGGCTGTAGGGTCTTCACACTTAGGAAAGTTGCGAATTAACTCTGACCAACCACTTCAGAAATAAGAAAAAGATGTTTTATATGGGCACCTCCAAGAAATTCAGCTTCTATAAGAACTTACCATCTGCTATGGATACTCAGCTCTTCACAGCCTCTTCCTTGCAAGGCATAATGGCTTGCTGAAGGCACACCCCTTGAACTGATGGGCTTCTATAAGTTTTCCTTTTCTGAATTAGTCACTATGTATCCTGAATTTGTACAACATGGTAAGAAATGTTAAGAATTTCTTAATGGTAAGAAAACTTTGCCTTTCTCTCAGGCTGCATGCCAGTCCTTTGCAAAGCTTGAAAATATTTGTTCACTTGGTATTTATTCATATAGCTATTCTTTATATCCCATTTGACTATTCTGCTGCAGATTCAGATATAAGAACAGTTCCATCTCCCTCGCATCCAGTTCCATTTCTCTTCAGTTTCATTTCCCTCAAGGTCACTGTTAGGTGATGATATGCAGTAATGTCCCCCATGAGGTGCAGTTTCCATTAGCTTTCCCTTTCAGAGGTGGTCAGAGGTCTAAATTCTTACATGATTTGTTTTCTCGCTTCTTAGAAAATAAGATTCAGTTCTGATTCCTCTTCTATACTGATGAAAAACGAGCCACTTTCAGATATTCCTCCTTTTCCTAATGAGGCAGTGGCTCCTGCCTCTTTTTTTAAACCAGCAGAATGTTTTAGTGAATAATTTTCTTAATCATCATGCAATGCTGTTTACATAAAAATGATCTTGATAGCAGGAAGAAATCACAATGCAGAACATATAACGCACATCCATACATTCCCATTTGAACAGCAGAGTACACTCCCCGATGCATCTACATGGATTACAGTGAGCAAGTAAAGAATACTTTTTCCTGTTAAAAACAAATCATTTTCTGTAGATGAGTAAAACTATAAACTTCTCAATGCAAGGATGCAGTCAGCTCAGTAGATGTAATCCTTGTTGAATCAAACATGATTCAGCATACAGTGTGCTCCAGTTATGCTATTTTGGCAACTGAAGAAGAAGGAATGACAAACCAAGTGTCCCATTCTTCCCTTAACAAAGTGCTATTTGAAAGTTTATAATCATTTGAGCACTGAAATGGCTTTTTTTTTTTTTTTTTTTTTTTTTTTTTTTTCTGATTATGAAATCCTAACATGTGGGGGCACTTCAGCACCTTGCTGCACTTTAACTTACAAGAGTGTTATTCCTTTAAAGTTAGCACTGCTTGGTAGCCTTGTATTGGCTCTTCACACCACTTGAGGGGCATGGTAGGGCTTTACAAGAGAAGCTGGAGACAAATGGCCCCGTACTTTATTATCACGGTCTTTGAATAAACTGTTGTGGAAGTGAGTTTGGAGAGAAACTGGGGCTAGCATGTCACAGGAATCAGCGATTCAGAAGTATAATATAAATATAATAAAATAATAATATAATAATATAAACATAATAAAAATCCCTCTCAATGTCATAGTATGAGAGAGGAAAGCTTAATCTTTATTCTTTTTAACAGTCTACGTTCACATCTTTCTTCTAGAGCCAGTTTCTTTCTAATTATTTATTTAAATGAATCCTTGCTACATCTCCTTTCTTTTCCACATCACATGCTTCATCTTTCTCTTCAGAAACAACCAACCAAACGAAAACAAACAAACAAACAAAAAAAAAACATCAAAACAATAGGTTTCCTTACTCTCCATCCACATACATAGAGTTTTAAGTCTGGATTCCGAAATATAATTGTATGAACTTCAGTAGTTACTCCAGGAGTACTTGAGAGAAAAATCAGGGACAAGCTCTCTTTTAACTAAGTAAAGTCTACTGTCACAATAGTTTAAAGCTTTGCAGTACAATATGGGATGTGTAAGAAAAAAGTTCATTTTTAAAAACTACCCTTGTACCTTTTGTAAACTCCTGCCAACTGTGAACATCAGTGGGTTGTTTTTTTTTTGTTTTTTTTTTTTTCTTTTTTTTTTTTTTGTTTTTCATTTTTATTATTTATTTATTTATTAGATTTCTTCTAATGATCCAGTTTTGCAATTTTCTTCTCCTCTAGACCAGACTAAAATTCTTTCACATCACTGCATCTGGTAGCTCTGATAGTCCCACGGCTGCTTAAATTATTTGTGTACTTACAGATGAATCATGAGAAAAAGAAAACAAACTTGAACTCTACCACTTCTACTTGCTCAAATACATAATTTTAATGAGCCGTAAATTTGCTGGAAAAAGCAGTATCAGTTTTCATGACACAATCTATTTGTGAATTGCACAAAATAACAGGATTAGATGGGCAACTAGTCTGAAAGATTTTTCATTCTTAATTGGAGTAGAGGACCAAGATTCCTGAATAGATCTGAATGAGCTTACTTCATCCCAAAGGCTAGTGCCTTCATCCACTTGTGCCAGCTGAACAGCATCTCACTTCTTTAGTTGACTTCTGCAGAAATTTGTGTATTTGATAGAATAGGGGAAACTAGAGCCCAGCAGCTCACCACTGAGCATGGTGACAATTACAGGTTATGCATTTTATACCCAATACTATTTTTTCCTTTTCTAATGCTTTGTCTATTCTTGGATGGTGGTATTTTTTCACTTTTCTTGAGGGTCTATCTCCTCCTGCCCCAAATATTTCCAATGTTAAGCCATTTATTTTCTTGCTAATTCTAGCTACGGTTTTTATTCACTCATTTAGTCATTCCATCACTTTTAGCCACAATTTGTCTGTCACATTTTTATGCTATAGATATCCTGTTTTATCCTGCTGGGAGGCGTTGACTCACCCTAGAAATACTTGCTTCCCTATATTGCCTACAAAAAGCACTTTATATAGCTGTCTGCAAGTTGAAATCTGCATATTGACATCTCCAATTAGCTGAGTTGAATCTAGCTCTTCTTTTGGTCATCAGCACCACCTCTGAAGAGTGACTGTTGATGGGACCCTGCAGTATTTAGAAATCCTCTTTTTCAGAGCTGAACTACAGAGTTAGCCCAGAGAATGAAGTACTAGCCCCTCAATTTCTGATTGTTTCTCTTTGCTCAAGATAGAGCATCACTACCTTTTATCAAGTGTTGTTATTCAGTTGCATAAACCTTTTTTTTTTTCCTTTTTTTTTTCCTTTTTTTTTCCTTTTTTTTTTTTTTTTTTTTTTTTTTTTTTTCCCAATTGTATAAATGCAGACTTTGGGTTTCCATTCATTGGCATGGTATATTGATGGTATATTGCTGTAAAAGTTCACATCTGTCTACCCCTGCTCTTCTCTTACCCTTACTCTTTGAAATAAAAATGCAGAACTACTAAATGAGATTCTTTTCCTTAATTTGCAGTTCTCAAATGGCACTTCTTTTTCTTAGCTTGGATGGCTCTCCTGCTGTTCACCACATCAGTAAGACAGTTAGATTATTTCATTAGTCATAGAGCATAAGAACTACTTGCTGGACAGCACGTTTCAGAGAGTGCTTCCTCTCTACTTTTAATATATGCATAATGACGTGGACGACGTGATTCATCACTCCAATTAAATGGCCTTGTTCTGGGCTTTCCTTCATTCCTCCAGATTCTTCACTTTCTGCTTTTTCCTCGATCAATTTTGTGTTTTTATTTCTAACATCTCCCCAGGTTCCTTTAGTCCTTCCTTATTATACATCTGTATGAGATGATGTCTTCAGTGAAGGACAGAAACATGTTCCAAGGAAGAATCAATGCCATCAGTATGTTACTAACATTTTTTTTTTCTTCTTTGTTTTTTTGTTCACACTAAAGATATTTAATTAAATCAAAGCCAGCCAGTTTCAGCCTCTGTAAGAACCCTCTAGGCACCTTCTCCAGCTTGCCACATTAGCTCTTGTTGTTTCAGTCCAACAGCCCATTTATAACTCATGTTTTAGTCCTCTTGAAGGAAATTAGTGCAACAGAACAAAATTCTAGAGCTTTAGGAAAGCAAAGGTGACATTTATTTTAAAGAAAACTAGCTACAGCCCCTCATGTTACTTTCCCACAGATTTAATTTACTTGTTTTCTCATATCCATTACATCATAAGTACAACAATGCATTTGTCCAAGCAGTTTTTTTGAATCCTCACAGCATTTCTTGATTTTCTGTTTGCTGGTGGTACAAGCAGAATTTTGGATTGGACTTTCACACATTTTGGGAATTAAATTTATTGTGAAGCAATACCCTGACTCCAATTGTTTATGTCATCTTTCATAAATTTTACATGAAGTAGATGTCAGTTTCTTTTGGGTGCCTTTATAGCTACAGCCCATAGAATCATAGAATAGAATCATAGAATTACCCAGGTTGGAAAAGACCTTGAAGAACATCACCCCTTTGTATTGGGGTGCTGTAACTTTTCTACCCCACTCCCCTGCCTTACTGGAGCAGAGTCCTTCAAGTCTTTGTCTGAAAATAACATTCTTTAAGCTTTGCCAGTTTGGCCGAAGCTGATCATGCCCTTAGTTATTAATGCAGGTATCTTGGGGTTTGTTAGTTCTATTGAGCTTTAAGCATGTTATATATTTATGATCACTTACAGAGAATATTCAAATTTGATTCAAGTAGTTATCCAAGGGCTTCAAAGGATTTCCATTTATTTTTCACATCGTGGGATTATTTATAGGTTTTGATTTATGTGCAATTTACTTACTTTATGGATCCAATCAACAAATTCTAAATATGATTTGTTTGCTCCTGATAGTCCCCTAAAAATCTCAGCCTGGATAACAGCCATCTCAGAATCTAAGTTTACATGGCACATTATCAGAGCACTCAGAATGGAAAAGATCCCATCCTCTGTGATCCTATTTGATTTTGGTAGAGTGACTGAAGAATACTCTAAACATGGGACAAATAAGTTCCATATCTCAGCGCAGTCTGTTGAGCAGAATCAATTACAAATGAAGGGTCATTCAAAGGCAGCAAAACATTTAAACTGTAATTCCTCATTTTGCAACAATGAGTCAAACAGCACTGCACAAGCTCATCTTTTGCATGTTTTTGTTCAAAGTCTATGTTTTTTAGTACTGGTGGTGTTGCCAATGAACATGTTACATATTTATTCTATTCCAAGGTCAAGATTTCCTGAGAGGATAGAGATATACAAATAACTTACATTTGATATGGCTGAGTATTCAAGCAGCACTGCTATTGTAAGTGATAACAAAAGACAAAATGCAAGTCTGATACTTAAGGCCAGAACATGTCGTTTTTTTGAACCTTTTGTAATAAAATGAAGGAATAGAAATTTTATCTCCCTTAATAAAAATCTATCTATTTCTTTGTATGTTTAGTTTGTGATGTCGGCTTTATGAAATGATTTGAGCAGCCTTTGCAGTAAAAGGTGATTCATTAATGCTCCCAAAGAATTACATATTATTTTTTCATATACATCCGTATCCAGAGGTCGTTACTTTCTTGCCAGAGACGTATCTGAAGCACTGTATTTTGGATTTAATTACAAGATCCTTAAATTCCAGCAAAGAAATTCTGACCTCTCTTAGGTGCTGGTTTAGGAGTAATTTTGTAACATAGCTGTTTCGGAATCACCACTGCTATTTTATTCTTTCTGTGTGCATGCATTTCCATAGGGTACAGAAGAAGCCAATTTTTCTCCCTTTCTTTCACCAGAAAGTACAGAGTCTGAACATGAGTGAGGTGGTGCAGGATTGGAAAAGCAAGAAAAGTCTTTCCAGAGCATTCTCATGGATCAGCCTGAATAGTGGAGAGAGTGTGCAGGATGAAGGGATGGAAGAAGAAAATCCAGTAAGGAAGGAAAGAAGAAAGGAAATCAGAGAGAAAGGAATGGACTGCATATGTTCTGCTACCAACTACAGAAGCCTCCCTGCTCTCCAGCACCCAGGAGTACAACACTGACTGCTGCTGCCCCAGTGGGTTTACTGCTTCCCATCCCAAGAGAAGACCACCTACCCAGGGTCAGGTCTGAGCAACACAGATGTTACTTCTACTTCAATGCTCCTGATGTGATTATACTGTTAGATTCCAAGAAAAACTTGACTAGCAGGAACCTGTCCCTGGTAGAAAATGCCATTGGTCTCATAAGAAGTGCACTGAAGTTGCAGACCTTGTTCTCACAACCAACAAGAACCAGTACTGATTTGAATATATTGAGAGCTAAACGTCGAATGCTGTTCATATGCTTGGTGCCTCTAGGATGATTTTTTCCAAGTACAGATATTCAGAAACTGAGCTTACACATTCAAATATCCTAACAGAATTCTTTGGATTTTCCTCCCCTCTCCCTTCCCTCTCCTCAGTTTCCCCTCACAAAGGAAGTTGGCCTGTTAACAAAAATGGTGATTATTTTGATGGTCCATGACGAAAGACTTATTTGGGAAGATTTTTCACAATGTTAAGTCTTCAAGCAGTAGAAAAGAAGAATATCAGGAAAAAAATAAATAAAGAACAAGGCAATCAAATCAGCGAGCGTCCAGCCAAAATCTACTTGCAGTAGGGAAAGAAATAATTTAAAAGCAATGAACTTAATCAAATTTTCATCTTATTCAGATCACCTTATAGAGCTTGAAAAATCCTAGGGAAATCCAGTCCAATCTACTGAACACTAAAAGCAGTACCACATCTTAAAGAAATTCCAGTGAAACCCTTACATACAGTCTACTGAAATCTTACCACAGACCACCCAATTTCCCAGTAAAGCAGGTTCTTCTTGTAACAGGCAAAAAGAAAGTGAACAAAGTGAACAATTTCAGGAAAAATAATAATAATTTTTCTTGACTTTGGTTGGCAGTAGTAGCTGAGCATGTTTCATAAATTTTCTTCCCCCCCCCCACCCCCCCCCCACCTTCTTATTCTCAATTCTATCCATTTTGCTCTGATCCCTGATTTCATCACAGCAACATTTATGCTGCATGGCTTCAGATCCCCTGGGAAATAACAGAGAGTATGAGTCCTCAGGATCATGAGTTTCTCTTTCCTTACTCTATATAGGAAAAGTCAGTCCCTCTTCTTGTTTCTTTCTCCAGACACTCACCTTATCTTGCCCTATTCCAAATCTTGTGAAACCAGTTTTCCAGGCAAAAGATAAACAAACAACCAATCAAACAATCAAACAAATATGATGGATGGACAATAGAGCCTGGGAAACAGTATTTTCAGATTCAGAACAAGAATCATGATCAGGCTAGAAGTTCTGGGCAGGTGCCAGATGATGCTAATTTAGTTGTCAAAGTAAAAGTGACTTTGTGGGTCTCAAGGAGGAAGCAGATGACTCTTCTACTGCTCTGCCTGATAGGAAGGAATGGAAATTTGATTCTAAATCTAAGCAGTGCCCTCAAGATTTTCAGACTATATGGATCTGACCAGTGGGATCACTTTGGTGACTCAGAAAAAATGAGGTAGGCAGAGACATTGACTGAAGACAGGAACACTTAATGCAAGCATCCCATCATAATTCTTAAATTAGCATCAAATACTCAGTGGTGAGACTGGGAGGGAGTGTTCTGTTAGGTCCATCAGCCTTCTCATGTCATATCTATTGTTTTTGGCTTGTGGATTTCTTTTCCTATTCCTGTAAGCACGAAGTACAACTATGTAAGAAACCACCTTTTGAGTCCTCCAGATTGGTGAACAATCACTGTGTTACATTTCCCTCCCTTCAAGGATGAATTAATTGTAGCTCCAATAGACCTTTTCTCGTGCTTCAGAAGGCTGCCAAGAAAGCAGATCTACTGTGAAAGTCTTAACATTTGTTCTCTCAGAAATTGACGAAGACTTTCTGCCTTCACATTTCAATACATGATGTGTGCCCTCAGATTTTATTAATCTTTCTGCAGATCTGTTGCTTTTGCCATCAGAGTGCAGCACTGTCACCAGTTTCCTTCAGGGATGTGAAGCTTGCATAGGACCAAGAAAGGAAATTTTAAAGGGGTAGAAGAGAAACAGAATGTCACTTGGGGAAATTTATTGTGGAGCTCTGGTCTCTGACTCATGCATGAATAAATCCCAAATGCTAATTCTAATAACTCTTACCCAGGAAACAGAGTAAGTTCAAGGTTAAAATCCCTGAAAAAAAATGTAGGATAACCTTGCTGCAAGTCTTGCTAACTTGTATATACAAAGAAAGAAAACATTAGTGCCAGACCTCTCAGACAGAGAAATAGTAGCTATTCAAGTACAGAAGTTTCTATTCCCTGAGAGAAAATTCAGGGTCTTTTTAAGAGATCAGTGTGAACCACCCATGAGCTGCAGTATCGCTTCTGCTTTCTCCTTGGGAGAGATTCAAGCAGTGTTAGTTAGAAAATGCTCTACAAAATATTTCTCTCTCAAAATGTTAATTGCTCAAAAACAGAGCATTTCACAAATACATTCTGTTTTCAGTCAGCTTTTAACAGAAGTGTTTCTCAGCCCTCTGCTCACCCAGGAGCATATTTTGTTCCACAGCCATAGCACTTAAAACAGCCTTGCTGTCCTTTTCTCTCACAGAAGGAGGGTCTGGTTTGGAAGATGTATTCTTCTTTTTTCAGGTGTTTAGTTGGAGACTGTGCCCCAGAGCACCCCACCTTGTGTACAGCATCAGTAGGCTGAGCAGTGGGCACAGGTACTGCAGATCAGGAGGCTGCCTGTGTTCTGGGATAACAGGCTTCTTCTCTTAGCTGACTTTTGCTTCTTTGCTTTGCTCTCAAGTCAGCCATGCAGAGACAACTTTCTGAGCAAAACTGCTTGTCCAAAGCAGCTTGTCTTGGGGCTAACTGGAGCTGGAGAACTGACAACTCTTTTGTACTCTGTGCTTATCAATCTCAGCACAATGCTCAGCCCTGCTATTCAGGTCAGTCCAAGTCACAACTAACCTTACACCTGCTCCTCAACCTGGCCTGGCATTCTGAAGCCTGCCTCTGTTTTTCATAATAATGACAATTCAAGAATTATCTGTTCCCCACTGAAAACTCAAAGTTAAAAGCCATCACAGCTGCTGCAGAGGCTTCACCAAAAGCCGTATCAGCAGTTTCTGTTTTAAAAACATTTTTTTTTTTTTTCCACCCAGTCACACTGATGCAGCTGCATCTTTCGGCAGAGCCATCTCTGTGGCTGATTTGCCATTTTTTTTTCTCACTTTCCATTAAAAATATCTAGGGCTTTCAACACCTCAAGACTTAGTTTTTGAAACTCTGAAAGTGAAGATTAAATATATCACAGCATCTGGAAAAGCTCTGTCAGACCCAAGGTCAAGTATTTTGCATATTTAGAGAGAGGAATATCTTTGTTCTACCTCCTGAAAGCCGAAGTTGCTTCAGAAACTTGTGTTGTTGTTAACACTGTGGAGATATGAATGCTAATGAATGCCACCTGATGAATTTGAAGTGGTTTGACAAAGGCAACAACATGTAGACAACCAGGAGCTAGTGGGTTTCACTCATGTCACTACTAGACAGTATCTCCTGAGGGGTGAAGGCTTTTGCTAGAGTCATGCTACTTCCTCAGGGTGCTTTCATTTCTCCACAAGAGCCCACTGATCCAGTGCCTGCCATCCCAGGTGCAGGTTCCTTCAGAAATGGGGACAGCTGCACAACAGTTCCTTAAGTCATGGAAAAAGAAAGGAACATAGTGGTAAGAGTGTGTCCCAAGCTGGTATGAGACTTTCATCATCAGCCTTGTCTGGGAGGGGCTGGTGGCCAGGCTGATCTCTGCAGGACTCTGCCAGGAGAGCTCCCAGTACAATAGGGAAGGCTGTTGCCATGCCTTGAGCAGTGTGGCAGTCCCAGAGAAAGGAGGAGGCCACATGTCATTGTGTAGAACCTTGTGGCAGAGGGAAGAAAGTAATTTTTTAGGACCCCTAAGAGGACTCCTTTAGGTGAGGTGACAGAAGAAAGGAGGGGACCCTGCCATCAGCTTAAATACATTGTTCTCCTTTTCTTATTTATTTTTATGTGGCTTTCTTGATTGCTGTTTTCTGAGAGTGTCGTTCTCACAGTTTTCAGAAACGAATGGGTGAAAAGGATATGCAGTTCCAGCTGCCCTTGATATCAAAGAAGAGATGAATACATCCTAAGGCAAAAGGTAGAAGGACTGATTGTCCAGCATGACATCTAACATCTGAGAAAATATATGAAAATACACAATTTTCTTCCCCCTATTTATTTCATCCAAAGTGTGACCTAGTGAAAATGAAAATAGCTTTGTGGGTATTGTGCAATTCAGTGCATGTAATTTGACAACAAATAAATAAGAATTATAATAAAACATCATCCTTAGTGAGAAGACATCAGGCATGCTATATGATTTCTTAAGAATGTATCTGAAACAGCTACACAGAATGGTCAGTGTAAAGTAAAATGAAAAGCAGTGAACAATTGTTTGCTATATGGTACATTTTCTATCTGGCAGCTTCACCTCGTTTCTGTTAAACTTGACAGATCCCATCATTTGTATGAGGGCATCTGTGATGAAATTGCTACCATAAGGGCTTTCCCAGAGTTGAGTTTTACCCAACACAAGACTGTAAGAATACAAGAACTTCAGCAATGAGTTAGATCAAAGGTTCATCCAATATCCTGTAATAACCAAAAGTAGATGTCTAGTGGAGAGCAAGAGGATAGAGAAAACACAGTGACAGTTCTCCAAAATAACCTTCCAATCTTCAGCAGCTTGTGGCTCAGAGATCTCCTGAACCAGACATGGTTCTTAAACATCTTTGCTGAGTGTGTTACTTGAACTTTTCCTGTCTCCTTGAATTCATGCACGGTTTTAGTACCCTCAGTGTCCTTTGATAAAAAATTCATTTGTTTAACAACACCATGTGGAGAACTATCTCCTTTTTGTTTATAATCTCCCACCTGCCGGTGTCATGGGATGCTCCCTTGCTCTTGCACTGAGAGAGGGATAATCAATGTTTATTTGCTATAGGCATTCAGGACCTACTACACTTCCAGCATATTTCCACTCTCTTTTATCTTTTCAGGCTGAAGAAATCTCACCTTTTTGAGTAAATCATTCCATACCTGTGTCAAACTCTGAGCTTTTTCAGATTCCCCTTTGTACTTTTTGAGATGGGCAAAAAAACTGTACATAGTGTTCAGGATGCAGATGTACCATGAATTTATATAATAGTATTATGTTTTCTCTTTTGTTCTCTTTTCCTTTCCTAGGCATTTTTAACATTCAGTTTCCATTGTAATCTGCACTAAGCACTGAGATGACTGTCTGTTATAACCTTTCATTCCTGAGTATTTATTTCTGAGCTCGTAATATTATACCTGATGTTAGCACAGGATTTTGGTTTTTGATGTGCACCATCTAATGTTCACCCACACAAAATTTCATCAGCTGTTTAGAACTTAGTCTTGTAAGATCCTTCTGGACAGTTCTGCCATCCTACTACTCACACTTGAAGCATTCAGTGGCAATTACTTACGAGAGAATTACTCTAAATATATAAAAGGGAAAGTTTCAAACATTTGGTCTAATGTGTATATTCAGCAACTCCAGGCTTCCCATTTATTGCAAACCTATGGGAACAGAAACGAACCTTTATCTGGAAACTGCTGTTGATGTGATGATAGGTGAAAGATGCATTCAAGATACGACCTGGAACAGTCTTATATAAATAATCCATTCTTTCTTCTTTCTTTTTTCACTATAAGTCAGCCAGTTCAGTGTAGAAGTATAGTGAAAAAGACTGTACATACAGGACAGCATACGCATCTCAGAGGTATCCCAGCAGGTGTCGTTGACATTTGAAGTCAGGCAAAATCTAATCAAGCCTGTCATTTTGCGGATTCTGTATTTTTAAATATTTAAATAATAGTGCCTCTTCCCCCCGTCCATCTTGAATAATACTGTTTGGAATGTGTAACTGCTGATTAGAGAAAGGATAGAGAACTACAGTTCTACTAATCAATGGTCTTCTACCAGTTATGTTCTTTGCCAGTGTCTGAACTCTCTTTGGGGCACAAGAGTGCCATGGAAAGCATGCACAAGAAATTGTGAAGTTATTTCCCTTGAGCCTCAAGAGAAGCATGAGCCCAAGATAGAAAAGAGTCCCATTGTTTTCCATGTTCTGAGCACTCAGAATTGTAAGATTCCATGTTTACCATGGAATTGGGACCAACTTGCTTGATCTGCAACACTTAAGAAACAGAGTGGAAGAAGAAAATACAAGTCTTGCTTAAAAATGATGAGAAATCCACATACACTTCATTGAAGGTACCTTGTAGAAGCAAAAACTTTTTCACTCTGGCTTCACAGGGATGATTTAACTGCCAGGATGCAAAGAAAACAGAAGCTAATTATCAAATGAACATTGTCTTAATATGTTAATGAAGCGGTTTTGCTAATAGCGAGAGACCTGAATTTTAATACATTTTAAGAGCTCCTTGATTACGTGTTTGTTAGTTGTTATGATCATTTTAAATTATCTGTGCATGGCTTTATAATGGGTTAAAAACTGTATTAAGCACTGTATTCTAAACAGGCCTTGATGAGGCAGGTGAATAGTGCAAACATTGTCGCTAGGAAATTCACTTCAAAAGAAATGTAAACTAGTTAACCTAAAACGTGTCATCAGATCCAACAGTCACACTCAGCAATGGAAGTAATTTCAATGTAATTGCCAGCCAGTTCTTAAAAAAATCATTAAAAAAATAATGCAACTGTACTGCAGGAGTCTAGTAACTATTGAATCAGTATTTCTTTGTGCAGTAAAACTGACCTCAAAACATGTTTAGGGGAATGAGTTAAGTACTTTGGAAAATACTGAGTTATTCTGTTCTATCTTTGGTAATTAGAAACAATTCATGTTTTGGTGTGTGGTTTGTTTGTTTGTTCATATTTTATTTCAGTTATGCACAGTTTAATTTCTTTTGTTCTCCAACATCACAAGAATTTGTACCACTGTCTTTAAGTGGTCTGGGATCAGTGCAAACCAAAAACGCTTCCTGCAATAACATCAACATGAAAACACTCACACCTACACAGTACCCTTCTTCTAGAAAGTTTTTCTGTCCCCCTTTGCAAATCAAGTCATACTGGACCATTATCCTTCTCCAGCCTTTTTTTTTTTTTTTTTTTTTTTTTTTTCTTTTGTTTGCTTTATTATTATTATTATTATTATTATTCATTTTTTTAAGACATTTAAAACAACTTTCAGTTGAAGGGTTCTTGATGACTTGCCACCCAGGCTTCTGTGAAGCCTGCTCATTGAATAAGATAGCTGCTCTTTCTAGTGAGAAATAAACAACTGTTATGAGTCCTCTGGGTTCACCTCCTGCAATTTTTAGAGACAACCAGAGGCATCTTCTCCACAAGATATCTTTCTTCATTCATTGAAAAACTGTTTTCAGATGAAATGAGAACTAAAAAGTCAGAACACCATCTATGTGGAAAGAGAGAGTGCAATTTCTGGAAGGATGTCGGTGTTTGCTGGAGGTTGGTACCTCATGCCCGTTTGACATTCCCTACTGTTAAATGAAACTATACTCAAATTCTGTGTGGCAAATGTGTTGTGTTTTCTGATGTGTCCATATTCTTCTGACTCAGACAATCAAGAAAGTAAGGCTCTGTTTCCCCAAACCGGACAGTGGAGCTCCGGATGGAAAGAGAAGGAGAGCTTAGGTACAAATGGGAACTGTGCTTGTATTAGGCAAACAGCCACCAAGGGGTTCAAGCTCATCATTCCTTACTTTCATTAATATCGAACAGAAGGCTCACACTGGCAGTACAAAGATACTCATCCGCTCTTTGCTCAGACTCCGAAAGTTGAACCATTGAGGCACTTCAGTGAGCATCTGGGCTACCACAGAGTGCCAAGCCTTGGCAGTGCCTGCTTAATGAGCCAGTGCTTCCACCTCCTGCATATTGGGTGTCTGAGTTCATCTTATGCCTCTGGTTCAAGCCAAAGGGGTCTGAGACCATCTGAAATTCTATCCATAAAAGCCCTCTGACAAAACTATCTCAGAGGATCTTTAAGTACAACATACATGTCTTTGGCTTTACAAAATTAAGCACTTATATTAAGCTAGCTAAAGAAATTGATACAACACAATATTGCTCATCTTGTTACATCCATTTTCTCATAATATTTGGAGACCATAAGTATCTTCTTATTTCTTACACCTCTGTGCCAGTTTGGCAGAGAAAGGAGGAAACACAATCTTATTTAACATCAGCAGCATTTGAAAAATACTAATTGTGTGGCTCACTTAAACTTATTTTAGGTCATACTGCCCTCTAGGGGATTAGGCATATAGCTAGAGATTTTGCATATTATGAACATTTTCAATTAAAACAAAAAGAGATCGGTTCCTTTGTACTGCAGTAGAACGTAATAATCTATCTAGACTTCATAACTGATCATTTTTAGCATAATCCAAATTCATTTTCTTGTGAAGTATTCATAATTAACATAGAGACTCTGCTTTCTGGAGATGGGGCTGACTTCACACACCCAGGGTGTTCATCTTTTTATGTTAGGAATTTTGTACAGGGACCAGTTGATGCTGTTAAATCAGGGGAACTTTCCCTCTTATTTTGGGGAATACTGTATAAGAAGCATGAGAAAACTTAAACACTTAAATACCCTGCAGAGAAATACATATATTTGTGGCATCATACATGACACTTTTTTCAAGATTTTTTATTACAACAAACAAACATAAACAAGCAAACAAACAAAAAAAGGAACAGCTGTCAAAAATAGAACAAACAGCAAAAGAGTCCATCTGGCAAGGCAATACTGTGATTTTTTTTTTAAGTGATTTATGAAGGCCAAAAATAAAGAGGAAACAATGAAGATACTGGTTGGAAAGGAGAGATAAAATGACAAGGAATGCCTCCCTTTGGATAGACTGAGAAACTCAAAGCATTTTTTAGAGGTGTCAGTGTTTGCCAATGATGAAGAATAGTCTTCAGAAGGGGGTAAAGGGGCAGATACCCAGTGTCTTAATTACCTTCAAATATTTAATCTTGTCTGCTTCCCTGTCAGTTACTGATGCCTTGATCCTCTTTTGACTTTACTGTTTTATTTTAATTTTAAAGTCCTGCAACTAGGCAATTGTGGAATAATCTTCTCTGGCCAAATGGACTCTAAAACTGGACTGGGAGTGAGGATCACCAGGTCACTGCTGCATCATTGCAAACCTGCTCTGGAAGTTTTCATTTGGCCTTAGTTAATCTTCATTTTACTGTGGAGTGAGTAGTCTTATCACTGCAATGGGCCTCCAGTTTTTGGTTTGATACCCTCCATGCAGCTGCACTTCCAGCAGAGGAACAGCCATCTCCTGTAAGCACTGCCTTTACAAAAAGACCACTTTACTCCGGCTTCTTCCAAGGATCATGTGGGACTTCTGAGACATTTTAAAGCTCTCAGCTTTATATAATCTAGCTTTGCTCTTTAACCTTAGCAGACTTGATTATGTGAGGTAAGGAATTTAATGTAAGGTAAAATAGCTAAACTCATTGTTATCCTGTTATCTTTATGATATTCCATGTAATTTTCAGGAGGCATTCATCCAGTCATCTTCTACTTTTGCCCAGCTGTGTTTCTGTCTTCTCACTTAAAATCGACATCCATTTTGTAAAGTGTGTTCTTAAGTGTAGAAGGCTATGCTGCTGGAATCCCTTAAGTAGAAGCTCTCAGATATATTTCCTTGCCTGGCCATTGAAACAGGGATTAACCTCTGCAGCAGTTTTTTAATTTATTCTAAATGGTTCTATCACATTCAGGCTTGCATATCCTGTCCTGTAGTCCATGGCATGCTGATGATTTCTATTCTCAGTGGCCCAGCCATGTGCTGATCTCTACAATAATGAGCTTTCCCAAGTCTCCGCTGGTTCTAACCACTTTTTAATCAAAATTTCGGATCTATTACATCTCTGGTTTGTTCTGGGCGTGTGTAGATGCTTAATTTATCTGCAGGCATGTGCCAGAAGGGGTAGGATAGTTCTTTCTATGCTAGCTTGCCTCTACCAAAGCAAACTGGAGTGTTCTCATAGGTTATTAATATCAATAGGAAGACATTTTTGGTGCTGCTTTGTAACTATAGCCATTGCCTTAACTGTCCATGCTTATCACATTGTATAGTTTCAATAGTCATGAACTCTCTGCAGATATCGCATCAGTTAGTCATACTTTTCTATTGCTGTGAATCCAATAGGAAGAGCTGTTACCATTGTGGTGTTCAGCCTGTGTACAGAACAGGAACACAGTAGCACAGGCTCTCCATAACATACTTGCACTGAGGGATGGCATGTTTTCAGCTAGCAGTCAAGATACGGGCATTCTGACTGACTTCTTGATACTGCATTCCTCTGCCTTCCCACCTCTGTGCCTGTTTTCCACACAGGCAGCCTTTCAGCAAGGAGCAGTTGTTTTTGGATTCCATAAGGAGTACCTGCAAATATGTTCCAAAAGGAATTCCAAAATACCAACAAAAAACCTGCTCTATTTAAGAACTGAGGATAAATAATTAGAAATACTCTGAAAAAAAAAGAGAGTGGAAATGTCACTACTATAGTTTGGAAAACTGAAGTTATGCTTTCACACTAGAAGAGTTCAATTAGATATTGAGTGGGTGTTGGAAGAGCTTCTCCTGTTCTGTGCCACCAAGTGAGGTGTGCTGCCCTCAGGCAGAGAGATGTAATGGGAACAATCACTAAGCTGCAGGATTCACAACATCAGTTAATAATCTGCAAAAAAAAAAAAGACTTATTCCAGTATAATTTAAGACACATTTAACATAATATATTTTCCTAGATCTTGCATGCCTGCATGAAGAACTTCTTGACTCCATAAGTGATTCTCTGATGAAAACAAACAAGGCCTGATGGTGACTAAAGTGCTCCTCAACACAAGAGCAGTGCTGCAGCCAGATTCTGCCACAGCCATTCTTGCATTAAGTAGTGACTTAGTCTACAAGTAGGATGTTTAGTCTCAGACTGAGCACTGCTGGTGAAAGGTGCTACTCAGCCTGAAAAAGAACCTGATTTACAACAAGAAATACAAACCAAAACAACAGCTTCTCCAATCACAATGGTTGAGTGGGAAGGTTAAGATTTCACATGCAATGCTTGAGTTAGAATTTGCCTTGGGAAGCAGGGTTAGGTCCTCTTTTCTACAGTTCTCCTAGGGTCCTTTTTGCTCACACACTCCAAGAATCCAGTTTTGCAAAACAGAACTCAGAGCCATGATGTGCCCCACAGAGCTATCCATTAGCTCCTGCTCCTGCTCTGTTTTACTGACAAGAATAAAATCAGAAAGCAATGAATCACCTTGTCCAGGCTCCCGTATATCAACAGTCACTTCATGTTCTTGTGAAGATCTGTAATGAGCCTTGAGTGACTTGAGTGCAATTTAAGCGCGCTTTGCAGAGGGGCCTCCAGTCTTCATCAAAAGGGTCCTTACCCTGCTAATTATCCTCACGCTTCCAACTGTGTGCTCTGCTCCAAATTTGGATTTATCTCACTTTCAGCCTCCATTTTTATGTGCCATTCTCCTCAAGGCAAACAAGGCTTTTGCCTTCAGGAGCATCACAGCCCAGCTGATCACATGGATCAGTCCTCTTATTGCAGGATGTTCAGCAACATGATTTCTTGTGTCTCTTCACATAAAAACTAGCTTAATAATCCCATGCATCTCTGGAAGGAGATCTTTACACAGTAATGGAGTGATCTTGCAAAACTGTTTCTACTAAGTCAAGTAGATGTAGGTTATTCAAAGTCTTATGCCCTTTTGTTACAGTCTTTCTTGAGTTATTTAGTGGCATGTTTGCATCCTATGATATGAATTGAAAATATATGGACAGGTAATAGACATAATGCCCTGGCACTGATCTTGTCAGCTAGAGAGGTGAAGAAACAGCTTTCTTTCTCTCCTACTTTCCACCTCATTAATTGACAGCCAAAGATTGTACAAGTCTCCTTTACATCACAGTTGTACTGTCATTTTTCTCTGAACTCCTGGTACTCTTTTCAAACTTGAGATAAATAATATGAAGAACAGGGAAAAATATAAAATACTGAGCAATTGCCTGTTGAAGGAATTTCAGTTATGGTGTGAGCTTAATGAGGCAGAAATTCCTTAGAAAAATTAAGTATGACAAGTTGTTGAAAGACTATGCCAGGACAAATCTGCCCAAGGTGCCACCTCATTTCTGGAGCATACTGGCTTCAGTGCTTAGCTTTGCAAATAAAAAGGCATTTAACTATATTATCATATATGTTTCTTATCTTATAGTTACTACTATATGTTTCTACTTAGTTACTACTTACCTCTCCTAAGACTCAGTCTCTGGACAAGCGTGGGACAATTAACTTTAAATGAAAGGCAAGAAGGTGCTTAAGGGCTTCTCTGAATGAGACAGGCCTTAACTATCACTCTAATACTCTATGTTGAAGTCTGAGTTTTTAGGCAGTATAGTTAGGTTTCCAAATTCACTCCTAGTGACATAAAGGTCTAGTTTTAAGTGGCATCAAATGTCCAGCACCACTTATTTTCAGATAATCTACCTAAAATACATGCCTTATTGCTTTTCAGGTATCTTCTATACTCTTCCACTGTTCTGTTCTTGAAAAAATCATGCTCAAATAAAGCCGAGGTTATTTTAAGAAAAGAAGGACTTTAAATTTCTTATTGTATTCTTTTGTTGTTTCTCTCTCTCTCTCTTTTTTTTTTTTTTTTTTTCTTTTTTCGGCTTGTGATGGAGGGTCTGCCTGTATATTGCCATATACTTAGACAGTTCCTGCCGCAATGTGGAGCCCTCCTCCTGCTGAGGAGCTTAAATGCTATTGTGCTATAGATAAATACCAGCAGTATAATGTCTACATAGTAAACAAAAACAAAACCACCACCAACAAAAAAGGCCATATGAAGTGCCATATGAATAACACTTCAGAGAACCTAGGGGAATGATAGACTTATTTATTTCCACTGTTCTTTCAATCATTTCATTTCTGATAGCACTTTTGCCTGAAGTTAAGATCTGCTATTCTTCAATCCCCAGGAATATGATTACTATCATTTAAGAAAATGATATTCTTTCTAATTAAGCTGTTTTCAGACAATTAAATTGCTTCCTGATTTTCATAATTGTCTCATTGCTACAATCTACCTCCTTCCTGATTAGCAAGGTGGAGAAACCCCAACCTTTTTACTGTGTACAATGTTTAGCAGTTCAGAAAGTAGTCCCAGAGAATATTCTGAGCTGGATTCTTCCCCCACACAACCTGCCCTACATATGCAACCATTTTACCTTCATCCATCCCATCCATGCAGCAATCACACCCAGGACTCCAAATCTCCCAGAGGATGTTACATGGCTTCCCCACAATAATGCACTCTCTTACTTTGTTCCCATTAACACAAAAGATCAACTCGGAATGATGCAGTTCTTCTGGGTAGAACTGGGGACAGTTCTGCTGTCCCACTGGGGATCTTGTTTCTTACTGGACAGCAGTGCTTGTTACAGGGTGTTACTAAAGCTGAGGCCCAATCTGAAATTTCTTAGACAAACAGAAGATCATTTAAACCTGTTTTGATGTTTCTTGCAAAAATAGACCTTTTTTTTTTTTTTTTTTTTTTTTTTTTTTTTTTTTTTTTTTTTTTTTCCTTTTAGCACCCTGGAACCAAGTTTGTCTGCAGCACCTGTTTGTCTACACTTTAGTCTCAGGTCTCCATAGACTATAAAAGCAGGTTCACAAATCCTCAGTGTACAACTGATTAACCACAGACAAACATTAAATAGTTATTGCAGTCTGCCCTGACTACTTACACAGTCTGGGACATGATTGATTTGCTGAACAAATATGCCTTGAACAGTATATATAGTCTGCTCTTTCCATCCAAACCCTATGCAATATGTCAAGAACGCTGTTGGATATGCCTGGCTCCATATAACAGTATGACTTTTTATCGTCTTGTGCATCCCATGTGCCTGTTCTCCTCTTCTTTCTCTTTCATTTGCTTTCTTTCGCTCTTTGCTCTCATTCTCTGTTGTGGTGAGGCATTAGCTGTTAATATTAAAGGCTTATTACAGTGTGCACAAATTACAGTGCGCAAAATATCTTGGGATGCTGGGGATTTGGAGAATACCATGTGAGTTTTGGCATGTGAAAGGTGCATAACAGAAGTCTTTCCATGTTTACTGCATGATTATCTGCAACTGGTGCAAATGACCCAGCAGATCAATATCTTTGGTATTGAAGGAAAACAGATGGCTGTGACCTGTGAAGGAGGGAACAGTTCTAGAAACACTCCAGCAATGTTTAGCTCTGCTTCTTCACTTCCAAGCCTGCCTCCCTCTTGCAGCACCAGACTCCAGCTCTGCTAGCTGATCACTGCTTATGAGACAAAGGCAGCCCTTCCTGCTGGCACAGACCCTCTCCTCCTGACAGTGAGCAAACAGCCTTTGAGGACCCATTTCTCATAACTGGCTCTAAAACAGACACACTGCAAATGCCACACATTGAACCTAGAGATTCCTCTGATCTCAACTTCCAGTCACCAGGCATCCCACATGCAGCAGTTCCTTTAGCACTTCAGAATGTTTCCGGATCATTTTATTTATGACTTTATGGGCCAATTTCTCTAAATGGCGTTCAGGTGTCTTCCAGGCTTGTGCTGAGAAATACAGAGAACATCTTTGTTTGCTTAGCAGTGAGCGTTAGTAAGCGTAGGACTGGCAACATGGTGCTTTTAAGTATTGATCCACGCTTTCTCCATCAGGAGAAAAGAAGAACTGTGAAAAATAAAATAAAATCAAGAAGTACTCAATTAAGATATTGCTCCTCCCACAGTTCACATACCATTCTGCTCTTACCATGACAGATTCCAACTGAACCTCCTTGTGACAGTATAAATTAGAGAGGAGCACGATGGCAACAAACCCTCTCAGCCTCGTGTCAATGGCCTGGTTCTTGAAGTCAACTGAAGTGCTGGCATGCACAAACATAATTTTAGTTCTCACTGAGCTTACCACACCCTTTTGGAAGGAGAAAATAAAACAAAAATATTTTAAATGTATCAAATTTTGTCTTCAAAAAGAAAATCATAGGAAAATGTGTTATCCCTTTCTCTTTAAGTCTCATGATTCTTTACATACATCTCATGATTTTTTAGCTCTGACTTACTGATTTTTGGCATGATGTTGAAAATGTGGCATAAACTGACAAGAATGAGCACACCGATACAGCCAGAATCATCTCGTCTTTAGAGATATTTATGGGCATGTCAGACACCTCCTTCCTTTGATATTCCCAACCAAATGAAAGAAGTTGAGGCAGTTTTGCCTTCCTGTTGTGATAAGCTATTTTGTTGAAATATCAGAGGCCATTATCATTAACTATCTCTTTTGTCTTTCAAATTTGTCCATGAAAAAATGACTTAACGTGAACTTTTTGGAAATATTGTGAGGAAGAAATTGATGACTTTCAGAATCACTTTTGAGGGAAGTTGTGGCAGGAGTCAGCATCAAAAGAAACACAGATGGCAGAGCCATCTCTGAACAGAGATGTTCAGACGCTTCAGTGTTCATGGACACAAAGTGATATGGAAAGGAAGGAAGGATGTAACAAGTTAGGATGCAAGTTTCCTCTGAGATTCAAGACTGTTATCCATTAGTCTTATTTCAGTTACTTCCATTAATGCTGACCCTGTCATACTCTTCTCTCACTTTCTGCCTTTTTCACCTTGTGCTATAACAGCCTGTCTCAGAGGGTGGTAATGAGACAAACAAACAAACAATTTTGTCTGCAGAAAAGAACCTTGCAAAAAATATCATGTGTGGGAAGTGATCCCTCTAAACACCTGCATATCCCCTCTATGCTGTGGGCTGAGCTAGCTGGAGTAGGTTATAAGTGTGATGCACAGATGATCAGCAAGCTCTTTACTTGGCATCCCTTTTTCATTATCCTGCCATTTTAGATAAATGTTTTTATAGCCTCTGCTTGATTTTCCGTTAGATCCCTCCCTATGAATCCTCCCTTCCTGCTTCCTACAGAATGTGGCCAGCTGGTTACTGCTAAATTTAAACAAAGATGTGCTACTTGTAACTCTGTTTGCTCCATCCATGCAGTATTACTAGCCTAACTCAGCTAGCAATAAGTACTTCTATTTTGATGTGTGCGGGGACTGTAAGCCCAGATGAAGGTCAATGAAGGCTGTTGCATAGATAGATAATGCTGACAGGGAGGGCTGTGTTTGATTTTCCACAGAAAAGGGCTGATTCTGTGGAACTAGGACATTTGTGGGGGACATGTGAATTCTGTTCAATATCTGGGGACACTGGGAATTTAAAATAGGGTGCCCACTGAAGGTCTGCAGAGCAGCACAGCCCAGGTCTCCATCAGCACTATAATACTGCCATGCTGGTATGGAACAAAACACCCAGCATCTCCTGCGAAATGGAAATCTTCCTTTCTAGCCAGCTCTAATTACAAACAAAATACCGTGTTTAAATAACCAATAAAATAGGGCATCAACAAAGCAGCTGCTCTTTGCATCTCTGAGATTCATACAGCGTCCAAGAGCTCAAACATCAAGGAGAACACAGCAGGTAGCTTAACTCCCAAGATCTCTCCCCTGCTGTTGTTATCATTGACAATGAAGGCAGTGTTGTAAGTGCAGAGTGCAATGGACAATTCATGCACTTACTGTATCTTGCACTCTAGCTACAGGCGCGTGATTTTCTGAAGAAATGATGACAGGATCAAACATATTCTGGCAGATGCTCACAAAATCAGAGCCCCTTTCACTCAGTAAATGACCATAAAAATGCTTTGAAGATGACAATAAAAAGTTATTTAATCATGTTCAAAACAGAAGCACCTGCCAAGTCAATATATCATTTTTTACATGATTGGCTGGTGCAGTGACAATAGCAAAAAATGTAAAGTGAGGCTGTTAGGAGCAGCTACTAGCCTGATTCTGTAGTAGGCATAGCCTGATGGTGGAGAGAGAGAGCAAGGGAAGGGGAGAGAAAAGCAACAGGGAGAGTCACACGTATATTTCCTTAGCCTCCTGATTTTTCAACTCTTTTCCACAGGTGTTACAAGGTGCCCTTGGGAACCACATCAGAAGATGCCCCAAGCAGTCCCCATTTTCTACAAAGTCAATGCAAAGAGAAAGGACAGTGATAGGGCACAAGGGAGCCTGGGTGATCTTTGTACTGTCATAGAGGGGAAAGGTGGTGGTGAGAGAGGCAAAGATTTGTCCTTTTTGTGGTGTCACTGCTTAGGATTTCTGTAAACCAGTAACCATGTGCTGCTAGAAATAAGGAAACAGAGAGCCTCATGAGGTACAGCTAGACAATAACATACCAAGAAGAATAGGAGAGCTGTAGCCTGCCATTAGTAGCATGAGCTATGAGGCCACAGCTATACAGTAGTGCAAAGCCTATGCTGTTGTTCAGCCACTCCCCTTACCCACGGGTGTGCACACACCCCAAATTCAGCTAGACAAACTATTTATATACCTGTGACCTGAAATTAATGCAGGTGGTAATAATTCACATAAGCTGATGAAAGGAGCTGGTCTGGTATCTGAAACCCTTCAAAGTAGCAAATGTGTAGAATTTAAGGTGAATAGGGATTCCTCTGAGTAAATACTGTCATCTTCACAGGGATCCTTGGGATTAATTCACAGTACAAGACTAATGCCTATGATTAAACTAGAATATTTTTGTTCAAATACATCATTCAAATTTTCAAAGTAACAGAGTATGCCATTAAGTTGTGTTTAAAATGGCTAACTGCTCTTGCTGCTTAGGAGTCAGGTGAGATTTTTAACTAGGATTTGTCTAGATGTTGGGCTTCACTAACTACTAACCTGAAGAACGTTTTATGATCAAATTTTTGTTTGCTTTATTAGATTTTAATCTTAGGTTGCTTCTTGAGCTTCCTTGATATGCTATAATAGGAAGACCATTCCCAACCTTCACCCCACAGGATGAATCTTAAGCCACAGTTTGCCCAGTGGCTCTTGCTTGATGGCTCTTATGTGCTTCAACTTCTTAAAATGTAGACTCCAAAACAATATGGCACAAAAAAAAAATGTCTGATAATCTAGTGTCCTCTGAAAGCACTAGGAACACAGAAGAAATGAAGAGGAGTTCCAACTGGTGCCCAGCTAGTAGCAGCAGATGCATTTTCTGAAGAGCGATAGCAAAGCAATAATCACAAATGATACTGTGTTTTGCAGAGCAGATGTGTCCAATTAGGAGCTCTGTGTGAATGCACACAAACAACAGAAAAAAGCAAATAAATAGCTTCTAGAAGAGGATGGCACTAGCTACTGGGCACCTTTCCATGCCGGACTGCTTCTCTTCAGGGAGGTTTGCCCTGTCTAGCAAGGTAGGAAAACTGTGGGCACATGGGATTGAATACTTCCTCTCCAGATTTACTTTCTCTACATATTTGAAGTGGTTATATTCATGACTTAGAAAAATAAATACTGAAGTTAAATATCAAAACACCGTTAGCAGTACCAAATCCCTCACCCACCTGTAACAGGACTATAGTCTGATGCTTACTGACGACAAATACTGCAAAGCAATATGTTGCATTTTTGGGGAATGTCAATAAGTTATTTCTGGTAGATGATTTTAGGAAAATCATTTTGTGACTTTTCTGTATGTTGGATGTCCCAGGAGAATTGGCTGGCTACTCAAAAGCATCATGATCTGAGTCCCAAAGAAATACACCCTTTGGACTGAGGAGATCTGCTCTTTTTGGTGCTGCTAACAACTTTTCAAAATTTCCTTTTCCTGTTCCTGTCTGTTCCTTTTCTCTTTTGAAACATTCCTCACTCAGAGCCAAATTCAGTGATATTCTGAGAAGGGTATCCCAGGTTTAAATATTAGGTAGAGCAAAGGCTTGTGAGGAAGTAGTTAACATGAAATTCTCTCCAAATAACTTGGTCTCATTTTGCTTAAGAAGACAGTCTGAGACCTGTGAATGACTGTCTGAAATGGACTCATTCTCCAGTCGTGACATGGTAGTGGGCGCAATCCCAAGCAGACAGAGTTCAAGAAGTATTTGGACAATGCTCTCAGACATAGGATTTGAATTTTGTGTGATGTTGTGTGGAGCCAGGAGTTGGACTTGATGATCCCTGTGGGTCCCTTCCAACTCAGGATATTCTGTGATTCTATAATTCCACATATATCTTGAATATAAGACAGGTATACCCCTGCTCTGGTGAAGTATCTTTATTTTTGCCTGGGAGACCTGTCCTTGGCACATAAATACTTCACGATCACTTCTAAATAGAAGAGTCCTGGAGAATGTAGGATGAAAACTGACACTGCTGCCAACATTTTCACTCTAAAGAGCTGATTGTCTTCTCAGTTTCTAAAGCAATTTTAAGGCTGAATATAATGGAAAGTAATCCTGATCTCATAGCTCAATAATCTGTGCGTTAGTGGCAGGAAGAGATCTCTTATCCCTGTTAAATCTTGTAGATGTGTAAGTGACTTTTGGTCAAACTAATAATGGTAGTTATTGCTGCTCTGAGCTACTCTACTCCTATGTGATGCTTTTGCCCTTAGTTAACAGCACAATCCAGGTGGGATTTGAATCCAGATGTACTCAATGAGAAGCTGTCAAGAGCATTCCCTAGGTCAGTGTTAAAAACATCTGTTTTGGTGCTTGGCAGATTTCTGCTGGGAGGTGAGACTTTTTGTTTGTTAAAACATTTAAAATATATTACATATACCTCCAAAGACCAATGACGGACAAACATTAGCAGGGACACATTCAAACGGCTCATAAATCACAGCCAAAAAAAAAAAAAAAAAAAAAGCTAGGTCGTATGCTTTTTCTGAACTATTGTCCACCTCTTGGAGACAAAGTCAAGTGATTTGTTTTCATGCCGTGGTTCTGAGCTAACAAACATGTGCCCAGGGGCTCCCACTGAAACGGGGCTGGCCCTTTGCAAAGTCAATAGTTTATTTACTGAATAAGAATAAAGCACCCAGGAAGATGTTTTAAGATGTCAGCAATGCTTTTCATTAGCTGAAGATGGCATTTAGGTCTTGATCATGGCATGTTTATTCATTAGTTTCAGTGAAATCCCGGTCCTGTTTGCACGGGAAAGTAGAAGTGAGACCTGGTAGGGTGAATGAAAGGGAGAAAAGACAGACTGTGTGTGTGTTTGCTCCTTTCACAATGAGTGGGAAAAGAAAGAAAGAAAAAAGTCTTATTAAAAACTAACCAAAACAAAGTAACAGAAAATGCATTGAAAGGTGGTAGGTTTGTTTTTTGGGTTTTTGTTTTACTCAAAATTCTGTCCAACAACATTTGTCAGTGTATCTCTCCTAGATACAGCTTAAACGATGGTTAGGTTAGCATATCAATTGTCCTTGCTGAATACTTTAAGTGTATTTAGTTGGATCCATTTGTTTCTGTTATGAAAAACAGTACTTTCAGTTCCACTCACTCTTCACCAGTCTTCTTGCTGTAAGTTTCCATAGTCTACTAACTGACATTTAATGGCATTCTTCCTGCTACCTGAAGCTGTTGATTCAGGGAGCTGCTTTTTGGTATTTAAATCAGACTTGATTGCTCTCCCTGCAGCTCAGCTGTGGTTACCTTCCCTCGTCCTGGGGGGCACAGCTTTGGCCTCAGCTTGTTATCAGGAATTGCAGCTTTCCCATCCCCTGGGCTTGGTAAATGCTCAGAAGCTGTTTGTTTTGCTTAAATAAAGCCCCCATCCCAGAGTATTTCAGGGAAGGGAAGACAAAGGGACACCCTAACATCACCTGTTCAGTCAGTCAGTGGTATAAGTGTAACTTTACCAAGTCTTCCTCTTTCACAGAAGCTTCCTACAGCCGTGTGTTGGCATCTGAGGAGAGCATTTCAGGCTACAAGGAGCCAGGAAAGGACGCAGACCTCTTGGCTATGATGCTGCCAAACCCTCTGCAAGTTGATGGAGGGTGGATGTAGGCTAAGGAGGAGAGGTGTTCTGCCTTTGGTTCCTTTTCTAATGTCGACATCATGTTATTCCCGCGTCTGATCCTGCTGCATCGTTGGGTTACAAATAGTTAAAATGGAGAGCAGAGCATCATGTGCACATTACAAACTATATGAGGCAAAACCCAGACCTTGAAGACCTGGTCCCTTCATCCCCATCCTCCTGCCAACAACCCAACAGCCTTCCCCTTCCCCCCCGCCTCCTTCCAGCAATCATTTATTATAAAGGGGTTTTATGATACAAATTTGATAATCTCCCATACACATTGGCACTGTTCTAATTGGAGTTGTAAGCCCATAAAATTCAAACCCTTTGTTTTCATGAAGGCCACAAGGTTTTAAAAGATACTATTGTACCGCCTAAAACCCATAAAATTGTCACTAGGGACTGATTAAACAGTCCTGAATTGAAACAGTGCGGATTTTGTCTAGGTCCTTTTCAACCACAACAATGCTCTTTTCAACTCCCAAGACAAAAGGAGGTTTAAGGAGCGATTCTCTGGGAGATTCTTCTAAGATAACCCCATCCATATGGGAGACAAGGTGGCCAGCAGCTGAGACAAAAATTAAAAAAAAAAAATAAAAAAATAAAAGGGAAGGGAGAGAAGGAAAAAAGATTTCTGATGTGGGGGTAGGGGGGGGATGGAAGGGAATTGGGAATAACAACAACAAAAAGACAGGTGACACAGAGTCTGTATTCCTCCGTGTTCTCCCTGCTGATTCGCAAGCCCGGCCCTGCCCTCATCCCCTCGGCACCTGTTCCTGCTCAGGCGCGGCGGTGATGTGCGGGCGGGATGCAGTGCGGGGCCTGGTTGCGGCCTCACGTCCCGGGACACATCAGGTCCGAGGAATTCCCTCTCGGGAAAACACGCTAAAAAAAAAATACCACCCAGAAAACAACAAAAAAACAGCTCCTGCGAGCCCCTCTGCTTTCGCTCGACGACCTTTCCTCGGCAAACATCAATCCCCGCAGGTCCTCACCCTCAAATATTCCCTATAGGTTCTTGATCGCGTTTCCCGTTTAAGGGCTGGAGACAGCCAACAATCCAAACCTGTTTTCTCTATTTTTTAAAGTGTTTTCCCTATTTACATCTGGCAGTTAAATGATTATTTCCCTCAAATTAATAAAACTAATAGTTCGGCAAAGGGCTTCAGAACTTAATTCTCCAGCCGTTCGCAGATTTTACTGATCACTCGTCCACCCTTCCCCACCACATCTTTGGAACAGCTGCGGGCTAGCGGGCAAGTCCGCTCAATGCTGGCTCCTACCTTAGCGGCTCGGAAAAGCCCAGTGCTGAGCATACTGCCGCGGTGCCGGAGCCGTCGGACCGAGCTGAGCCGATGGGAAACCCGCACCGCAGCCCTCTGACCAAACGAAGGGAACCCGCAGACACGGGCGTCCAACACCCTCTGACAAGCCCTTATTCGCTGTTTACCGTGGCGCGGATGGGTAACATAGAGGAACTCGGGTGCAAAGGTCCTCTGTTGAGTTCAAGAGAACGGGAGGTAATCCAAAGTGAAAGCCCTAATGGTCAAAAATACACTTCTTGTCCGAGAAAAAAAAAAAAAAAAAAAAAAAATCTTTTCCCAAAATCATTTTATTAGTCACTGAAAGAATAAGCTATTTTCAAGTAAACTAGGTCGCTAGATTTTATTATTATTATTAAGAAACCTCTCCGACAAGCCAAGGGGAGAGGAGCTATCACCGAAACAAAGTCGTGCCCGGCTCCGTGCCCTGGTGGCGGATTGCCTCGGCAGCCGCGCTCCTTGCCCGCGGCTCTGTGCCCTGCCCGCCCCGTCCAGGAGCCTTCTGCGAGCCCGGGCCAGAGCCCTTGAGATGAGTCCTGCCCGGAGGGCGAGGCGCCGCCGTCACCAGCTCCAGGAGACGACGGCGGGATGCGTTAAGTGCTGGTACGCGGGGCAGACGCCGAGGGTGGACGGGCAGGTCGGGTAGCCCTGCACGGCGAGGGCGGCCTGGGCGCTGCAGCCCGCCAGAGCGCAGCCCAGCTTGGGGCGGGCGGCGGCTGGAGAGGGGCTGGCGGGGAAGCCCCGGCACGGCTCCCCGTCCCTCAGTAGCACCGGCACAGGCATCACCACCCGGCGAAGCAAGGCGGGCGGACGCGGAGGAGGAGGGCTGCCGGGGCCCTCGCTTCGCGCCCGTTTCATCTTATAGCGGTGGTTTTGGAACCAGATCTTCACTTGCGTGGGGGTGAGGCTGAGCAGACGAGCCAGCTGCTCCCGCTCCGGCGCCGAGAGGTATCTCTGCTGCCGGAACCGTCGCTCTAGCTCCAGCGTTTGAGCCTTGGAGAACAGCACCCGTCTCTTCTTCTTCTTTTCGGCCTCCGAGCCGCGGGCTGGGAGCGACCTCTGCGTGGAGTCGGGCAGGCTCAGCTCCGGGCCGCTCTCATCGGAAGCTGGGGACAGCGAGGGGTTAGAGAGAGGGGCGGCCGGGCAGAATACTGGCCGCGGTGGCCGAACGCGTCGCCTCCTGCGGAGAGAGCGCGGGGTTTACCGCAGCGCTTCATCCAGAAGCTCAGAGGGGATGCCGGGCCCAACCTGGGCGAGGGGAGCCGCAGCAACGGGACGGAAAGTCCCGAACCGGCTACACGTCCCCGCAGGCATCCCCTCCACGCCTCGCGCGGCCCTGTGCGGGAGCCAGCAGTGGCACGGGGCTAACACCAGGCTGCCAAGTGCGCGCACCTTCCTCCAGCCACCGTTACCTTAACGCGGAGCTTATCCCGGTGGGGTTCCTGCGTCCGCCCGAATCAGAGACTCGCCCCCTCACCTCTATTTAAAAGCAGTGTATTTGCCGCCCAGTTTGGGACTTGCCGCAGCGCTGGGCTGAGCGAAGGCTGCTCGCAGCGGTGGGAAGCGCGTGGGCATCCACGGCTGCGGCCGCAGCGCTGCATGGCAGCCTGGAAGGCACGGCGTGCGTGCTGCCTTCCGCGTTGCGGGGGGATCTGAACCCCTCCAGTACAAACAGGCGGATCCCTGCAGCACTAAAACGGGAGGAAGGAATCCAGGAAGCGAGATTAAATGGTAACTGCAGAGAGACAGAAGGACACAGCCCGAGGCTAAGCTTTCAGCCATAGCCCTGCTCAGACCGAAGGGGAAAAAAAATATATCTTTTCTCTCATAAGCTCGTGGCTGGGATCCTCCAGCTGCTTCGTTGCTGTAGGTCAATAACACCTTATAACATTCCCAGCCTGGATCCCCCCGACGCTGCAGGCTACACGCGCTGGAAGTTCGCTTCTTCGCATCTTCCCCAGAGGAACGGGGAACAAACACAGTAGCTGCAAGGAGATGGCGAGCTCCTGTCCGTGGTATACTCACAGGGATAGTGATTTCTATCCGTCTCTATCCAGCCACGATACGGAGAGCTGCTGTAGTTCTCCGCCGAGTGATGGTGGTGGTGGTGGTCGGGAGCTTGCTTCATGCTACGCACATCCTGCTCTGGTAAATCCAAAATGCTCCTCACTGTAAAACTCATCCTGCCAGATGTGGCCATAGTAGGGTGTGCACACTCCCCCAAAATATCTTTCCGAAGTCCCAAACCCCCTCCCTTGAAACCTCGAGGAAAGGACTGCGTAGTTACTGGGGAATCTCCCGACATGAGAGTAGCCCTTCCATCTCCACCCAACCCCAAATATTAGTGTCGTTTACAGAGGTGTCCTGTTTATATAAACAGTCCTCCCCACTGCAAACACTGCCCGCTTTCAAACCGTCCCTGTCTATGGGATGCTAAGTACCTGAATTAGTCAAGTGCTAAAGCCCTAATGGGAGTAGGTGTAACCCCCCTCCCGCCACCCCCATGGGAGAATAACCCGTTACCTCCCAAAGACAGCAGGAAGCAGGCTTCATCATTACATATTCTGTCTGATTAGCCAAAAGTGAGGACAGATAATGGTAATTGTTAGCAGTGAATAACATCTTGGGTGGCATGTGGATGACCAACAACCACCCCCCTCCACCCTCCACCAAAGCCACCAGCGTCCCTTCTATCCCCAGACAAAGTGAATCCTCCCAGGACATCCGCAGAGCTTGCCGAGAGCCCCCTCCCAGCTTCTCCTTCTTTATGCCCCCCCTTCCTTTCCCTCTCTTTAAACCTGGCAGGAATTTCACTCGCTATTTGTTTTATTTTCCAGGGCCGTTTGTCTCGCTCTCTTTGCCAGTGGCACCGTACCTATCCTCAGCCTCTACCGGGGCTTTCACGCATCCGCGGGAAAGGCTTCTCCGTGCATACGTTTTAGGGACCGTGTGCTAAGTCTCCTGGGCATAGTGTGGCTGTAAGATACACCTTTTTTTCCTCGGGAACAGCGACGGGTTGACCATGGCTGGGTACACATGGGCAGCTCTACATACTTGCTTCATAAGGAGGAGGAGTAGGGGATTTATTAACATCATTTTACACTTTGATAACCCTTGGGCGTCGTGTGTAAGGGGTTGCAGTGACTCCAGACGGCAGAGAAGGAGAAAAGCTCAGGCGCGACTGCACCTTTGTTTGTTTATCCACATCCCTCCTATCCCTGCTTCACCTGCGGTGATCCTCAGCACTTGTCCGGATCGGGGGTAGCGGCTGTCGGCTGGGGGCGGCCCCGGCGGCGCCTCCGTCTTCCCCCCTCAGCCTCTCATTGCGGAGCTGCAATCTGGCTTTGCCCGGCTTCGGTGAGACTCACAAACCGACACAAAGCCACCAAGCCCCGCCAGCCGCTCAAAGGCCGAGCTCAGAGCAGGGCTCGCTCCGCAGCCATAGGGCAGGGACGGGGGGACTGTGATCAGTTTCGGTTTTGTGCGGTATGCGCAGTGAGGGGAAGAAACCCGTGAGGAGAGGAGCTCCTCATCTGAACTCTGTCGCTCTTGAACGCCGCCCAAAGTGCACAAAATGTGGCCCCGTCGGGTAAATTGCGTGAAACTCTGCGCCTCGAAAGAGTAATTCAGAGGCACATGCAGAAACGGCTCTAGCCGGCTGCTTTGTTGGTTCAGATCTCCGTGTCCAAACAGACATCTCTAACCCATTGTGCTCAGATTATATTTATCCATCCCCAGCTTCGCCCCTCTGCCGCCTGCAGCCCCTCCCCGCCTGGCTCCGTGCGGCGCTTCGCGAAGCAGCTCCACTCCACGGGAAATGAGAGCTGGGCGATAACGGCGGCGAGGGGAGAGATTTATATCGCGGAGATTTGTGGCGGAGATGAACAGGGCACCGGTCTTTGGCCATCTTCCCGCATATTTCCCTGCGACTGGCGAGGCTCCATATAAACCATTCCCAGGCCGTGATTGCCGCAGCCACCTATCAAGCGTGCGGGTGACAGTAGTTATCTTCCTCGCTCCGAGCGCTGCCTCCCAGCCGTCCTGGGTGGTCGGAGCGAGGGGAGCACAAATACATGCCAACTGCTAGGCCGTGAACAAAGGGGAAATGTAGCCCTATGTCCCGGACCTGTTGGAAGCATTTGTTCCAGTCAAGATTTTGCATTTGTTCAGATCTGGAATAATAGGTGATTGACGCCTTCCCACAATGTGCTTTAACTCTCCGGGATAAATCGGAGCTTGTTCCTTGTTGTCATGGTTTTCAATAGGGTTCAATGGGATTGAACCACTATCGACTCTGCTTTACGTCTCCGGCAGCCCCGTCCATACAAATTTATTAGTTATGTCTTTTTAAATAAGATTAAATAGAAGGGACGCGGCCGCGCTCCGCCGAGCAGCTCCTCCCGCACCGCTGTCGCCCTCGGGCCCGGCTCCCGGTGTGTCACTCCCCGTGTCGCTCTCACGTCACCCCGGGGGGGGCTCGATCCTGTCGCCCCGCTTGGTCGCGCTTACCTGCGGGCAGCGCACTGCCACCCGCTTCCGGCCGCCCCGAGAGCAAAGGAAGCCGCAACGTGCTTATTAATAACTTGACCCCGCGGGCAAACACTTGCTGAGTGCCTGTGCTCGGAGCTGGGTGCCGGGTGGGGGGGCGGGGGGCAGCAGGGAATGGGCGGGCCGGGTGCTCGGAGCCGCAGAGCTGTACAGTACCGCGGTGGCTCTTACGAGGAGTTTGCTAAGGACTCTCCAAAGAAAGTGCAAAAACTCTGCAAGGAAAAAAAGTGGAGATGAGAGAAAGAGAGTCTACTTCAGTGACCTCTCTTAGCCTTTTAATCTATTTAACATCCTAAGCCCACACTGATGTGTAGAAATAAGTAAATGGTACTCTTCAACCCTTAAGAGCTCTTCAGCATCAAATATTTGCACTTACTCTTAGAGTTTTTCTCAAATAGCACAAGACACATTCCCTCTGGACAAGCCGAGCTATCTAAATATACCTACGCATTGTTATCTGCGGGAAATAGTTCCCTTCAAAGGGAGAACCCAATAACCTGAAATGTTTCATGTCTTGACCGACTCCGTACTTTCCAGCCTCGGCTGCCCAGCCCCGTTGAGGACTCTGCCTGTTCACGTTTCACTCCCTCGAGGGACGCTCTGGCGCTGAGGACCCCCGGGGGCCGCAGCTTTTGACACGGGGATGGGGCCGGGATGGGCAGCACCGGCTGCGCACCCCACGCATGGGCCCGCGGAGTGCTGCGCATGCCCATCCTTTCTAATTTCCCAGCGACACTGCGCGTCGTAATTAATGCCCACTTTTCTTAGAGGATAAAGGAAAGAAAAAAAGATTCAAAATGAATAATTTTTATTTGTTCCCGCGTTATTCACAGCCCGCTTTTCGTCTCCTCCCACAGCCAAGCGTGTTTGGTTGAGGCTCAAGAGAAACACGGCAGGAAACAGCAGCGTTCTCCAGCCCGAGACGTGTCTCGGCCCTTTTGGGGATATCCTGGGGCTCGCCTGGACCTTCCCCGTTCCATTCGGGGCTCTGCCGCTCTTCTGCCCGGTTCTGCTCCCCCAGGCACCCCGACCCGGCAAGCAGGGCTATAAACACCTGAGAAAACAGGGCCTTCCTCTGTTTTTTTTGTTTGCTTGTTTGTTTTTGTTGTGTTTTTTACCATTAATTTTTTTACCATTCATTTGTTGTGCTCAGTGGAAGATTCCAAAGCAGACTGACTAAAGCGACATATGCGGGATGATCAAATG